>NC_081301.1:80334994-80635410 GCF_030435805.1 Mustela lutreola | reverse complement strand
TGTGCTGGTCTCTGTGACCATAGGGGCGTGGATCTGTTCTAAGAGGACCCATTAACCAGGAAGCCACTTGTGACATGAACAGTCTACCAGAAACACAGCTCAAGCATCCTTAAATCAAAGCAGCCAACAAGTGTTTGGTCACAGGACATCATGATTTGTCAGCCTCTGTCTGACTCAGACCCAGTTTCCTGGAAATCATTGACTGCCCTAAATTCTGCTTCGGTTTATATCCTCTTGAACGTTGGTTTTGTGGTCTCAGGGAGCTCTTTCTGTTTGTTGGTTTGTTCTTTTTTAATTATGAAAATAAAGGCCCAACCTGAAGAACTTTTTCCATTCCTTACTCTTTTCCTTTTGACTTGTCTTTTTAAACGTTTAACATTATTGTTAAAACTGTTATGGGGCACCCGGGTGGCTCAGTGGGTTAAAGCCTCTGCCTTCAGCTCAGGTCGTGGTCCCAGGGTCCTGGGACCGTGCATCGAGCTCTCTACTCAGCAGGGAGCCTGCCTCCTCCCCTCTCTACTTGTGATCTCTCTTTGTCAAATAAATAAATAAAATCTTAAGGGGGAAAAAAAAAAACCAAAAAGAAAACTGTGTTCTGACTGCCACTATATTCTCTTCCATCTCTTGTTAGAATGAAAAATCTACTACTCCTGTTTCAAAGTCCAATACCCCTACTCCACGAACCGATGCACCCACCCCAGGCAGTAATTCCACTCCTGGACTGAGGCCTGTGCCTGGAAAACCACCAGGAGTCGACCCCTTGGGTTAGTAATAAGAAGGGCTTTCTGTGTATTTATGCTTCATGTTTTTAAAGAAATTCAAGCAATTTAAACAGTGCAATACCTTAAGAGTAGTAATAAACAGTATTGAAAAGCGATAGAGTTATTTTTTTTAACCTGAACCAAGCGCCTTAATGACTTTTGAGAATATTACTTTAAGCGAATTTGAGCCCTGGATCCTATTTTTTTTAAGGTATATGTTAATGCCTCACTTCCTTATTGTTTCCTGTGTTCTTGGTTTTTCTCTTCTCTCCTTTCATTTTGGTGTGTAGCCTCAAGCCTCAGGACCCCGATGGCAGTCCCTT
This sequence comes from Mustela lutreola, assembly GCF_030435805.1. Taxonomy (NCBI): domain Eukaryota; kingdom Metazoa; phylum Chordata; class Mammalia; order Carnivora; family Mustelidae; genus Mustela; species Mustela lutreola. The sequence continues at coordinate 80,634,326 of NC_081301.1, read as the reverse complement.
GTCCATACCCAACCCCGTTCGGGATCGTGCCCCACGCCGGGATGAACGGGGAGCTGACCAGCCCCGGCGCCGCCTACGCGGGGCTGCACAACATTTCACCGCAGATGAGCGCAGCCGCAGCTGCCGCCGCCGCCGCCGCTGCCTACGGGAGATCACCGGTGGTATGTTCCTGGACCTTCACAAAATCAAGCCATTCCACAGGATCACCAGACGTTACTTTCGAACGTAGTTTTATAATTTGAGGTATTTGTAGAGGAACCCATCACATCTGTAAATTAAACTACACGCAGTTGTACTGTGAGATCCATTTCCTTTTCTAAGGAGAGGAAATGTCCTTGTTATTTTAGGTTTCCTTTAAATTTTAAACCTACAAGAGCAGAGCGAATGATCATGACTGTAGTGAACCCTGTGTTTCCTTCATAAACTTCAAAAATTAAACAAGTAATTTTTTTCATGTATATTCCATCCCCAGGTATGTTACCCCTAAAGTCATGAACATCCTGTCTTTTCATTAGTAGATACTTTTGTATGTGTACCTCTAAAAATCGTATTTAAAGTTTGTATTCTCCCAAGATCTAGAGAGGTATTGAGGAGGCTGAAATGAGTTAATGTAATTTTGTGTGTTTTTGTTGTTTTGCTTGGGAAAATTCTAGGTTGGATTTGATCCACACCATCACATGCGCGTACCAGCCATACCTCCGAACCTGACAGGCATTCCGGGAGGAAAACCGTGAGTACCTCTGAGCCTCATGCTCCCCACCGTGCTCCAGACCCCAGGCCCTTGCCGGCCTTTCTGGCTGATCACTGCTAGGCAGTGTAGGGGAGCTCCTGGAGCTCGATGTGGTTTTTTTTGTTTCTGTTTGATTTTTTTCCCTTGCAAAGAATTTCCATTTTCTCTCACACAAGAAAAGAAGTAATGAGGTGGGGTTTTGTATTTTCAATTTAAAATCTTGAGCTTCTAATATGGAAATGCAAATTACTGAGACATCTCCAGCAGTCAGGTCTGCTCTACGTCTGTTACTGAATTCTTTTGTTGCCTTGAAGAAAAAACGTCCTATGTGCAAACCTGGATGCTCAAAATTTGAGCGTGTTGGGAAAAGACATGCCAAACTTCAAAGGCTGTGAAAAGAAAGAAGTGTGGTCTTATGCTCAGTTTTGTTCATAGGAAAGGTGGCTTTGCTTATTTGGCTTCTTGTCCCAGGAGCTGGATATTTGGAGCATCTGTATTCACAGCCCCCTTGAGTTACGAAGGCAAAACGCACGCATCAGCTTTTCCAGCCTCTTCTTGTACATTCTAATCTCTCACCATACCTCATTCCACAGCCTTCCATTTCAGTCCCGCACACCTTTTTATGACTACCTACGCACGGTTCTCCTGCTCTCTGTCTTCATCTTCCCAGATACAAAGACTTGACTATAAAATAACACCACTCTTCCTTTAAAATCCTAGCTTGCTTCCTCTCTCCTGTCTTCAGGAAGCATCCCCACAGACCCTTCCTGCCTTACTAGTTCCCCACGGGTGTGTATGCTCCTGGCTCTTCCCGCTGGCATCCTGTCTGTCACCACACACACCGTCCATGTGCTGCTTCCCCGAGCTGGTGCTTTCTCCTCAGCCTGTGCTACCCACACTTGACCCTCAGTAGCCAGTAAGTCCCTTCTCCCCAAGGCTTCCTTGGTGGCTTGGCTGCCTCGGGGCATTTGGTCTTACTGGTCCTTCCTGCAGCACTTTTCCTGTGGCTTCTTGTCTCACTTCAAAAGTGTCTGCTAAAGTGTCACTTATTAGAGCATTCTGCCCTTGCAGTCCTATCTAAAAGAGCATCCTTCTCTCGCTTCCTCTCCCCATTGTTGTTCTTTTCTACCTGTCTGTAGCTGTGATCTGCTTCTCCCTGCTTGAATGTAAGTTTGTGAGAGCAGAACAGAACTCTTTGCTGTTCGGTTATAGGAGTAGCTCCGGTGCCTAGAGTGGTACCTGGTACCTGGTGCTCACAGTACATACTTTTTAACTGAGGGGGAGAGAGTGCGCACAGGTGAGCCAGCCCGTTTCTTTCTTCTCCGATCTCTGACTGCTTCTTTATTCTCTGCTGTACACTCAGGTGCTTAGTTGTCACTGTGTTATTTCCTGTAGGTGACTTCTTGGTGTAACTTACTTCGGTACAGTTCTGTGCTAAACTTCCCCTGTTGCATCACAGTGCTGGCTCCATAGCCAAGTTGCTCCGTAAATATTTGACTGATTAATAAGGGAGGCAAGGCAAATTAGACTTTGAGTTCCCTGAGAATCAAAGGTATAAATACCCATTACCATAAAGTTCTGTGTATTTGTGTGTGTTCTGCAAATAGTTGTTGACTGACTTAGAAGTCTTGTTGACCGAGCGCTCTGATGTATTTGAAGGTGAAAGTTTGGTCTCTTTCGGGCAGTGATTAAATAACAAGGTCATAGGATTAATCAAATAACTCAAATCCCTCTGAGTTCCACATGAACCTGTGGGGAAGGAGAGGTTTCTTTAGGGAAAGGGTATCATCCCATGTTCAGGTACTGTGTAGTTACCATGTGGTTGACTAGCTGTGGCACCAGGGCTGTGGTGTAACCACTAGTGCAATACTGCCCCGAACCCTGCGGGGTGAAGAGAGGGGAAGGGAGCTTAGGTGCCTGTAAAGAAGAAGGACGGTCTTGATTTCACTTTGGTCCATCTGAACCACTGTTGAGTTAGAGCTGGTCTGATTCGGGAGGCATTTCTCTGAGCCTTGAGTGGGACTCCCTTTCTTCCCCCAGAATTATCAAATTGTTGAGATTCTTTTGGGAAGGTGGATGGGTTTGAGGATGGTTGCAAATTTTCATTCCTGGGAGTGATAGAGCCACATGTCATGCAGTTGGCAGATGACATTAGGAGTCCCAAAGAGAGCATGGTGGGGTCAACAAAGTTGAGTTCTGGGATGTGACAGGTCAAAATTTGAATTTTTACTCTGCCAGTTGAGAACTGGAGGACAGTGTCTTAACTTGGGGAGCTTCAGTTGGCTCATCTATAAACCGAGGATGGCACCTGCCTTGACAGACGGGGCGTAAGAGTAATGTAAGATAATATCTCATGCGTTTGGGATGGTGTTTGGCATATGGGACTCCTCAGTCAACCGCAGCCTCATTTCCGGTTTAGCTTTGCCCTAGGTCATTATCAGCTTTTCAGGTGCTTATGCAGTTGAACTGAACTGCATTTCTGTAGTGGGCAGAAATGACCCAGGAAAATTAGATTGGAGTAAATAGACTCTACATTCCTGTCATTGGTGTGTCTTTATTAAGAGGATGTCAAGACATGTAAATTCACATTCATTTATGCATAAAGAGATAATATATTTTTATTACCGATTTCTCAGAGGAAGTAATGATAACAGGTGGCTCGTCAGATCTTAAGATACAGAATTGTGAAACTTTGTCTTCTGTGTGTGTTTCAAGAGAAACGACTTTTTTGTGCTATAACATGAAACATAATGAGTCACCTAAAGGCTTCCCCTACTGTACACACAAAGTAAACTGCCTTTTTCCAGAAAGACTCAAAGCAGTTGTGCATCTCTGTCCTAATTAACTTTTACAGAATGAATTGTTAGATGTTATCAAAAGTTATAATTAAATGCATGTCACCAACTAATGAATAAAGTAGCATTTATTTAATAATTCACATTGGATCCTCTTGTCTATTCTGGTGAATTAGTAAAAGTTGCATTCAGCTTGTAATTGGAATGACAACGTAGTTTAATTTTGACGTAAGCCCGAAATGGACTTTCCTCCTCACCTATTACTTAAATGAGACATTTATAAATAGGGTAAAACTATTCAATTAAAACCATAGTACTAACTACATCGTGGGACATGGCATATGGATGGAGCCATGAGAGAAGAGCACAGGTTTGTTGGTTTTCAGCTGCTCATAATTCAGAAAATTTACCGTGGTGTTCTATTTGTTTTTGTAAAGCGGGATTTTTCAAAATAGGAACAATGCTTGAGACACAGTAAGCCCTTAGCAGTATTTGTTGGCTGGCTGATGTACGAGTGGGTTCATATGCCACTTCGAGCCTGATTTTCTAGCATACTTTATAAAGCACAATGGCCAGATCTTTTATTGTGAATTTAAGGTCTTGTCCCATCTCGTGAGACATTGAAAACTTTGGAGAAGGCGTTGCGAAGTATGAGACAGATGAGTTCAACATTCTAGAACTGGACCTTTTAGGGAGAGTAAATGAGGTTGGGGGTGGGAAGGCCAAGGACCTTCTTTAAATATGCTGGGTTTTCATCGAAAGATGATGTTTCAGGTAAAATAGCATCTTCGGTGCACATGTTTTTAAAAAGAGCGATTTGCAGATGCCTTGGTGGAGATGTAGTTCTGTCAGAAAGTCCAAGGTGCTTCTGTTCTCTTTACCGTCTTTCTTAGCCATTCTTAGCTTTTAGTGCTTTCACCTGCTGTGCACACACGTGCTTGTGTGTCTGTATGTCTGGGTGTGTGTGTTTTGGTGGAAGAGTCCACTGTGTTCCCTGCACCCTATCCCTCCAGCCCTACATCTGTAGTTATGCGCTGGACATCTCAGACATCTTGCGTGTGTGTTATCTGCACGTCAAAGTCAGCATATCATGATGCTTCTTCTCCAGACGAGGCCTTCCTCCCACATTGCCCATCAGGAGTATTGATTGGTATTCTGATCCTTGTTTCCTAAGCTCAGAAACTCAATTATTATTGGCTCCTTCCTCACATCTTACTCGTTAAGTCCTGCAGAATTTTACATCCACTGTTACTTTTACTGTCTTCCTTGGGAACTAGCCTGGTTCAGGTCCCCCAGTACCTTGCATCTAGATGATTGGAATCATTGTCTCTTAGTCCTCCTGGCCAACTGTATTCCTTGCGATCAAATTTATTGTCCGTTGCCCCAGTTCCCCCTCCAAAAAACCCTTTAGTGAATTCTGTTTGTGGCGTTCTTAGGCTGGCCTTGCAGGCCCTCCCTTTTTACAGCCCTCCCTTTTCTAGCAGATAGACAGCAGTGTGAGTGTGTGTGTGTGTGTGTGTGTGTGTGTGTGTGTGTGTAGTATAAATGTATATATTCCTGATGCATTTGATCAGACTGTGCTCAGGCCAGCTCCTCCAACCACTTAACCCTGGGGTGGTTATTGAACAAATGAATTCTTTGTATTAAAACCAGCCCAGGAATTTCCATCATTGCTCCCCATCCTTTGAGAGCCCTTGCTCTGCTCTTTCTGCCCGCCTCCCCCCCAAATTGTTTTTCCGTCTTCCTCCCTCCTCTGTGAGAATCCCTCCATTCTGCAAAACCCATCTCTAGAACCATGTCACTATCGAGACCTCAGCTTTGTCTTGAACCACCACAGAACTTCCCACTTCTCATATTTCATCTGGTATTGTGGCCACTTCTTTGCTTTTCTCATCAAACTTCCTAGATTAGAAGCTGCTAGTGGGCAAGGCCAGTGCCTTACCTTGTTTTGTGTTCTTAGCATGACGTCTCTATCCATGTGGCTGAGAGGCCTTACCGATCCATTGAATCGGGTAGAAAAAGAGGAGTTCGTCAAGCCTGGGTTTCTGATTTCTAGAGTCTGGCTTTCGTTACACATTCCAGTACACTTCGCCAGCTACACGTCAGAGTTAGTTGAAATCTGATAAGATTCTTACTAGAGTTTTATTCTTTCCAGTCTTGAGTATCTTACATGTACTAATAGCAAGCAGAGGGCTGCATTACATCCTTAGTGTAAGTAGGCTCTTGACATTCTTGTTAAAGGGGGTTCCAGGAACATAGTAGGTGCTCACAGAGTGCTTTGTGGTTGAGTTGAAGAATATCCTATCAAAAACCTCGAAAGAAATCTTGTGTCTGGTTTCTTAACTATTTAAATTCTCAAAGCTCCTTAAAAACCACTTAGTGATACTAGGGAGAAGAGAAGGGATGGCTTTTCAAGTAAATTATCATTAAGAATGTATGAGACCATCTAAGTGTGGAATAACCTTCCTCTCCTTTCCTTTAAGATTTAGTCTCATGACCTCTTTCATTGCTAAATCAATAGCCTTTTTCTCCATCGTCATCCTTCAGAACCTCAGCCTTTCTCTGAGACCACTGCTGCCTTCCCCTCCTTGCCTGATTGGCACCTGGTTCTCTCCCCAAGGAACCCCCTCCACCTGCAGCTCTCTGAGGGGGTGCCCCTTGGTTTGTTTCATATCCTTGAATCTTCAGAGCCAGTGATGGGTGATAAAGGCTGTGTCATCCTCCCCACCCCTCTGCCGCCCCCACCACCAGTCTTTTCTAGAACTGAGCTCCTTTATCTTTTTGTGAGAAAACTCTGGCTCTTTCAGGCTTGTGTCATGGATTCTACCTACCCTTACGCCTTGTTGGGGGATTTCCTTTTTATTAAAGACTTGGCACTGACTTAGGGTCTTCCTCCTTGGAGCCACCCTCATTCCACAGGAGTCTGGTGTTCGCAAGGTCAGCCCCCAGTCATGGGGCTTGGACCCCTGTAGCTGTGGACCACTGCTTGGCCAGCTGTAGCTGTCCTTGACTGTTTAAAAGGCTCACAAGGAAGGATCTCGTCCCCGCCCCCCTCACTGTGTCACTTCCAGAACCCAGGTGACCCATCCAGCACAGCCTTCTCTGCTTCCACCCAGCCGGAGTGATCTTTAGAACCGCACATCTGTTCCCAGCTGTCGGACTGTCTCCCAGGCACAGACCTCCTGTCTAGGCTCCTCTTCCCGTTCTGTCACCTCCAATCCATTCTTCACCCAGCAGCCAGAATAGCACTTTAAAACATGAACTGAATCCTGTTATTCCCTGCCGAGAAGTCCCAGTAACTTCCCACTCCACCCAGGATAATGTGCATTCCTCATCACGGCCCACCAGGGTTTTTTCCTGCTGCCTGCCCTCTGTCTCTCCAGCCTGCCCCTTGCCACTCAGTACACACTAGTGTTCTCACTTGTTTCTGCTTTAGGGACTCTGCATTGTTCCTCTACCTCCATGTTCCACATTCCTCCCCCACCCCCCCACCCCCAATGTGTACCAGGGCCTGCGTCCTTTCATCTTGTCTCTTCTCACATGGTACCCCAGACCTGTGCCGCGTGCGTGCGTGTGGGGTGTGTGTGTGTGTGTGTGTGTGTGTGTGTGTCTTGCCATCTGATGGGGATCTGAGGTTACTTATTTTTCTGCTTATATATGGTATTTGCTTTCCCTTCTAGATGTTGACCCTGGAGGATAGAGACTTTGTTCACCCCTGATTTCCCAGCATCTTTGATAGTACCAGGTTCAGAGTAGGCATTCAATAACTAGTTTCTGACTAAATGGATACCAAACGTTCCGTCTCACTGTGGCCTTCGTATTTGCCATGCCCCGCCCCTTCACACCATCTTGTCTTTGTATCGAAGCCCCATTGCCTCACCCCGTCAAATCCCACAGTACCAGGCATGTCCACTATTCATCGCGTTGACCTTCTGACACTGTTATATTTATTTATGTGATTATCTCACTAATCAGTCTGCCCCTCGACCTACCTGCTGCCTACTCCCACAGGCTGTAAACTCAGGAGAACCAGGGATGCAGGGTTTGTTTGTTTTTCTTCTGTTGTAACCCTACAAATATGGTGCTTGGCACACGGGGATACCCAAGAAATTTGTGTTGAATCGTTGAATCTCTTAATACGTTGTCAAGTGATTGACCATCTTCTCCTATCTCTGGACTTGCCATCTCTCTCAATCATCTGTGTCTCCGACTGCTCTTGCTGGAGGGTCCATAGATGTAAGCAGCCCCCTAAATCCTGCGTTCGTCCCCTCACTGTATGATCTGCTATGGCATTACTGCTCTGCTCCCTTAGCTTCCACTCTCACTTCTTAGTCAATAAGCGCACGTTGTCTTTCTAACCTAACCTCTCACCTGAGTCACAGTACTCTGCTTACTGTTGAACTCTTTGGATTCCCAGCTGCCCTTAAATTAAAGAAAACCAAACCAGTTAGCTCCTTGAGTGTGTAGCTTTTGGTCATGCTTCTCTGTCTCTTCACTAACATGTTGTCCCCCTGAATCTCGTGGGTTCTGAGCCTGAGAGCCCTCCTTCCCACCTCTCCCAGGTCACCGGTTCAGTGTGTCTCCCAAGTCCTGTTGATTTGACCGAGGACATGTCTTCTGTCTCTTGTCTCCCGAGCTTCCGCCTCCTTCCCCGCCAGCAGTGCCACGTACCACGTTTCTGCTACGGGCTGGGCCTCTGCTTCTCTGTTGTTACCGAGAAGGAAAATGCCCTCTGCTATCTGGCACCACGTCTTCCATGGCCACATACTGCGTCATCCCTCCTGGGGACAGTTCGGAGGGGGATGAGGTCCTTAGTAATGGGACGAGTTTTGATGAATGTGGCTAGCCTGTAGCTTTTTGCATTAAGGTGCCATAAACTGTTTTGATTCTAAAACTTCCCTGAGAGGTCCAAGCTCCAGTCCTTTGTGCACCCACAGATGCTTTCCCTTGGCATGTCTTTCCCAAACTTCGTCCTATAAACAGAGCACATTCCAAAGCTTCATGCCAAAGCAGAATGACATAATTTCCAAAATGGGCTATTGCCCATGATAGAAGACAGGCCCAGCTCCCTGTCCCCACCCCGTGCATCACACAGCCTCACTGATGTGTCCACCCTGACCTCAGCACCCTAAGAATAGAGATCTCGAGGGAGATGTTCGAATGGAAGTTGCATTTAGAACCAAATGTTTTCATAAGTGTAGAGCTTTCCTTGGAGATGAACTGGAGTTGGAGCTGATGATAGGCACTTATAGGTGGGCCTTTGGGGTAGTCACACAGGACGCCTTTACAGGTCCTAATTTCATCAGGAATTACTTGCATTAATGATTGTCAAGTCCGATAGGACTTATTGTGGTGCGTGTGCTGGGGTCACAGCTGTCGTTTCACTGTGGGCCTAGAGACTCAACTCCTTGGAGCTTGATCGTTTTGACTCATTGATCTCCATTAGTAAATCACTTGATTGGCGTGAATTCATATACAGGCAGAAATAGTATCACAGGCTTCTGGGTCACCCAAAGTAGAAAACAGAGCAAGTTTGCAGAGTGTCCTGAATATACTAGGTGTTGGCTTTACTAGATAGATACTATACTAATGTTGACTTTCTTATGTAATTCTCTGTGAAGTGTAGGTAGCATTCTCTCCCTTTGAAAGATGAGAACTGAGGTTCAGAGAGGCTCAGTGACTACTTAATGCCACACACCAGTTAGTGAAGAGTCGACCTGACATTTGATCGTAGGTCTAGCTCTGAAAATTAGGTTTTCTCTTTTGTACCAGGTAAATTTGACTTACTTGCAAATTATAAAGTTACACTGAAAAAGTTTTCTTTCTCATCTCCTCACACTGATCAGTTAACTAATGTTTTTCACCTTCCGCTCCTACTTTTCCTTCTCCCACTGCACTACCGTAGAGCGTACTCCTTCCACGTCACCGCAGACGGCCAGATGCAGCCTGTCCCTTTCCCCCCCGACGCCCTCATCGGACCCGGAATCCCCCGGCACGCGCGCCAGATCAACACCCTGAACCACGGGGAGGTGGTGTGCGCGGTGACCATCAGCAACCCCACGAGACACGTGTACACGGGCGGCAAGGGCTGCGTCAAGGTCTGGGACATCAGCCACCCCGGCAACAAGAGCCCCGTCTCTCAGCTCGACTGTCTGGTGAGCGAACATGGAGGCACCTTCATTCAGAAAACGGGATGGAATAGTGAGAGACTTGGTTGAACGGGCAACACATGGAATTGATTCCAAGTGGGTAATTGTCTTCGGTGGTTTGTGGCCCTTCATGTGGAGAGTACAACTTTCATGAGTCCTGCCCAATTCGTGGGCACAGGCTCACTACCCGTTTTCCGGTCTGATAAAGGAGTATAAGAAACGTTAAAAGCCCAGGAGGGCTTCTGTGAGAGCGCACCTCTCGGTCTGTCACAGGGTGACATTACCAGAGTAACGTCCTGCTTTCTGCGCAGACAGTAGACTATTCCCTTGCCTGTGTCTTGGGCGTTTGTCCTTCCATCATTTATAAAACTTCTGCTGGACATTCTTCCTTAAACCAGCAGTGGAATTTCTGCTGCTCCACAATGTTAGGTTGGTTTGACATATTTGTTGTACACAACATTCCCAGACCCTCACGTTGGAAGGACCTTTTTTCTCACTCCCCCTCCCTTAATATTCCTCGATCAAATTTTGCCTCCAGTTGATGCTGCTTGATCAACCACTGCTGTCCAGGACTCGTGCGCTCCTGCGTTGGGGGGTGTGTGTGTGTGTATGTGTGTGTGTGCGCAAATGAGTCAGGCAGCTGGGTGATTTGGTTAGTGGTGGTGGGAGTTGGGTCTAGATCTTTGCATTTTCATGCTAATTAAGATTAAATATCTCAGCACTAAATTTGTAGATCAAGTTTAAGTACTTCCCTAATTTCATGTAATTTTCTAGCATTAATCCACTTTATCATTGTCATAAGTAAAAATGGCTCATTAAAACCAGGAGGGAACACAATACTTTTATGGATTTCTGCTCTCATGTTAATGCTGTTTTCCTTTCCTCATGAGTGATCTCTTGATGGTTTTTGTCTCTACAGAACAGGGATAACTACATCCGTTCCTGCCGATTGCTCCCTGACGGTCGCACCCTCATCGTGGGAGGGGAGGCCAGCACTCTGTCCATCTGGGACCTGGCGGCTCCCACCCCACGCATCAAGGCAGAGCTGACGTCTTCGGCCCCCGCGTGCTACGCTCTGGCCATCAGCCCCGACTCCAAGGTCTGCTTCTCGTGCTGCAGTGACGGTAACATCGCCGTCTGGGACCTGCACAACCAGACACTGGTGAGGTGGGTCAGCAAGATCCCTGCCCAGGGCACGCGAGGGAGCCGATTTTACCACTCTGTGCCAAAGAGCTGTGTGTGTCTAAAACAATGAAATAGAATTCTACTAAAATGTGTTAGGAACAGGCTCATTTGAAAGGTGGCTAGAGGGCGCCTGGGTGGCTCAGTTGGTTAAGTGACTGCCTGCAGTTTAGGTTATGATCTGAGTCTCCTGGGATTGAGTCCCGCATCCGGCTGCCTGCTCAGCAGGTGGCCTGTTTCTCCCTCTCCTCCCTGCTCCTGCCCTCTCTCACTATCTCTGTCTCACTCTCTTCAATAAACAAATAAAATCTTAAAAAAAGAAAAAAGTCTAGAAACAAATTACTGCTGTAAAATCTTATTTTCTGCCTTTGAACTTTTGAACTTACCAAATGAGGGATTGTTCTCTTTCTTTGTTTTGTTTTTTTTTGGACATTATCCTAAGTATCACTGATTTGGGTTTTTTAAAAAAATGAGGTCATTTTTACATAATTAATGTACATCATGTTCCCATGACCTCATGAGCTCGTTAGACGTCTATAATTTGCCATCTGCACTTGCTAACCAGCCGTCACTGTCGCTAGACACTCCCCAAGAAGATTCACAGCACAGGGCAGTGTCCTCCATGCCACGTGTATCCCACATGTGCCTTCTGTCAGTAGATTATCACTGAACCCCTGCTACGGGCCTCAGCATTGTGCTTCACTCTGAAATGGTCTAGATTATCTGTAATCCCACCATTAAGGATGGGTCGATGCACTGAGATGTCTGTTTAGAAGTGAAATTATATGGCATTGGTGTTGGTAGATAATGCCCTGAAATGAGTCTCCAGATGTCAGCACCCGAGAGAGCAGGAAGTATGAGGTATGATTTGCTGAAGGGTGTGAGAAGGTTGTAATCTGGCCTAGCCGCAAGTCAAGGGGAGTATGTAAGGAGAAGAGGCCTCTACTGGCCATCTGTCAGATATTTTTTTGCAGGACTGAGCTCTATGCATGATTCCAAAAATAAAGTGGTCATCATTTGTTTCATCTTGGGTAAGGCTCTTACGAGGAACTGCTTCTAATCTCTTCTTTTCCCAGTGTCTTTTGTACATTCTGCCAGCTCCTGGAACAGCTGAGCCACACTGAGTTTCTTTCCATGTGCCTTACTTGAGAGCATAGCCTTTTTGTGGTCTTGCACAGCCTGCTACAGTTGCATAACTGCGCACTGGCAAAATTTGCTCTGTGACTCCTGTGGCCATCCCCATAGCTTTTGTAGAAAGGAACATATAACATGCCTTACCTCCTCTTAAACCCTTTCCTTCATATTACAATGATAAAATCAGTCTTAGATGTATTTTTGATTAGTTCATATACATATAGCTGTGTGTTTTCTTTTATTTCAGTTGGAGATTTTTTTTTTTCCCTTTGGTTATATCAGTTGTTTTTTGGTATGACAGTCAAAGACCCCTAAGTGTTCAAAAATAAAAAGTGTAATAAATTGAACCTCTCAGTTAAACCTGAATCTCTCTATGAATATGCTTTCTTAGTTGAATAATTAGAAAACACAGTAAACCTAATCTGTAAGACCTACAATGAAACTGATCCCTGAGAAGTTCTCAATTTTTTTTTTTACTGAAGTAGAATTAACATTGAGTGTTATTGTAGTTTCAAGTGTACAAAATCATGATTCAGCAAGTCTGTGCATGACTCCGTGCTCATCACCACAAATGTACTTTTAATTCCCTTCATCTCATTCACCCATTCTCCCACCACTTCCCTTCTGTAACCATCAGTTTGTTCTTTGTATAAGTCTGTTTGTCTGTCTCTTTTTTTCTTCATTTGTTTATTTGTTTTATTTCTTAAATTCTTACAGATGAGTGAAGTCATATAGTATTTATCTTTCTTTGACTTATTTCAATTAGTGTTATACTCTGTATTCATCCATGTTATTGCAAATGACAAGGACTTACTCTTTTTTATGGCTGAATAATATTCCATCTTATATGTATACCATATCTTCTTTACCCATCTATCAATGGACACTTGGGCTGCTTCCATATCTTGGCTATTGTAAATAATGCTGCAGTAAACATAGGGGGGCGGACATCTTTTCAAATTAGTGTTTTCCTTTTCTTTGGGTAAATACCAGTCATGGAGTCACTGGGTCTTATGGTAATTCACCTTTTAATTTTTTATAGAACTCCACACTGTTTTCCACAGTGGCTGCACTGACGAGCTCGGAATTGAGTTCACATAAGAACTAACTTTTTCAAGGTTTTCCCTCTGTTTTGACATTTTTCAGGCAATTCCAGGGCCACACAGATGGGGCCAGCTGTATTGACATTTCTAACGACGGCACCAAGCTCTGGACGGGCGGCCTGGACAACACGGTCAGGTCCTGGGACCTGCGTGAGGGGCGGCAGCTGCAGCAGCACGACTTCACCTCACAGGTATAGGCGTGGGCCCGGGACACTCCAGAAGACACAGTTTTGTGATATACATGACAGACTATACCATGTGACAAAGTCCCTTTTGACTCTGGGTTAGATAACTCAGTTCTGTCAAAACACAGTAATGTGTAGTAAAGGATTAGAAAAAAATCTCATTTATAAGCTTTTAGCAGGTTTTTCCTGCAAAGACCATTACTTTGTATTCTTTGAATTTTGCCTAATTGATTCATTAAATGATATTGTGCAGATGTATGTGTTACTTGGGCATCACCCATTTGGCTGTGATTTCTTCTTATATAATTGGAATCATCTAGACTTCCTTCACAATTTAAATAGTATCCTCAGAAGAAGCAGTACCTCCTGCGAGAGGCAGCGTTTCTTCTCTAGGCACCATCACTCTGAACTGTTCCACTCGTAGATCTTTTCTCTGGGCTACTGCCCAACCGGAGAGTGGCTGGCTGTGGGGATGGAGAACAGTAACGTGGAAGTGCTGCACGTCACCAAGCCGGACAAATACCAGCTGCATCTCCACGAGAGCTGCGTCCTGTCGCTCAAGTTTGCCCATTGTGGTAAGCAGCCCCCTCCCGTCCATTTCCTGTCCGTGACAGTCCACCCCCTTTGCCCTCCCGCGGATGCGTCCTCACTCCACTCCTTTGGTTTAGTAACTTGTCCCTCTTCCAAAGTACATATGTGCCTGCGTCTCTAATGCCATGTGCCGATCCACTTACCATTGTTGGAAGGATAAATGACTCACTAAATCTAGGACAGTGAGCTCTATGTTTCCAGTGAAAAGAAACTTTTGTTGCAAATTAGAAGAGTTTTCCATGAATAGTTTGTGCGCTATAAAGCAAATCTCTGGTATCTGACACAGTAACACAAACAAGACCTTTTTCCAAACTGTTTCTGTAGGCAAATGGTTTGTAAGCACTGGAAAGGACAACCTTCTGAATGCCTGGAGAACACCTTATGGGGCCAGTATATTCCAGGTAACACTTGTCCAGCTCCCATCTAGTGTGTGCTCTCTGCATGGCGATGGTTGACCCAGAGTCTCTCTGTGCATTCTGTCAGATTAATAAGGCTCCTGAGTGTCCTCGGAGGTAGGGCAAGAGAAGACTACCTTGCCTGAGGGAGGGTGGTGTCACAGCCCCACAGTGTGGAGCTGGGCGGGGGGGTGACCTCCAGTTCTCTTCGACCCAGGGCCGAGACACTGCCCATTGCACTAACCAGCTTTCCGTGCCTCAGTCCCATGTATACGTTAGAGTTTTTGCATCCTCTGTGATTTGTGTGTGTGTGTTGTGTCTTTAAAGTGCTTCTATTTAAAAACGTTGAGCATTTTGCCTGAATATTCCTATTAGTATTGTTATTTCTTTGATTTTTTTTTTTTTTTCCCCAAAGAAGTGTTGTGGAAAGTTTAGTAAATCTTAATTAATTTCAGAAATGTTTATTCTTACTGACTTAGTGGTACTTAATGTGTAGTGTGTGAAATTATTTGTAGGAGGACCAAATGGTAGATGTGATCAACATGGGCACACTCATCGTCTCTGTGCTCTCCCTGGCTGGAATGTGGAAATTTCACAGGCAGTTTAAAGAACACTTCTCTTTTTTAACCTATACTTGGGATGTTATTTTTTAGATGTGCTTTTTTTTTTTTTTTTAAGGGACAACAACAGATTTGCAGTTTTCTTGAGCGTAGTATTATGTCATCATAGAGTAGATCAACGCATAATACAAAAATACATATATTGAGTGAAAATACTGTGCCAGGTGATCGATAGGACAAAAGTAGCTGATTATTGCTGTCATGAAATTTATAACTGAATATAGTATACATTGTTAATATTATGGGTCACAACCTTTCTGGTGGTCCCAAAAAGGACTGGGAATAAAAAAAAGGAAATCTATAATCTTAGAGTGGCTCTTTTATAGTAAGCATAAAGTGTTGTATCTTTTGTGTATACTGGATTGTGAAGTAAAATGGATTAATTACAGGTTACAGTCAATTGGGACGCCTGGGTGGCTCAGTCGGTTAAGCCGCTGCCTTTGGCTCAGGTCATGATCCCAGGATTCTGGGATTGAGTCCCACATTGGGCTCCTTGCTCAGCGGGGAGTCTGCTTCTCTTTCCATCTCTGCCTGCCACTCTGCCTGCTTGTGCATGCGCTCTCTCGCTCTCTCGCTCGCTCGCTCTCCCTGACAAATAATTAAAATCATTAAAAAAAAAAATACAGGTTACAATGAAAAAAGTTTGAGAAACACTGGCCGTAGGTTAGCTTCTGCACATCAGGTGTTAATTTTTTAAGTCTTCAGAGTTCTGGTTAAAATCCTGCAGCATTCATTCGTTTAGCACAGTTCAGTTCAAAGTTGACCTTGATCTCCTTGTGGTTGGTGAGTTGAGCATGGTATCCAGGACTCTTAAGTATGGAACATTTCTCCTTCTAACTGTTGAACTCCCCCTACTTGGAGATATACATTCTTTTTTCACACAGGAGAATTGGGCTTTCTATTAGAAATATTTTTACATTCCCAATTTCAAAAAATGTAGTGTTTTCCATGACATTTTCCACTTGAACTCTGAGGCAACTCTCTTGAGGTGGCAGGCAGGTGAGCGGTCCTGACCTGTTTGTAAGGTAGGAGTTTCACCAGGGTTCAGTGACCGGCCTGGTGTTCCACAGCCCGACCTCCAAGCCATCTGACGGAAGTGGGGAATGCTAAGAACACTCTGCTCTTACCTGTCTGGAGAAGAGGGTTCGAGACCAGGCCTTACTTCTTCAAAACCTGTGCTTGTGCAGCTGGCTTGCCTGCCAGCTGATGTCCCCATTGCAGGAGCCTGTAGGCTAGCGTGGTGAGGTGTCCCTAGAGTGTCCTGGGCCCCGCCATTTTGAGGGCGGGCCGGGACTGCCTTGCCTGGCGGGCTGCTCTTGTTTGGACAACAGGACACCTACACGCTTGTTTTTACTCTGTCGTCCAGTCCCACCTCATGGGTTTGTCTTTCAGTAGGTAACATTTGTATTTGTTTCTTTCCTAGTCCAAAGAATCCTCATCGGTGCTTAGCTGTGACATCTCTGTGGATGACAAATACATTGTCACTGGCTCTGGGGATAAGAAGGCCACGGTTTATGAAGTTATTTATTAAGGACAAATCTTCATGCGAACTGGACCCCTTCTCCTTGTAGCACTTTGTTCTATCATCTTCTTCCCCCCGCATCTAAAACCAAGGACGTCAGATACTCGTTGCAGTTGTGGAGTTTGATCCCATCTCTTACCCCCACTTCCTCCCTTGCTATTGAATTGTGAATACTCCTTAAGAACCTGTGATACCAAATCTTCAGCGCTCTGCTTGGAAGAACATGGAATTACCACACTTAACAGTGACGGAATCTTTAATTATGTATTATATCTGTAATATATTTATTTTGTTTAAAGAAGGCTTTCTAACTTTGACTGAATAAAGCTGTCTGCTCCTGCATTGATAATGAAGATGCGTTGTATTTGATACCCCTCCCCCCCTTTTTTTGGCAAAGGAGGGGAAAGGAAGGTTTAACATAATTGATGAAAAATGTCACGAAATGTAGACTAAGGACTGTATAGAGATGTGAAATGTATAATTACATATGGAAGCAATATGTCGCTGTGTTGTTAGATTTTTTGTTTTGTTTTGTTTTCTACTTACTTTAAATGTTTGGAAATTTGAACAATTAGAACATGACAGGCCACGTCGTATTCATTTGAGTCTATCTGGACAACTTTTAACCAATATATCTATAGCTTTAGATTCTATTTGATAAAAGTAATTGGACTTTTTTTTTTCATTTTTGACTTGTTGACAAGTGTCTTTGTACTAAGTTTTTAATTCCTTTTTTTAATGTATTATAGACAGATGAACAAATTAAATTTGGCCTAAAGAGAGAACTTAATCCCTTCTGGATATTTTTGCCACGTTTCTTTACAAAGGGAGATGTATACCTTTGGGCAGTTTTGTCATTACGAGAAATCACAGGCTATTTTTTGGCATGTTCTTTGGGAACTGCGCGGATTCAGGGGAGGAGTCCTCCTGCTGTGCCAAGTCCAGTCTTTTACAAAATGAGGACAGCAGAGGAGACTTGCAAGGACCTCCCTCTGAAAACCAGAAAGAACGGACTCTCACCTGGGATGAGAACTTGCTCGCTTTACCTCCGGTCCTTCCCCTGTCTTAGTTGGATGTCCCCGAAATGGACACAGGCTGTGCCATTGCGCCGGAAACATTGTGTTAGCTTTTATGTTGTTGTTGTTGCTGTTCAACTATGATGTGTGACTCCTCTCTTTTTTTTTATTATTTTTTTGTTTGAATGCTTTAAAGATCTTTTTAAGTCTGTGGATCTGCTGATGTACAGTGCCTTTGCTGCTATGGATCAAAATCAAGAGAACTGTGTAGATAAACTTTATTGTGTAAGTAGAAAATTACTTAATTTCATACTAGAAACGGATGGATGCTGCAAGTTGAAATGGACTGTCCATTGACGTTCCTAATGTGGTAGCAGAAAAAAAAAATGGTGTCTTAAGTGCTTAGTGTTTGATGTCATTAACAGTTTCGTAAAACTCTACAGTGTAGAAAGATTTTGATACTAAACTGTGCATTGTACATAGTTCTAATGCATCGTATTGACCACCAGTACTTCTATAATGGTAGATTGTTTGTGCATTCAGACTTTTAAGCATTAAACATAAATAACTTCTAGTATGCTTATTTCTAATTCTTTGTTTGGCTGGCTTTCATTTTTGTCCGACTGTACCACTCCCATATACTAAAAATTACTAGCTTCATTCGAGGGAGACTGGTGTTAAAGTCACATGGGCTTTGTTATTATTGCGTTTTTAGTTTTGTTTTTATTTTCATTTGACAGGAACTAGAAGGGAGAGCAGAGGGAGGTTAGCAAGGACAGGTTGTACCAAACACTGACCGAGTGCCTCTTCGGTTTGTAAAACGACTGTATCAGAAAGTCGTCACGTTACTCAGATGCTTTAGGGCTGCACTGTTCGGTGTGGTTGCACTAGCTATTTGTGGCTATTTAAATTTAACTCTACTAAAATTAGTTTGAAAAAAATAGGTTTATTAGTCACACTAACTGCATTTCAAGTATTCAGTACCTGCATATGGCTAATGGCTACCATATTGGACAACTCAAATTTATAGAACACATCCAGCATCACAGAAAGTTCCATGGGAGCAGTGCTGCCTTAGAATTAGCTTCTACACACCATTTGGGTTTGGGAAACATGTCAAGTGGAATACCCTGGAGTTGTTGAACGCATGAAGCCCAGTGCGCTGCTGCTCGTGGGGTGTGTAAAGATTGAGTCTAAGAAGGTGCTTAAAGAATTCTAAATACCCAAGACTTGAAAATCTGTCATTTTAAAGGATGCACCCAGTAGAAAGAAGGCTGGGGTTGGGGGCTATGGTCTGGGGTGTGCTCAGTGCTCAGCTGTAAGACACACTAACTCTTTAGCATTGACTTTTCAGCGGTGTGCACCAGTGGGGTTGGAAGCTGCACTTCATGTGTGAGTACTGTGAACGCTACTACTTCAGACGATTTTAAAGGATTCTTAACTCAGTATCTGTGCATCCTTACCAAAATGTCTTTAAAGGTATAGGGATTTGGAGTTGAAAACAATCATTTGGTATAAAGAATATGACACTGGCACCATGTTTTTATATGTCCAGAGGGAGAATGTGCCTGCCTTAGGGAGATGGAATTCCCCGTTGGTGCCTGGTGGTCAGATCTCTTTAGGAAGATCCAACATTGGCCGTTGAGATGAATGCTTATATAGACCTAGCCTTTTAAAATTAATGGGTATCCATTTCCTCTCATTGCCAAGGTTTTATCAGATTAGATTTTTATGTCTTTGATATAAATCCCAGACCTAGATTGATCTACACAAAAATCTTGGTGTTGTAATTATAACTTGGTTTACAATAGTTTTTGCTCCAAGTATGGTCTCTCAGAATTCAGAACGACAAAGATAGGAATCAACCGGAACCAGAGTTGACTTGTTCCAGTCAAAGAACACTGGTGTATGACTGGAAGAGTGACTCACATGAAACTACCAAGAAGTACAAACTCAGATTGAGGAAGCCATCAAGACTTTCCTAAGAGAAGCAGATAAAATGTAGAGTGACCAACTCCAAGGTCTTTCAAGTGTTTACAGATACACATCTCCCTGGGGCCAGGACTTAGCAGGGTGGTTTCCTGTCTAACTAGCTGCCAGAGGTCCAGCCTTGTCTTGGAGGGTGTATGCTAAAACAACCGCAACCCTGTAACACCTACCATGGCTAGGAATTATGCAGCCATGAGATACAGAACCATCTTGTAGCCACGAAATTCTAAGACCTTACAGCCAAAAGCAGGGGAAATTGATAACCCCCCAGTTAGAAGGCAGCATTCTAGAAAGAGATGTAGTATACACATGAACAGCTAGACCATCAGTGATACCCTCAACTACCAACTAGGCTGGCTGCTTCCTCAGTCCAGATGATCTCAGCAGAGTTGTATCACCTGGAAACAAAACATCCAACTTGAGTATTTGTCATTTGTTATTTTTGGCAGTTGTAAGGAAATTGTACTGGAATTCCTTGCCAGCATCAAGACATTATAGAGTTATAAAGATGTAGGTACCAAAAAAAATAATAAGCCTTCATGTTCTTGAGGCTCGTTTGCATTGCTGTCTAGCTCCTGGGCAACCTGTAGAGTGGCGTTCAACAGTGACCTCTGGGTCCTGCCGACCCTCACCAGTAGAAGCAGCGCCTCACAATCAGCCTGTTTTTCTGAGCTAATTGTGTTTATTTGCCTGTCAATTAATTCCAGCTTTCACTCAGAGCTGACAATGGAAATGTTTTCGCTCTGTTTTAGTAACCTGAGCACATCAGGAAACCTCTCATGTATCACTCTTTTTAACAACAGTGCCACCATAATGGTAGGAACTCTCATTCATTATAAGCCACCACATATTATTTTAGTTGGGTTTGGGTTTTTGGCAGCAGTGACAGAATCTTTTGGGTCCCAGATAGGAATTAGCAGGGGGATTGGTCTCTGGTTCACCTCTCTCCAGGGAAGGAAATATCCTGCTGCGATCTTAGGTGTTTGGCCTATAGGGAAGGAGAATTCCTGCGGGGCTGCCTTTAGACTGGAAGAAAATAAAAAATAGAAGTGTTTTCACAAAAAATCGCCCCGTTTGGTCTCACAGCAGTATAGACAGGCTGAGTGCCAGAATACTGAGTTTACATAAAAGCGCACGTGGGATCAAAGAAGAAAATCAATTACCCAAATGCCTTATCTCTCAAGGGGGACAAGCTGACCTGAACCCCAAGGCTCCAGACTTGGGGGTTGGACTTCTGTGCTATCTGCCCACCGTGGCAGATTTGGGAGTGTTATGGATACCCGCCTTGCTTCTCTCCGCTCCTTAGTTTCCTACAAGTTACCCAACTTGGGAATTCAGCATCACAGAAACTTGAAAATTTAATCACATGCCATCTTTTGAGTTCCTTATAATGTGTCTACTGTGGACTGTGGTACATACAAGGCAAAAGCCCACTTTTGGCCACGTAGACTTACTCTAGCGGGACCCTGGGCATCTTACTGCCTCCCCAATTCAAGTGACATCATGGCTTAATGAGAACATTTATAACTAACAAGCTTTTGTTATTTTGGAAGAAGACTTAAATTCACTTAAATGTCATGCTTTAATTGACTTGAGCCCAGCAAAACTAACCCACACCAGAAGGTATTTGTGAACTATTAGGATTTTGAGAATTTAGGCAGTAAGTGTTTGGACTCTAGGTGTTCAAACACCCAAGTGGTTTTTAGAGGCCTAGCAGTTTCCCACAGAGACCTCCTAAGTAGGGCTAGTTGGCCATTTCCCAACCTAGTAGGTATCTCCATAGCTGTTTCCAAAAAACTACTCCCGAGGTAGTATCCTGGCCATACCTTGTGTCATGTGGCGGAAAGTATGAGTTGAGCTGGACATTTTGTTCTCCCAGGAGACTGGGAGGAAGCAGGAGAATTAGTCATAGTGAGATCTTAGTCAAAGATCCTGCTGCTGCCCTTGGGCTCATAAAGGCTCCAGCAGAGAAGACTAAAGCGGAGCATGTGCCCTTCCTCTTTATAAAGACAGAAAGAGGCACCAGCAGGAGCCATCGTCAGATGGAGTGAGACCCCTGGACCGCCATACATCAAGCAGAAGAGTTTTCCTGAGGACAACTTGCTGTTATTTGAAGCACTTCAGTCGGACACCTCATCACCTAAAGAGTTGAGAACTTACCCCTATCCATCTCAACATCTATGAAGTCAGCTTTCAGCATCGTGATTCTAATATGGAGAAGTCTGGTGTGACTGAGAACAAAGCACGTTCCCCCAAAAGCCTGTTAGCCTTTCCCAGGGGAATGAAAACAAGTGTCTGGAGTGATTGAAGAAATCATCAGTTAAACTTCGTTCTCAAGTCTCCTTCAGATATTAATAACCCCTTTTGTTTTTCCTCCAAGTAGACAATCACTGTTAATGAAATGTGATTTCAGGGTTTATGGCTGAGTCAGGAAATTCAACATTGAGTTAAAACACCGACGATCAGTCAACCCCACCGCACCTACATCTTTAGGCCTCGGCATTTTTGTGGAATAAGAACAGCCTTCTGGGCACAAACTGGTTATGAAGGTTACTCTGAGGACAAAAGCCGTGGTTTATAGACACTTATTCCTGAGCTGTGGTCTTAAAAATAAAGCGTAATAAATAAAGCACCCCTAATGAGAATCGTAGTGGTGGCTCAAGTTGCTTAAAAGTGAAGGACGTGGTGTGAATCTCTCAAGGGCATGCTTGCTTTCATGTTGAGGGGCTTGGCTGAGGTGGTTGGTCTGGGCCTACCTAGCTCTGCTGACATCCCTGCCCCCCCAATTCCCCCAACTCCAGGCCATGTGGGTGGCTTTGAGCCAGGAGTACCAAATGAAATTGCGTTCAACTGCTTCAGGCTTTTGGCAGACAGCATTTACTTGAGTATGTGCTTTCCTTACTGAAGATCTGTTTCCATATGAGTTCCAGAGAGGAGTGTTATGATGGAGTCTTTTCACATTGCGATTAGGTTTGCAAAAGTCGTGTGAGCTTGTAACCTGACCGCAGGGATGGAGAAGGTAAGGCAAGTTGGTGTTTGAGCTTATATAGATTTACCTTACCTCCCATGCTCCTGCCTGGACCCCAAAACCCCCCACAAAGGCACATCCATCTGTGGATAGATGCCTACCCATTGTTTTTGAGGGTGTGATACAAGCGAGAGCCTTCTTTTCCTGCCACCTCGCTGATGTTGCTCTACCAAGTTTTATCTTTTTAAGAATTTACCCATTTTTTGCTGTGAATGATTTTATGGCATCATGATTTCCTTCAGTCGGCCAACTTTTTCAGAAAATGAAAAAGCCCATGTGGTTTAATTTTCCAAATGACCCTGCCTCTCAGAATCATCCTATCAGGAGCACCTGGGTGGCTCAGTGGGTTAAAGCCTCTGCCTTGGGCTCAGGTCATGATCCCAGGGTCCTGGGATCGAGCCCCGCATCAGGCTCTCTGCTGGGCAGGGAGCCTGCTTCCCTTCCTCTCTCTCTGCCTGCCTCTTTGCCTACTTGTGATCTCTGTCTGTCAAATAAATAAATAAAATCTTAAAACACACACACATATCAGAAAGATCATATAATTGCCTTTCTCTGTTTAACTTATTTCACTTAGCATAATACCCTCTAGTTCCATCCACATCATTGCAAATGCCAAGATTTGGGGGGTTTTGGTGGCTGCATAGTATTTCATTGTGTGTGTGTATGTATATATATATATATATATATACATACACACACATATATATATTAAATCTATATATTAAATATTAAATTAAAATTTTTATATTATATTATATATATATATGTATATGTATATGTATATGTATTTACACCACATCTTCTTTTTCCATTCTTCTGTTGATGGACATTTAGGTTCTTCCCATAGTTTGGCTATTGTGGACATCACTGCTATAAATCATTGGGTTCATGTGCCCCTTCAGATCACTACATTTGTATCTTTACAGTAAATACCTAGTAGTGTGTTGGGTCATATGCTAGCTCTATTCTCAACTTTTTGAGGAGCCTCCATACTGTTTTCCAGAGTGGCTGCACTAGCTTGCATTCCCACCAATAGTGTAGGAGGGTTCCCCTTTTTCTGCATCCTCGCCAATATCTGTCAGTTCCTGACTTAATTTTAGCCATTCTGACTGGTGTGAGGTAGTATCTCACTGTGGTTTTGATTTACATTTTGCTGATGCCGAGTGATGTTGAGCACATTTTCAGGTGTCTGTTGGCCATTTAGATGTCTTTTTTGCAGAAATGTCTATTCATGTCTTCTGCCCATTTCTTGATTGGATTCTTTGTTCTTTGGGTGTTGAGTTGGATAAGTTCTTTATAGATCCGGGATACTAGCTCTTTATCTGATATGTCATTTGCAAGTATCTTCTCCCATTCTGTCGGTTGTCTTTTGGTTTTCTTAACTGATTTCTTTGCTGTGCAAAAGCTTTTGATCTTGATGAAGTCCCAATAGTTTATTTTTGCCCTTGCTTCCCTTGCCTTTGGCGATGTTTCTAGGAAGAAGTTCCTGCAGCTGAGGTTGAAGAGGTTGCTGCATGTGTTCTACTCAAGGATTTGGATGGATTCCTGTCTCACATTGAGGTCTTTCATCAATTCAGAGTTTATTTTTTGTGTGTGGTATGAAGAAATGGTCCAGTTTCGTTCTTCTGCATGTGGCTGTCCAACTTTCCCATCACCATTTGTTGAAGAGACTGTCTTTTTTCCACTGGACATTCTTTCCTGCTTTGTCGAATATGAGTTGACCATAGAGTTGAGGGTCCATTTCTGGGCTTTCTATTCTATTCCATTGATCTATGTGTCTGTTTTGGTGCCAGTCCCATTCTGTCTTGATGACAGCTTTGTAATAGAGCTTGAAGTCTGGGATTGTGATGCCACCAACTTTGGTTTTCTTTTTCAACATTCCTGTGGCTATTATGGGTCTTTTCTGGTTCCATATAAAGTTTAGGATAATTTGTTCCAGTTCTTTGGGAAAAAAAACCTGATGGAATTTTGATACGGATTGCCTTAAATGTGTAGATTGTTTTGGGTAGCATCAACATTTTCACAATATTTGTTCTTCCAATCCATGAGCAGGGAACGTTTCTCCATTTCTTTATGTCTACCACAATTTCTTTCATGAGTACTTTATAGTTTTCTGAGTTCAGATTCTTTGCCTCTTTGGTTAGGTTTATTCCTAGGTATCTTATGGTTTGGGGTGCTGTGGTAAATGGGATCGACTTCTTAATTTCTCTTCCTTTGGTCTGGCTCTTGGTATATAGAAATGCAACTGATTTCTGTGCATTGATTTTATATCCTTTACTAAATTCTTGTATGAGAGCTAGCAGTTTTGGAGTGGAGTCTTGGGTTTTCCACATAAACTATCATACCATCTGCAAAGAGTGAGAGTTTGACTTCTCCTTTGCTGATTCGGATGCCTTTTATTTCTTTTTGTTATCTGATTGCTGAAGCTAGTACTTCTAGTACTGTGTTGAATAGCAGTGGTGATAGTGGACAGCCCTGCTGTGTTCCTGACCTTAGGGGAAAAGCTCTCAGTTTTTTCCTGTTGAGAATGATAATCGCTGTTGGCTTTTCATAGATGGCATTGAGGATATTGAGGTACATACCCTCTATCCCTACACTGTGAAGCATTTTGATCAAGAAAGGATGCTGTACTTTGTCAAATGCTTTTTCAGCATCTATTGAGAATATCATATGTTTTTTGTTCTTTCTCTTATTAATGTTTTACATTGATTTGTAGATGTTGAACCAACCTTGAAGCCCAGGAATAAATCCCACTTGGTCATGGTGAATAATCCTTTTAAGGTACTGTTGGATCCTATTGGCTAGTACTTTGGTGAGAATTTTTGCCTCCGTGTTCATCAAGGATACTGGTCTGTAATTCTCCTTTTTGATGGGGTCTTTGGTTTTGGGATCAAGGTAATGCTGGCCTCACAAAATGAGTTTGGGAGTTTTCCTTCCATTTCTATTTTTTGGTACAGTTTCAGAATAGGTTTTAATTCTTCTTTAAATGTTTGGTAGAATTCCCCTGGGAAGCCATCTGGCCCTGGGCTCTTGTTTTTGGGAGATTCCTGATGACTGTTTCAATCTCCTTACTGGTTATGGGTCTGTTCAGGTTTTCTGTTTCTTCTTGGTTCAGTTTTGATAGTTTATATGTCTCAAGGAATGCATCCATTTCTTCCAGATTGTCAAATTTGCTGGTGTATAGTTGCTCATAATAGGTTCTTATAATTGTTTGTATTTCTTTGGTGCTGGTTATGATCTCTCCTCTTTAATACATGGTTTTATTAATTTAGGTCCTTTCTCTTTTCTTTTCAATAAGTCTGGCCAGGGGTTTATCATTCTTATTAATTCTTTCCAAGAACCACCTACTAGTTTCATTGATTTGTTCTACTGTTCTTCTGGTTTCTAGTTCATTGATTTCTGCTCTGATCTTTATTATTTCTCTTCTCCTGCAGGGTTTAGGCTTTCTTTGCTGTTCTTTCTCTAGCTCCTTTAGGTGTAGGGTTAGATTGAGTTCTTGAGAACTTTCTTGTTTTGTTTTGTTTTTGTTTTTTCAAAGGTTTTATTTATTTATTTGACACAGAGAGAGAGATCACAGGTAGGCAGAGAGGCAGGCAGAGAGAGAGGGGGAAGCAGGCTCCCCACTGAGCAGAGAGCCTGATGGGGGGCTCGATCCCAGGACCCTGAGATCATAACCTGAGCCAAAGGCAGAGGCTTTAACCCACTGAGCCACCCAGGTGCCCCCTTTCTTATTTCTTGAGAAAGGCTTGTATTGCTATATACTTTCCTCTTCTGACCACCTTTTCTGTGTCCCAAAGATTTTGAACAGTTGTGTTTTCATGAAATTTTTAAAAATTCTTCTTTAATTTCCTCATTGACCCATTCATTCTTTAGTAGAGGAAAAGTAGAGGAAAGCTGGAAAGAACTCAACATGGAGAACTCCATGATTGAGAACTCCATGTTGAGTTCTTTCCAGCTTTCCTCTTGTGGTTGAGTTCTAGTTTCAAAGTACTGTGGTCTGAAAATATGCAGGGAATGATCCCAGTCTTTTAGTACCCGTTGAGACCTGGTTTGTGACCCAGGATGTGATCTGTTCTGGAGGGTGTTCCATGTGCACTAGAGAAGAATATGTATTCTGTTGTTTGGGGTAGAATATTCTGAATATATCTGTGATGTCCATTTGGTCCAGGGTGTCATTTAAAGCCTTTATTTCCTTGTTGATCTTAGATGATCTGTCCATTTCAGTGAGGGAGGTGTTAACATACCATACTATTATTGTAGTATTGTAGATGTGTTTCTTTGATTTTGTTATTAATTGGTTTATATAATTGACTGCTCCGATGTTAGGGGCATAGATATTTAAAATCATTAGATCTTCTTGCTGGACAGACCCTTTAAATATGCTATAGTGTCCTTCCTCATCTCTTATTATAGTCTTTGGCTTAAGATCTAATTTATCTGATAGAAGGATTGCCACATCAGTGTTCTTTATATATCTATTAGCATAGGAAATTGTTTTCCACCCCCTCACTTCAAATCTGGAGGTCTTTTTGGGTCTAAAATGAGTTTTTTGCAGAGAGTGTATTGATGAGTCTTAATTTTTTTATCCATTTTGATACCCTGTGTCTTTTGATTGGGGCATTTAGCCCATTTACATTCAGGGTAACTATTGAAAGATATTAATTTAGTGCCACTGTACTGCTTGTAAGGTGATTGTTACTGTATATTGTCTCTGTTCCTTTCTGGTCTGTTACTTTTAGGCTCTCCCTTTGCTTAGAGGTCCCTTTTCAATATTTCCTGTAGGGCTGGTTTGGTGTTTGCAAATTCCTTTATTTTTTGTTTGTCCTGGAAGCTTTTTATCTTCCTGTCTATTTTCAATGAAGCCTAGCTGGATATAGTATTCTTGGCTGCATGTTTTTCTCGTTTAGTGTTCAGAATATATCATGCCATCTTTTTTTGAGGTGAGTTTTTATGCCTTGTCATTTTATCCAGGTAAGAATAGATGAATGAGAGAGAACAAAATACTAAAAGGGTATTAAGGATCCCAGAAAAATATACACTAACCAAATCTGAAGAGACCCAAAACTGTGTGTGGTGGTGGGGGATGGGGGAAGAAAGGAGAAAAGAAAAAGGATTAAAAAGTATATATGTATATACATATACATATTATTTTTTTTTTAAAGATTTTATTTATTTATTTGTGAGAGAGAGAATGAGAGCGAGCACAGGCAGACAGAGTGGAAGGCAGAGTCAGAGGGAGAAGCAGGCTCCCTGCGGAACAAGGAGCCCGATGTGGGACTCGATCCCAGGACGCTGGGATCATGACCTGAGCCGAAGGCAGCTGCTTAACCAACTGAGCCACCCAGGCGTCCCATATACATATTATTTTATATATATATATTGGGTTAGCAAATAGAACAGAGCCACACACTTGATTTTGGGTATATTTTGGTCTGTTAGAACAAACTGCCTCCCAACATTTTAAGGAAAGAAAGAACACACGCGCGCGCACACACACACACGCACACACAAATAAGGGTAAATATGATGAAGGGATGGAATATGACTGTAAAGATGAAAATCAAAAAGAGATTCTAAAAAAGGAATTGATAAGTTGGTTGAAAAAAGAATTTAAAAAAAAAAGGAAAGAATGTGATCAGGTTGGAACCTAGAACAAAGGCATGCACTAGACTTAGGGTATATTTTAATCTGTTAGAAGAAACTGTATCCCAAATTTTAAAGAAAGTATAACCCATATGTATATAAAAAATAAGGTTAAATATAATGAAAGGATAGAATATGACCATAGCAATGAAAATTAAAAAAAAAAAAAGATTTGTATAAAGGTATTGATAAGGTAAAATAGTTTTTAAAAAGTTAAAATAGGACAGAGGAAAATTTTTTAAAAAATAGAATAAGAAAAAAAAAATTAAAAATTTAACTTTGAAAGACTACAGAATCATGGGGAAAATAGCCATGAATTCTCTATGCTGTATTCCCATTGCTCTTAAGTTTAGCCGTTCTCATTGATTGGTGAACTTGGTCTTGGCTGGATGTTCTTGCTGATCTTCTAGGTGAGGGGCCTGTTGCTGTGATTCTCAAATGTCTTTGCCCAAGGCAGAATTGTACCACCCTTGCCAGGAGCCCGGCTAAGTCATCTGCTCAGGTTCACTCTCTGAAGCTTTTGTTCCCTGAACGCTTCCAGCAAAGCTCTGGAGAACAGGAATGAAGATGGCGGCCTCCCAGTCTCTGGCCCAGAGGAGCTGCGAACTTGGGGCCCCACTCCTAGTGCGCCCTCAGAGAAAAGCAGTCAGTCTTTCCCGTCTTCCTGGTCTCTGGCTGCCCTCTGAGCTCACCTAGCCTGTGACCAAGCGCTTCTGTCTCTGGCACACAGACCTGTTTGGAGTCTCCAAACCCAGCAGATTCCTGCTACATGCTTCAGCGCTGCTTCTTCTGCAGGAAGAAGGAGGAGGTCTCCCTAGATCTGCCATTTGTGGGTTCCCTCCTCAAAGAGCAGTGGCCTGACTGTGCTGCGTATCACCACAGTTTAAGGTAACCCCAAGCTGAGAGCTCACTCCTCGCCCCGTCTCTGTAGCCGGCTTCCCCGCTCCGATACCTGGGAGCTCTGCTGCACTCAGATACCCCCGGTCTTTCTGTGACCCCACAGGTCCTGAGACCACACTGTCACCCCAAGGACTCTACCTCCCACTTAGCCTCTGGAGGGACATCCCTCAGTGGGGCAGACTTCTAAAAGTCCCCATTTTGTGCTCTCCCATTCCACCACTTGCTGGGAGCCGGCCTCTCCCCACACAGTCTCTCCTCTGTATTTGGCCTCGGATTCACTTCTCTGCATGTCCTACCTTCCAGAAAGTGGTCGTTTTCTGTTCCCAGAATTGGTGCTCTTCTTCTC
This sequence comes from Mustela lutreola, assembly GCF_030435805.1. Taxonomy (NCBI): domain Eukaryota; kingdom Metazoa; phylum Chordata; class Mammalia; order Carnivora; family Mustelidae; genus Mustela; species Mustela lutreola. The sequence continues at coordinate 80,604,998 of NC_081301.1, read as the reverse complement.
TTTGATCTCCTGTTGAGTCTGTTTGGTTTGAGTCAGAATGGTTTGATAACTGTTTACTGAACTTCTGAGACCTGAGGAGGTCTTGTACTCCTCTGCCATCTTGCTCCTCCCCCCTTATATTTAAATGTTATAACTTTTTTTTAATTTTTGATATTACTTTGATAATATGGTGTGAATTTTTTCTTTTTCTTTTCCGTTTTGCCTCGTTTTCTTTATCTTTAGAGAGCACTTCACGGTAGGCACAATAGTCTTGTTTGAAAGGTGGACCACATGGGAAGATTTTCTTTAATCAAAGATTACTCGTGTGTATTTTGATTCCTGACCTCATGAAGGCCCAGCCATGGTGGTTAAAGCAGAATTGTTTACAGCCATGTGAAAATTATACTGAGATAGCAGGGGTCCTGCCCACAGGATTGATTAAGCTGCAGGGCAAAGGACACAGGTTGCTAGAAATCTTGATAACCACTATTCTGGGTCCATGAAGGCATTATGATCCACTGCTCTAGATTGGGGAAAGTCTGATTATGTAACCTAGGCACTTAATATCACAGGCCTGTATTAAAAAGCTCAATTCTCTCAACTGCCAAGAAAAGAATTCTTGGGGAATTCAGAGAAATGATTTTGTAGAGTTTTAATTAAGATCTCATCACAGAGCTTGGACCAGTTAAGTGACTATCTGAATTGCTTTCCTGTGGAAAAAATGAGGGCTTCCAGAGTCCACACCAGGACACAGAGCTCTCTGGACAAGCCCATAATTGGTTCCCTAGAGGAGAACGGGGCGGCAAGGACTGTTTTAGGTGTTTTCAGGGTCAATCTTTAAGGATGTTGCCAAACTATAATCCTGTTCATCTGTGGTCTCTTAAAAATCTTTCCTGAAATCCCCAACAGTCCAGGGAGGTATCACCATGTCTGGAATTGAACACAGATACCATACTTACTTCTATCTTTGGAGATGATTATCCACAATGCTAGCCCAGACTTGTAGGCTCAGAAGGTAGTAATAAATGGTAGCTCTCCTCCTGATTGATTCACCCACCTCCCCTCACGTTGTTAGATAAGACAGCATTTCTGGTGGATATTCGCGCTCAGAACTATTATTGGACTAATTCATATGTGTAGAAATTCCCATATAAAATGTGGCAGTAATCAAGCAGTTTGGTAACTGTGTTGAACAAAACAATATTTGTACAAATTTTTGTAATGCAGATGGAGGAAACTTTTTAAAAAGGGTATCCAGGTTTTATTCCACTAGGAGCATATCTTAATGTCCTAGCAAATGTACAGCCCATCACACGTGTGTGGTTCCCCATACTAAAGGGATATGGATAGGAAAATTTGCCTCTTTCACTCAGAGGCCACCCTCTTTGCTACGTATCTCTACAGAGATGCTTCTGTTTTTTTTAGCATTATGCTGTGGCTCAAATGAATGTCTTATTCTGAAACAGTAAGTTTGCTGAAGCTGAGTTGTAAAAATTCTACTGCATACGTACTGCCATCATGGGAGCTTGGGAAGATGATTATGTTTTACTATAAGTTGGTAGATGACTGAGAACAAATTTGAGAAGACTTAAATATTAATTCATTCCTATATTCAACACATGTCTATTCCATGTCCTCTATGTTTTAAGGAACTGAACTAGGCCCTGGAGATACAGAAACAGAAACAGAAGAGAGATAGTCCCTGGCCTCACAGAGCTTAGGAAAGAAATAGGACTGCACATAAGCCAAGATGTGATTATTACCTTATTGGATGGATAGTATAATAGGGGTGTTCAGAGCACTCGAGGACCACATGGAAGGGAACACAGCCCAGACTTGTAGGGTTAGGGTAGGATTCTGGAAGGTAGCATCAGTGGAGGCTTCCAGAAGAAGTGACAGATAAGCCCAAACCTGAATAATATGTAGGGATTGGTCAGATACGGAGTTCATGTATGTGGGTAAACACTCAATTCAAAAGAAACAAGTGGAAATGCACAGAGGTGACAGCATGGAGACTTCAGAAAACTTGGAAGCCCTTAGGTGTGACCGGTAGATGGAGTGCAGCAGGCCGGGTATAAAATCCAATGGTCATTAGACCATGAAGGCCATTGTGAGCCATGTGAGCATTCACGACTTTTTACTCAAGGCAATAAGATCTAGGAAAGATTATCAGCAGGGGAGTAGCATTATCTGGGAAGGAGCACCTGTAGAGAATAGACCAGAAAGAGAGTGGACTGCACTCAGAGACCATTTTGGAAGATATGGGGGCTATCTAAATGAGAGATAATCATACCTTAACAGAGAGACTGACAGTGGAGATAGCTTCTCAGAAGGCTATCAGGATAGGTCACAAAATCAAAGAGCAAACTAAATAAGCAGCCTGTGGGGCCAGAAATGGAATGCTTTTATCTTCAGAATCTTCCAAAGCCCAAGGAGCCATTTTTTCCCTAGAGTGTTGCCATAAAACATGTTGGTTCCAATCATCTCTGACTTACTGGGTATATTCTTTCAGAATTCAGTCTCAGGAGAGAAAATCTAAAGGGACCAGCTTAGACCTCACCTCCTAACCCCAGGCAACCATGGTTGATACGTTCTGTTACCAGGGACCTGGATGGAGGAGGTGAAGAGCCAACTGGAGCAGTAGCCCCAATGATATAGGGGGGGGGGGGGCAGGGGGAGAAGTCAAACTAGAGCCAGGCCCCCAGCCTGGCAACTGTGTGGATGGGTGTATGATCCTCTGAAAGAGGAAGAGGAGCAGGTTTGAAGCTAGGAGTGGGAAGTAGCATTTAGTATCGGGCATATGTATGAAGAGGTCTTGCAGGAAAGTGAAAATACAAGCCTAGAACCAAGAGAACAATATCCTGGCTGAGGAGATGTCCTCAGCTCTCGTATGATGGTAAAATCCATGGTGATGGAGATGATTTATACAATGCCAGCCCAGACTTGGGAATGGACAAGATGGTGTAAGGACAGTGAGTAGTATGAGGGGAAGAGAGGCTTAGATAGAATCCTCAGAATTCATGTGGGCAGATCTAAGAAGTATTAGTGGTAAAGTAGGTTTGACCTGGGCTGTCATTACCAGCCTCAAGATGATGGCCAAAGATCCCACCTCCTGGTATTCACCCTGGTGTGAAATATCCTTCCCCCATTGGACTGAAATTTATGTATGTAACCAACACAATGTGCAGAACTGATGGCATTTTAAGTTATAAGATTCTGTGTCTTTTGTTTTGCTCCCTCTCTCTCTCGGATCTTTCTGCCCATTGCCATGTTGTGAGCACAGAGAACCCCATGTGATGAACAATTCAGGCTTTGGTTATCCTCTAAGGGACTAAACTTGGAAGCAGACACTCCGACCCTGGTCAAGCCCAGGCGACTACATCCCCAAGTCACAAATAGCTACTGGATTCATGACAGATCCCGAACCAGAATCACCCAGCTGAGCTGCTCCTAGATTTCTGACCACTGATACTGTGAGATGATAACTTCTTGCTGTTTTAAACCACTGAGTCTTAAGGTAATCTGTCATACAGCAATAGATAATGAGCACAAAGAGCTCTGTAACTTAGAGTTTCTAAAATTGTCATTCCAGCTTAGTTAGCATACAGTTTTATATTAGTTCCAGGTGTACAATATAGTGATTCAACAATTCTATGCATTATTCAGTGCTTGCTGTGATAAGTGTGCTCTTGATCCCCACTTCAGCCACCACCACCCCCCGCCCCCCTCTGGTAACCATCAGTTTGTTCTCTAGAGTTAAGAGCCTGATTTTGGGTTTATCTCTCCCCCCCCCCTTTGTTCATTTGTTTTGTTTCTTAAATTCCACATATGAGGGGTGCCTGGGTGGTATACTTGGTTAAACATCCAGCTCTTGGTTTGGTTCAGGTCATGCTCTCAGGATTGTGGGGTTGAGCCCCATGTTGGGCTTCCTGCTCAGTGTGTGATCTGCCTAACATTCTCTTTCCTTCTGTCCAGCCCTGCATGCTCTCTCTCTCTCTTAACAAATCTTTTAAAAAAATCCACATATGAGCCAAACCATATGGTATTTGTCTTTCTTTGAGTGACTTCTTTTGCTTAGCATTATGCTCTCTAGATCCACCCATGGTGTTACAAATGGCAAAAATTCATTCCTTTTTATGGCTGAATAATATTCCATTGTATATGTAGACCGTAACTGCTTCATCCATTCATCTATCAGTGAATATTTGAGCTGTTTCCATAATTTGGCTATTGTAAATAATGCTGCAATAAACAAAGGGGTGCATATATCTTTTTGATTGGGTGTTTTTGTCTTCTTTGGGAAAATACGTAGTAGTGTAACATGGCAATTCTATTTTCAATTTTTTGAGGAAACTCCATACTGTTTTCCACAGTGGCTTCACCAGTTTGCATCCCCACCAACAATGCACAAGTCTTCCTTTTTCTCCACATCATCGCCAACACATGGTTCTCGTGTTTTCTATTTTAGCCATCTGACAGGTATGAGATGGATAACTTGGATCCTGTCAATGTTTTTCCTCTGAAAGTAATTCAGTTCTACTATTCAGGTTTCTTTGTATAGCGTTTTATTTCCAATCTCCCTTCACAAATTGTTACTAAACCAATAATGACTTTCAGGGTCACTTGTTCATTTCTAGCCATATTTATTTATTTTTCTTAATAAGTGTAATAGCCCTATATGTGTAACTTCTTGGGACTTTTATTGGTTAAATAGATTTTTTAACATCTAAGGAATAAGCTCTACAAAGAAGACTTTTTTTTAATTCACAGTGCAGAAAAGAGAGGACTGCTAGAAAGAAGGAAGAACAGTTGTCAAGAAGGAAAGGTGCTGAGCTTGGACAGCACCTGCTAATTGTCTGTGAGCTTTATCTTCATGCAAAAATGGTCACCTCTTAGAGGGCATCTGCATTCTTTTTCCCTGGGAGGGTGGAAGAGAAAAGAAATCTGGAGAATTTAAGTGGCTAATGGAAACTTTAAGGCATTGATTATATTCTGATTATAATCAAATAATTTAAAGATAGTAAAAAATTGGTCGGTGTCATTGCTTTGGAGACTTCTCTGAAAGAGCTAGTACAGTACTATTTCTCAAAAAATGAAGAGGGATGTAGTTCTTTATTTAACCTTCAACTCACCCTAACAAATAACAAGTAACAAATGGCATGAAATATTTGCAACATATATGACAAAGTTTTAATATTTTTCTATATAAATAGCTTTTACAAATCAATTAGAAAATGTACTAAATAGAAAAATGGACAATTGACACAAATGGAGATTCAGCAAAGAAGAGAAATAAATAGCTATAATTAGAATTTATAACTGAACAAATAAAAATTAAAGATACCATTTTTCACCTTTCAAACTGGCAAAACTATTTTTTTTTAAATCCAGTGTTAGGAAGGCCTAGATTAAAAAACATTCTCAAATACTACAGAGGAGAGTTGAAATTAATAAAACTTTTCTGGGGTACCTGAGTGGCTTGGTTAAGCATCTGTCTTCAGCTCAGTTCATGTTCCCAGGGTCCCAGGATCGAGTCAGGTGGTGCCCCTGTTCAGAAGGGAATCTGCTTCTCCCTCTCCCACTGCCCCTGCTCATGCTCTCTCTTACTCACTTTTTTTCAAATAAATAAATAAAATATTTATTTAAAAAAAGTTTTCTGAAAGACTTTTTGGACATTTGCTTTCATCATCTTGCTAATGTACATAAGTCTTGACTCAAAAATGCAGTTTCTCTGTTTTACTGTGAGTAAATATCTGAGGATATAATCAAAGTTTTTTTTTAAAGGATTTTAGTTACAGTGGTTTGTGAAATCTGGTTACAAGGGACAGAACCCCAGTCTGAAAAGGCATAAGTAAAAACAGAGCACTTACTGGCCAGAGGAATCCAAGAGTTTGAAGAACCGAGGCACAGAAGGCAGGAAGGTAGCTGCAACAACTGGACTGAGAGTTTGAATGTTGACAAGTCTCATCCTACCACTCTTCTTGCTGTTCTCTGAGCATTCTCTAATTTTTTAAAAAAATACCTTTGTTTCTAAAGATTTTATTTGACACATAAAGAGAAAGTACAGGAAGGGGGAGCAGCAGGGCAGAGGGAGAAGGAGAAAAAGATTTCCTGCCAAGTGGGGAGTCCAATGTGGGATTCGATTCCAGGACCCTAAGATCATGACCTGAACCAAAGGCAGCCAGCCAACCGACTGAGTCTCTCAGGCATTGTATGTTCTCTTATTTTTAAGACAGACTGGATCTTTCCCATGATGGGAAACATCTCCATTGGTCCAATGGATGTTATTAACAAAGGAGTGGCTGACTAATCTCAAATTCTCTGAGTTCTAGTGCAATTCCAATTCTACAGAAAGCCTCTGATGCTCCATTTAGAAGCTCACGCATGGAACTGTCAATTGCAGTGGTGAGGATTGGCTTTTATGTATTTTTTAAGATTTACTTATTTATTTTAGAGAGCGAGTGCATGAGCAGGAGGAGGAAGAGTGGGAAAGGAGGGAGAATCTCAAGCAGGCTCTGTACTCTCACCGAGTACAGAGCCCAATCCTGAGCTCCATCCCAGGACCCCAACATCATGATGAATGGAAATCAAGAGTCAGATGCTTAACCAACTGAGCCACCCAGGTGACCCCAAGGATTGGCCTCCGTTGATGCAGATATACCCAACTGAGGTGGGTTGGTATGGCTAAGATGGCGGGATCGTGAGAACACATCGCAGTTTCTGTCATAGCCATGCAACCTTGGAGAAAGGGGAGGGTACAGTGATTGGGTAGGTGACTCCATAGAGATCTATTGGAAATTTTGGGGGGTTTCCATAGGATAAGCCAAACACTAGATGGAGTATGGTGTCTAAAGATGGAACTAGGGATGGAGAATGAGAATCATGGGGTAAACATCAGACAGCCATTGGTGACTTTACTGATGGCAGAAGACAAGAAGTTGACATGTATATCACTGAATCTCCTACTATATGTTACTTTCTTGAGATGGACTTAACAGCATGGCTATAGAAGGGAGGCACTAATATTTATTACATGCCTCCAGTATGCCTAACCCTGAAGAAAGTACCCATATACCTAAATATCCAAATACATTGTATATATGAATACATGAAACATATATGTTTTATACATTAATATATAGGATATGATGAAATTTCATATCTGATTTCAACTTTGTAAGATTTAGGAGGTCTGTTTGATATAGAACAACATGGAAATCTGAGAAATGTTAAATAAGTTACCCAAAGTTGCACAACCAGGAGATAATCAAACCAGTTTTCAAACCCTGACTCCTATGTGCTGGAGTCACCTCATCTTTCTCAAAATTTTGAGATGAGTCACCTCATCTTTCTCAAAAGTTTACCCCAAAAATATTTTAAGGATTTGGCATGTTTTTCACTAATGCCTGCATTACATATACCATTTTCTTTTCTTTTCTTTTCTTTTCTTTCTTTCTTTTTTTTTTTTTTTTTTTTTGCATTTCCTAAAGCTTGAGTTTATATAGACTGATTTTTCTCCAAAGTAAAATGTATATACCATTATTTTTGCGTATTTATAAAACTTTCAAAGTTAATTTGTAACTAAATGTCTCCCAAACAATACCAATCCCTTACCTAATATCATCCTTAGGGAGATGGCTCTTCACGGGGTGAGGGAAATACTCTTCTCCAATATGCTCATCTCTGACTGCCCATTCCTTTGAGAGTCATGACAATTCACCACACAGTGGCTGTCCTACCCCTTTCACATTGCACGGGAGCTAGGGCTGGCTTTGGGATGGATGAGCATATTAAAGTGTCCAGGAGCCACTCGATCCTGTGTCAAACATCACCTGCCCAAACCTTCACCCACCCTTTGAGGGCAGAAACACTAAGAGCTGTGCTGTTTAGTAAACCTGTACAGCAAATTCCTTCTGGTTTGAAGTTGTCTGTTGATGAGCATATCATGGAAGACAGAATCAAGAGCTTTGTGAAATTCAAGCTCCATTACATCTATTTCATCCCTTTGATCTTCAGGCCTGTCACTCTGTTTTAGAAGGAAATTGGATGGTCCTGACAAGACTGTTCTTCACAAAACAATGTTGATTATTACCTAGTAATTCTGTGATCGTATGGGTGTTTGCAAATTGATTTTTTTGATGATTTGTTCTAGTATTTTTCACGTCTGAACACTAAACTGACTACACTATGATTTTCAGGGCTGTCCCTTTCTCAATTTCAGATATAGCTCTGATCTCTACTGTTTTTACTGTTCAATGGCCTCACTGATCCCTGCTGAATTTTTAAAATTGCTTTTGAAAAACATCATTAGGCTTGCTTAGATGTTATGTAAGGGGAAACACTTGAAGGAAATGATAACTTGAACATTTACAGCTAATTTTTAGAACAGAAAACATGGTAACAAAGACTTGAAATCTGGAGTTTCTTACAGATTTGCCAGGCCACCTTCTGTAGCCCTAAGGTTGGCCCTAAACAAAACCTAGAATGTATAAGGTTAGCGTTATGGGGGCCTATCAGTAAGTAACGCTTCATGAAATAGTTAAAGATGTTTAAGGCTGATTGATTCAAATATTTGTTCCCCTTGGCAAGCTTGCTTTTTGAAAGATACACACAGATTATGGGATAAGAGATACTTTTTAGACACAGAGAGACTTGTTAGCCCTCCAAAGGGAATAATCATCGATGGAGATCAATGCAACTGCTTTTTCCTGCTATTAGGTTCAGCGTCATGTTAGAAGCACAGGTGAGATGTCCTTGTCATTAACGCACTATGAAAATGGGTCGGCAGCCAGCTTAGTAGAGTCTTACTCTGTGGAAATGATATCAAGATGGGAGCTTTGGAGGTTGTACTTTGACTCACTTATTGGGAAACCAAAGAACAGCTGTGCAAACCTTTCCCAAACATCTGGGGGTAAATACAAGGTGAATACACCTGGATGTGCTCCGAATGGGGAAACAATGGGATGGTCTTCATTCTCTAAGTCCTTTCTTGGAGCCTTCATAGGCTCACTGGTACACTTAGCTTTGGAGCGTCAAAGTAATAGTTCAGTAAAGAGAGCTTTGTGACTCCAAGGCAGACAGAACCATTTTTCAATTGCAGAAGTACTTAATTCTTTCTCACTTTAAGTGTGAAAGCCATTTGGGTGATAGCCCAGACAGGGTATTGCAGACCGGGAGTGAAAAACTCTTGGCCTCTAAGAAGAAACAGTGCGGGGGGGTGGAGAGTGGGGGGTGGAAAAAAACCCTCATTTACCGTTTACTAAGAGACCAAGAAAAAAAAATATTGCATTTAGAAAAAATTGCTTTTGGCAACTGCGTTTAAGACTCTCAGATTTGGAAGTTAAACATGGGAAAATGTTATAAACGGGTTGCACCATATTTGTCTATCACTCTCTTTTTGAAGTGGCAATCTGGGGGACTGGAAAGTATGAACACATCTCTATTCTGGTGCAGCTTGCTGAGAACTGCGAGTTACAGAATGAAGCCTGCCTGTTGGGCTGCTGCTTATAAATAGAAGGAATCTGGTTCATGCCATGGCGGGGGGTTGGGGAGGCTTCCATTTGATTTCTCGCATGTGGGTGAAGACGGCTACTGTGTATTTGACAGGGCAGCTCAGCTGTCATAGGCTGGCATGTAGTGGCAGAAGGAGGAGAGGGGCCCAGCAAACCACCATTCTCTGAGCACGCTTCTTGAAGACTTGGGATGTTCCCTATAGCAATCAGCCTCAGCCTTGGGTTAGGATTCCGGGGTTGGCGGGAGTGTCACAACGGAGGCCCTGGGAGGTCTGCAGTGTCAGTCACATGGCTCTTAGCTGCCCCCACTAGCTACTGGGCAACAACACATCCTCCCAGAGGACAGGCATTCTCTTCCTCCTCCTCAATTTTTGATGGGTGGTAGCTATTTTATGAGATGATGGGCCTAGAGAAATTTGAGAATTATGGGAGGCTCATATTCAGGTAGGAAAATAATATTATTAGAAAAGAGGTAACAGTACCTGCTGAATAGGTTACTGTATTTACAGCATTTTATTTAATTCCCACCATAACACAATTATGTAGGTGGTATCAGCCCAACTTAAATTCATGGAAGTGGAGCTTCAGGGTAATGAAGTGATCAGACCCAAGTTTATAACCAGGAAGCAGTATCAGTCTACCCAACTTGAGCTCGACAGCATGGCCAATTGGTTTACCTTTTCCTTGCATGAGGAAGTCACACCTGTGGGTTGTGCTGAGAGCTGATTACCCTAAAAGACCAGTGAGCCTCTGTGATGTAGCCCAGGCTATGGCTTTGGTCTTTGCCCTTGTACAGAGGAGACGTGGACTCTGTGGTTGCCAGTCTCTGGCAATTCTGTCAAAAGCCACATACTATAGTTCAGCACCGGGCCCAGAGGGGATTAAAGCCATTTGTCAAGACTCTGTGAGACTTTCCACATTTTCAGGGTGAGCAAAAAGTCCTTATTTATTCCTCTGAGATTGCTGTCATCCAGCTGTCGTTTTGGCCCTTTAGAAAGTGCCAGACTTTGTGCTGCTCACCTGGCCGTATTTCTCACAATGACAGCAGTGTGTGTGTGTGTTTCTCTGTCTTCATCCCTGGTCTCTGGTTCATTTGTGTTTTTCTTATGCTTTGTTATGCTACTGTTTTTCTTATGCTTCAAGTCTAAGCCCCAAACATCTTCAGGGCCACTGTCATGGGGATGCTTTGGAGCCTGTGAATAATATTCAGTGATTTTCAGACTTCTATCAGTTTGATAATACACTTCTCACCAGCCTGTACATGAACAATGTGCCCTGGAGAATCATAACTCTGCTGTGTCCTTCCATAGAGATCTTGCAAGGGCTTTATCACTCAGCTTGGTTGGACATAAGCAGGCATTGGGTCGCAAAAGTTGATCCGAGGACCAGATCATGTTTCTGAAAAAGCTTTCACCAGATATTTTTTCTTTTCTTTTTAAAGATTTACTTTAGAGAGGGGAGAGGGAGAAAAAGAGAGGGCAGTCATGTGCACGAGTCAGGAGAGGGGCAGATGGAGAGAATCTTTAAGCAGACTCCCTGCGACCCCCACCCCTAATGTGCATGGAGCCCAATGCCGGGCTCAATCCGATGACCCATGAGATCATGACCTGAGCTGAAACCAAGAGTCAGACACGTAACCAACTGAGCTGCCTAGGTGCTCCACTTTCATCAGATCTTGAACAAATAGATGCATAAGCAGATGGAATTAGTAAGTTAAAAAAAAGCTAGCCAATTTAAAGAAATAGTCTTTCATCTAAGTGTACATTCTTCATAACTGTGTGTACCTGTGTTAGATATATTTTTTTTAATCAATGGACATTACAGAGGGCCAATGTTTATTTTCTAAGGCCTATTTTATTTATCCGTCCCCTTCAGCAAATGGTCAATTCCATATGGATTCCTAAAATTACAAACAGATTCCTTACTATTCTCTGCAATCCTCAATCTGGCAACCAGTAATGCCATATATGATTTTTTTTCTATCTCTACCATCCTACACCTGCATCTCCCAAACTCCATCAGCGGAGAGAGTCTCAGAAGGGGAGGAAAAGCAGAAAACATTGGAAACAAGAACATAATTCCATTGCTATATATTAAAAAAAAAAAAAATATATATATATATAATATTTAAATTACATGTAATTTGTAAATACACAGAGCATGTATTTACATATTTATATACATTTGTTTATAGAGGCTCTTTGAATGTATGTAAGCTAAAGATTTTTCTTTGGATGCTCTAGCACTTAGTCTTTTTGACGGAGACCATTAAAAGTCAGAGGATTTACCTTGGGGATGTGAGAGGTAGCCTTAGAGTCTCTGTGGTCTATTTTCTTTTCTTTCTTCTGTTGCCTTCCCTCTCCTCATTCCCCCTCTCCTTCGCAGTACTGAGCTTACACCAGACAAGAGGGGTTCTTCTTTGGCCTCGTACCCTAGAGAGCTCTACTTGTCACAAAGAGACATAAATGAATTAAAGACCATGTGGGCACCTCTATCGATTGGGATCCAGTGTTCAGTACTGGGGTGGTGTAACCCTAAACATCCACGCTCGTAATTAACACTGTTCAGGCCCCAGGGAAATGGGGACCTTCTCCGTCCCTGCCTTTTGTCCTTAAAATAATAAAGATGGTTGGGTTGTATCATTGATACATCAGAAACAAACATTACTTTGGAGCTAGTGACAAGATTTGAATGGCAGAGGCACTTAGGTAAGAGAAAAGACAAATTAATTAACTTGTCAAATCATTGTTCTCTGATAGCATGAGTATGATAGTCTCATGTGACCAAGTATCATTTCCCATTAGTGCTGAACATACACTTTCTTATTCCTCCTTGTGGTTCCAGAGATATTTACAAATTAGCACAATATTCAGAGCACCAGCACATGGAGTCTGAGAAACATTTTCTAAGATTAAATAATCCAATTACTACTAAATCTGTCTAGATATGGATAAAGGTACAGTGTGAGAAGTATTCTGCTTTACGTTATTGCATGGTTCTAGATACTGCTTTGAGAGATGGTGAAAATCACGATATGACAATGTATATATTGAAGTGGAAATATTTTATAACTTCTATAGCAAAAATAATCTATTATACACAATCTAGATATCATGCATGAGCATGATATATAAAGGAATTCTGTTAACTCCAGGTACTACTTCTTTAGCAGAGTGAATGTTCTCCAAATAGAAATTAATAATAAAAAATTAACCTAGGGCCACCTGGGTGGCTCAGTGGTTTAAGCCTCTGCCTTTGGCTCAGGTCATGATCTCAGGGTCCTGGGATCGAATCCTATATCAAGCACTCTGCTCAGCAAGGAGCCTGCTTCCCCCCCTTCTCTCTTCCTGCCTCTCTGCCTACTTGTGATCTCTGTCAAATAAATAAATAAAATCTTTAAAAAAAATTATCCTAGACTATAATATTTCAAGAAATGTGTCTATTTTAGCATTGGTGTCAATAGAATACAAATACATGCAAATGCTGATTATAACATAATTAGTGTTTTGCTGAAACAAAGGCAAGAAAAGCAAATTTTATGGAATATATTTGTGAATTAATGAGTTATTTTATTACTTATCAAACAGCACTATAGCCCATCAAAGGAACATTCAGACATGCACAATATAATTAAATCCAGTCATCTTTGAGAGTTTGTTGACTCTCAGTCATATAAAAACCCATAGCTCTAAACAGAGTTTTCCTCCTATCATTGTGAATATTTATTTGTCAAGGAAGGGGCTAGAATATGTATTATTTAACAGTCTGTTAACCCGCTTTGTATCTTATGACTATTGAGCCCTATAGCATATGGGCTACCATTCGAACGAACCCTTGTCATATTTTTCCTTCTTTCCGCTCATTTTCTCCCTTCTTTTCCTTTCTCTTCTCTTTCATGTAGCTTCATTTCTTCCTCTTATTCCTCTCTTCTCTTCTATTTGTCCTTCTCAATCTAATGCACAATCTCAAGGGCCATCTGTATTTTTTCTAAAGCAAATCAAATCCATGCCCAAATCTCCACTGCTCCCCAATAAGAAGAAATCCAATTTTTGTCATTATAGAGATGGGTATGAGGGTGGAATTCTCTTCCCCCTTCTCTTTCTCTAGGGCCATATAACAAGTTGGAAGGTTTAGACAGCAGTCAGATGTCTCTTTCAGACATCACATTGACCCCTGATGCCTGGTGTACCAAGCTGGGTGCCTCACCAGAGGTGGGTATGTCTGCAGCTTCTTCCTTGCCAAAGCTGAGACCCAGTGTCAGCGCTGCTCTTGGGGAGCTTGGTGGTTAGAGTCCAGGCCCTCTAGGGTACCACAGCCATTCCCTTCTGGGGTGCTGCCTCCTTCCAGGGCACTGGGAAGGGGTCTATCAACCCCAACCCCTTTCCAGGTCAGGAGAAATATCCCTGCTTCCTTTAGCAAGATTCTAATGCCCCCTCCCTCTCCACCCCTAGGGTGATTCCTTCAGAAATCTGATGCTTCTGGAAAAATAAGACTGAGGGTCAAGACAAAGGTAATTTCTGCTTTTATGAATCACAAACTCCTCCAAAGCCAGGAACTGAACACAAAGTCCCATCTATCTGTTTGGAAGAAAGGTAAGATAAATACTAGAATGGCAAAACAGTATTTTAAAAAATTATCTCACACATTTGGACTTGGGTATGAAGGGAAAGCTGCACTGAATGCTTAATTCTGGAGACTTAAGGACACTTAGAAAATTAAGGGGCCCAGCTAATAATGACTGGTTTTAGGTTGTAAGGGAAGTTTCAGATTTTGGTGTAGGTTATGCACTCAGCTCACTGGAGAAGATTTGGAGACAGGGACTCCAGGTCATATTTCTGTCCAGGAATGGAGTCAGTGCACTTGGCTGGCACCTACCCTGAGGTCTGTCTCTTGGAAATTAGTGTTTTCCTCAAGCTCCAGTGTTCACCCCTCCTCCAATACCTGCCTGATGTCACATATATACTTAACATATAGGCGAAATTAAACATGCTTAAAGGTGGGCTCTTTCTTTCTATAGTCACTTATTCATTCAAAAAATATTTGTTGAGGGCCTTCTGATTACCAGGCATGATACTAGGTGCTGGGTGTACACAGATGCACAAAATAGGCATGGTGTTGCCCAGTAAAACTTACAGCTCATTAGAGGTGAGAATCAATAAACAAACCAGTAAATCTGAATTACAAACTGTGCTAAGAGAGTGAACACAGAGAATGACCAGGACATCAAAAGCTAAAACATCATTGTATGAACAACTGAAGGAACTAGAAAAGCTTTGCGAAAAGCTTTGCCTTCTCCATAGAAAGCTCAGAAACTTTCCAACTGTACATAAATTTTAAAGGATGTCATATGAAGACTTTCTTTCATTAATTGTAAGGAGTTGAGCTAGCATCAACAGCTGGAAGCCTTAGATCCATGGTGGATTGATAGGGTGCAAACTTTAGTGAGTTGTAAAGGAATGGAATGGTTTGGTTGAGGAGAGGGGTGATAGTTTTTTTTTTTTTTTTAAGATTTTATTTATTTATTTGACAGAGTTCACAAGTAGGCAGAGAGGCAGGCAGAGAGAGGAGGAAGCAGGCTTCCTGAGAGCAGAGAGCCAGATGTGGGGCTCGATCCCAGGACCCTGAAATCATGACCTGAGCCAAAGGCAGAAGCTTAACCCACTGAGCCACCCCAAGTGCCCTGGGGCAACAGCTTTGACTAAAAATGGCTACACTTAGTACTCAATAATAAAAAGGAGTAAATACAGGACAATGTGGATGAATCTCAAAAACATTAACGCTAAGTGAAAGGAAACTTCTACAAAACTATCCTATATTGTGTGGCTGAAACTCTAGATCAAACAAAGCTAATCTGTAGGGGGTGACCAGAACAATGATTGCCGGGGGTGGGAAGCAGGACAGTAAGGACTAGGATTAGCAAGGAGGGGTTGTAAGGGAACTTTCTGGAATAATGAACATGTTCTCTGTCTTGACAGCAGTTTGGTTTATGCAGGTATATGCACGGTCAATATTCATCCAATGGCTCATTGAACATTTGTGCATTTCACTATGTAGATATATATATATTTTAAATATTTTTATTTATTTGACAGAGAGCACAAGTAGGCAGAGAGGCAGCCAGAGAGAGAGGGGGAGGCAGGCTCCCCGCCTCGCAGAGAGCCCGATGCGGGGCTTGATCCCAGGACCCTGAGACCATGACCCGAGCTGAAAGCAGAGGCTCAACCTACTGAGTCACCCAGGCACCCCCACCACGCATATTTTTACCTGAAAGTAAATAAGGCAGGAAGACAGGAAGACAAAGAAAGGATGGAAGGGAGAAAGGAAAGACAAATAGTGAATTTAGTTTATGATTCGCATGCTGGAGTTTCAAGGGTGGAGTATACTGATGTCTGCATCTACTTTAACTACATGAAAGTCAGATGGACAGATGAATGGATATGCAGATGGAACCCAGCACAGGGAAGCAAGTGCACCTGGCTCCAGTGTCCCAAAAGACCAGGTTTGATCATTTGCTATTGACAAAATCCAAAGGCAGAGACGAGTGGTAGTGAAAGAAGAAAGGGATTTATTTCAGTGAGGCCAACACTGGGAAGACAGCAGCAGACTAGTATTTCTTCAAAAATGGTCTCCAAAATGCTGAAAATACTTCTTGGTTCATATAAAGAAAATGTAGGACAGGGCTTGGTGACTATGTGTAGGTGGGCAGTAAAAGTCAGGTGGATCATTGTCTTGGGGTCAGTCACGTGCAATCTTGCTGGCAGTCCCTGTTGCTTGAGGAAGGAGTTTTGGTTTGCATCATGGGATACTTTTGCCTGTGGGGTCTTTGCCTGAGTTAAGAGATTGGCTGCAAAGAACTTAATTAGAAAGTTTGAGGTCGAAATGGAGGTAGTCAATGTCCTTTCTCACCGACATGTGATAAGGCAACATAAACAAATGTTAACAATACTAGAATCTAGGTAGTGGGTATGTGGGGATTCACTGTATGATTTATAGCTTTTTGGATGTTTCAGTTTTTTCTTAAACTGTTAAGGGAATAACAGTCCCTCTTCATTGAAGATCTGTTATAATCTGTTTATCACAGTGCTATGTGTTTTAGACCTATTATTTCTAATACTAAAGAAAATATAATTATTAATAAACTTATATTTTCTTCTATTGTATATTTATAAATTATAATGACAGAACTAGGGCTGAGAGGTCACATAACTTGTCAGGAACCATATCATGACTTGGCACACCTGTGTGTTTTCAGTCTACACCTGTGCTATCCAAAATGGTACCCACTCTCCTCATGTAGCTCTTGAGCATTTGAAATATGGCTGGTGCAAATGAGGAACTGAATTTATAATTTTAATTTAAACTTAAAAAAAAAAAAACCCGATATTTAATTCAATGAGTGAAAACTCCCTTCAGTTACTGGAAAAGTTTCAAGTATGTTTGTAACAACTTGGGTAAGTAAAGCTACTTTTTCAACTGTAAATTTTATGAAATTTAAATACTTACTAGCAAATATCCTAATGGGAATGTAGCATTCAAACTAGAATATGCCATAAGTGCAAAAGTTGACATGTTTTGAAGAGTTACTGTGAAAAAAAGGATGTCAACTATTTCATTAATAATTTTTAAAATTGATGAAATGTTGAAATAATATTTTGGCTGTGTTGGGTTATATTTTTAAATATTAAAATTAGTTCTACCTCTTTTTACTCTTAAAAAATATTACCATTGCATGTATGACTCATATTTTTGATTTTTTAAATATGTTTATTTGCGAGAGAACATGAGTGGGTGGGCAGTTTAGAGGCAGAGTGAGAAGCAGGCTCCCCACTCCGTAGGGAGCTGAAAGGCTGGGCTCGATCCCAGGGCCCTGGGATCACAATATGAGCTGAACGCAGATTCTTTTTTTTTTTTTTTTTTTAAAGATTTTATTTATTTATTTGACAGAGAGAGATCACAAGTAGGCAGAGAGGCAGGCAGAGAGAGAGAGGAGGAAGCAGGCTCCCTGCTGAGCAGAGAGCCCGATGTGGGACTCGATCCCAGCACCCTGAGATCATGACCTGAGCCGAAGGCAGCGGCTTAACCCACTGAGCCACCCAGGCGCCCCGAACGCAGACTCTTAACCACCTGAGCCATCTAGGTGCCCCTCGTAGTGTATTTCTATTGAATGGAGTTGGTCTATGCTTTTACCAGTATACACCAGCCTGGGTAATAACTGGTATTCAGGCTAGGGGATGGGAGTTGTCAGGAGCAGGTGTGGGGTGGGGTGGGCTAGGATGGAAGGGATCCAAGTCACCAAGACTCTTTAAAAATGATGAGATCTGAGGAAACGTTAAGGGACTATTTTCAGGTCTTGACATGTATTAATTCATTTAATCTTTACTGTCATTATCCCCATTTTGCAGATGAGATGGAAGCAGAGAAGTGCATACGTGGCCATTGAGCAGCAGCTAAATCAAAGTAAAGAAACTGCCACAATTGGGATATACTCAGAATTTAAAACATGCTCTTTCAGACTTCCCTTAAGTGGCTTCTATTTACAGATTTGCTTTCAATCTCTCAGACTCTCGAGGACGTTTTCTTCTAAGACGATACTGACCCCTTTTTCTGAACAAGTAGCTCTCCGAATTGTACAACTTTCCCAGAATTCGAAGACATTTGTTCAAACAATGGGCATCAAACTAGATAATTGGCCAATAGGAGTACAATGTCACTGAGCAAATGGATTATTAGAGGGGTCCCGTTTGAGAATTCATCATTTTCTTTCAGTAGGAAGGGTAGTTTAATCTCTCTAAAAGCCTGCCACACCCTGTGATAATTGACTTAGTGGCAGAATTGCCTTGCAGAAAGCTCTTGAATTTCTCTAGCAGTGATGCTGATGGAAGTCTCCAAGAGGCTCAGGAGCTGCTCCGGGTTGTTCTTCCTAGCTATTTACGGAAGGAGAGAAGGGGACTACTGCCTTCAGAGGCAGTTAATTTCCTAAGTGCCGGGCTCTGTTCATTTTGATGAGACCTAGGATTGGCTGATATTCTAGAAACTGCAACAAAGAAACTCAGGTAAGTTGTCAAAGGTTACTTGAGCAGCTTGGATGGTAGGCACTGTGGGTTTCTAGTACCCGAGATCAAGCCTTTCCCTTCTTTTATGAGTATGTCTTAAAATTCAGGTCAGTACTGATGCCAGTTATAATCCCCGTCTCTTTCCAGAAGGCATTGCCTGCAATGGTTATGAGACCCAGCATGTGTATGCTGTTAACACACTGGCAAAGCTTTCAAACAGTGAAAGAGGAAGCTCTAAAAATTCAGAAGAATGTCACCATAATGCCAGTTCTAAGAGGGCAGAAGGGGATAACATGGAAAAGTCTTGAAGAGCCGAACACTTGGAGCATGACAAATGGTAACTCCCACATTCTAAAAACATAGAAGGTGCCAAATACAAGCATCCAAAAGGTGTTAACTTCTGGCACCACAGAATGAAAGTGTCCAGGTTTGTGAGTCATCCGTGACAAATAGCAGAGAGCTTCTTGTATTTAGTTGACTCTAGACCACTGCCACGTCACGGGAGGTTCTGACCAGAGCAGCAGCCCCACCTAACCTCATTAGGAATGCAGAGTCATGACATCACTCAAATCGACTGGCGATCAAGAATCTGAGTTTTAACCATACCCCTGGACTAACCCTTCTCCAACCTTCTGTGGTGAAGGTTAAGTGTTTTGTCGTTTATTTATTTTCTTTTTAAAAATTGTCACTAGCCCATTCTTTTGTAGAACATGTCCTTCAGCGAGACAAATTCAGCTCTCATCCACGGCCTCTAGCAGCAGCATCTGTGGCTACAAAAGGTTTAGATCCTTGCTCTCAACATGTACTCCTTTCTATTGGAGACTGGGAACAACAGGTGTGCAGGCTGGCACCAGTCCACAGACACCACTGGGAATAGCAATCATCTAAGCCATACTTCTTCAGTCCACTGGCCCTCCTCAGTCCCAAAGGATCCCTGTTGCTGCCCGGCCCTCACCAACCTTTGCCATCGAAGACCTCGGAATCTCATAGAGGCCAAAATCATGGAGAGGAGAGTGAACCAGAAACCAGCCCTTCCACGTAGGCTGCTCAGATGGTGACTAAGCTCACTTTCAGCTGAGATAGATCACACAAAATTTAAGTTTTGGATGGACTGCCTTCTTATGTGACTGGATTAAGATGGTGAATTCCAAAGGTTTGCTTTTCATGTATTATTGTTGTGGTTCATGAAACTCCCTGTTGCCATGCGGACGTAGGTAGGAAGAAAGTAAATTTATTTTCAAGTCTGTCTTCCAAACAGGGCTGAGCTTCTGATTTTCTCCTGAAAGGCTGTGTTACAGGATTTGGCTGGTCAGATAACATTTGGAGTTCATCAAATTCTAATTGATGAATAAACACAGGGACAATGTTTCTTTCCCGGCCTTACAGAGTTGTTAGTGTCAGATGAGCTTGAGCTGTTATGAAAATTTTGCTTTACTTTCTACCCCATTTGGTTATTCTCATACCATAACCACATCTCTTAAAATCTTGTTAAAATACATTAGGGCTTATTACATCCCTTGTTTATATTAGGGATTCAGTAAGAGAAGGTGCCAATGATGTAAACACTACATAAAAGGAAAGGCTTCAGAGATGAAAAAAGTGCTTAATGGAGATGCTTAGTGGGAAATGAATTCTGATATTATCCAGAACCAGTTCTTATTCTGAGATGGTCCCCACTTACAAAGAGTGTCAAAGAGCCTTTTAGCAACCTTCAAAAACAAAAAACAAAAAACCCAAAAAACAAAACTGTGACTGTTTAAATAAAAGTGTTTCAAACTCTTTATCTGCTATAAATTGTGTATAGCCAAGTGGGTGCATTAGGACTCCTACTAAATCTCTTTATCTGGTGAGATAGAAGAAATGTTTTTAATTTCCCTGAAATGTATTTGCTTTTTCCACAGCTTTAGATAATACTGTTAACCCCCTAAAAGAAGCCACTTAAGAAATAGCTGTTTAACCTACAACACAAACAGTAGCATAAATCCTTTGGTATTTTTGAATGTTCAAAAATGAATAATTGTGCCTGATCTAACTACCACCTCTTCTATAAAAAGGAGCCTGGTTTGTGACATTTACCTAATTTAAGAATACCTACGCCAAGTTATTTTGAACAGCTGCTCAGCTAGGTTTCTCGAATTCACTTGTGATGGAAGTATGTCTTCAAGAAAATGAAAACCATGGTCAGATACCATCTGATACCCAGCACCATGGTGGACAAAAGAAAAAGGCCATCATTAGAAGGCGCTGGTGAGGGTAGGTGCAGGAAGACTCACAAGCTGGTGGTGGTATGAATTGGAGCAGCTACTGTGGAGAACAACTTGGATTTATGGAGTAAAGTAGAGCATTTTTCTTCTAGGTGTATGTCTATGGAGATTCTTACACGTGCACACCGCAATATACACAAGAATCCTCGTATTAGCCTAGTTTTTAATTCAGAAATTCCCAACAGGAAATTCAAATGGCCACCTGCTTGAAGAAGGGATAAATTCATACCGTGATATTCATTAAACTGCAGCAAAAGTGAATTAAAATATAGCTACATGCATCTGCGTGGATGAATCCTAAAAACAGAACGTAAGGGGTGCCTGAGTGGCTCAGTGGGTTAAAGCCTCTGCCTTCGGCTCAGGTCATGATCTCAGGGTCCTGGAATCAAGTCTGGCATCCGGCTCCCTGCTCAGCAGGGAGTCTGCTTCTCCCTCTCCCTCTGTCTGCCAATTCCCCTGCTTGTACTCTCTCTCCCTCTCTCTCTCTGAAATAAATAAATAAAATCTTTAAAAAGAAAAAAAAGAAACTCAAATGAATCATTAATAGAAAAAATAATTCATCTTTTGGGGGGAAGAGGGGAATAATCAATGGAGGAGAGTCACATGGTAGAATCTAAAGGAACTGGGTCAGGTTTTATTTCTGAAGTTGGGTGATGTTTACATGGGTGCCCTTAAAAAAATTAGATTTTGTGCATGTAATTTGTAAGCATAAAGTTTTCATAACAAAGTAAAAGTCAATGGAAAAAGGTTCTGTCCTAGAAAGAAATCATGGGACTTTTATCTGCGAGGTCCTTCAGGTTATTCTGGGTAACAAACCATCTCTAACTCACACTGGCTTAGTGAAGCCATGCTTATTTTTCTCTCATTGTTACATGTCCATCGAGAATCATCAGGGGCCTCTGATTATTGTAGTAATTGAGGGACCCAGGCTGACAGAACTCTTATGGAAAGAGCCTTATGAGTGTCACCTTTGGGAAAAATTACCACCAGATCATCACCTAGAGAGGCATTGGTGGGGAGGGGGAAAAGGAACACAATAAGTCAAACACTGGCTCCTCAAATTCCTACCGGGAAATGATAAATCATGTCTGCTCACATTTCCTTGATCAGGTGAAGCCCTCTGGCCCTGCTACCAGCTGCCAACGTTGTCAGGCAATCTTCCTAGGTCTCTGAAAAGAGAACATGACTATTTGCTAACAGACCCAGTAACCATAATGACTTCCAAATAGGACAACAGCCAAGTTTCAAGTTCATTGCTGCTGCTTCTATCTAAAGCTCTAGAACTCACATCTAGGCTTACTTGCCATTCCACCTGTGATAAGGATACAAGGAGCTGAATGGGGAAGGGATCTCTACTGATGGTCTTAGGGGAGAATCCCTTCTGGGGAGAGGATGCTCTTATGCCAAACAAAAGCCATAACCTCAGAGTAAAAGCCTCTTTTCTTCTATTTGTGGAGGTGGAAGGCAAAGATACTCAGCATTCCACTTCCCAGACCTGGGAAAAGGCAAGTTAGGGGGGCAGTGAGGATGGGGGGGGGGGGCGGTGACAGATACCAACAGAACTCCACGCTGATTTGAAAACACAGCAGGTGGAAGTTGCAAATTCCTGGCCAAGATCTGCCCCTCCCTTTAAGTCAGAGTACCAGGGCCTCCTAGGCATCAGACACCTCTGCATGTAGGTGATCAGGGGAGTGAGGAAATATATACCAACCATCGGACATGGGTGGTAAAACCAACTACCAATGGCTTGCCCTCCACAGTGGGGCAGAGACCAGCTGTTTATGCTGGAGTCCAATTCTTTGTCCAGGACACACTGGAAGACTACGTTGTCCAACCTCCCCCACAATTAGGTTTGGGTCTTGGAGTCTGAATTCGGGATAATGGATCCTTGTGGATACATTGTGATGTCCAGACTTGACCATAAAACAGCAGCACGATATTTCATACTTCGTCAATTCCCTTGTCTTGGGGCCAAATGCAGAGGAACTATTCTGAGGAGCCAAGTGGATGGTAGAAGCCTGGGTCCCCAAATCATCTCATTGAAAGCTGGCCACTGAAAACCCAATGGGATAATGCTGTGAGCAAGAAATAAGCTTTTACTGGGACGCCTGGGTGGCTCAGTCGGTTGAGCATCTGCCTTCAGCTCAGCTCATGACCCTGGAGTTCCTGGATAGAGCCTTGCATCAGACTCCCTGCTTGGTGGGGAGTCTGCTTCTCTCTCTGCCTCCCCCCTATTCTTCTCATTCACTCTCTCTCTCAAATAAATAATAAAAATATAAAAAAAAAGAAATAAGCTTTTATTTTATTTTATAAGATCTGGGGGGTTTTAGTTTCATCAGCTAGTGTTCCATTACTATAAATAATATAAGGGACAACAGCCCCTTCCTTCAAAGCTAATGCTGGCAAAGATCTCTGCTGGGTTGAATTCAGATAATTCTCTGGAATGAGTTCTCCTAGTATGTAAGAGAGGCTTGTCATCTTTTCTTACTACTCTCAAAATGGGTAGGCAAGCCAGGCCTTACCCATGTGTTAGGTGATCATTCAGAGTTGATATTATAATTTGAGCACATATAAATTCTTCAAGTGATTTTGAAATTTTCATCCCATTCAGACTTTATGGTTGTCTAGGACTCTGAACCTTGGCTTACCTCTGCAAATGATTTAAGAGCTGGGTATTTTTTAGCAAAAGGTGTGACATGATTTAAGAGACGATATAATTCTATAAATGTCTGGACAGGCTACTTTATATGCTTTAGGGTCAGTTAGGTATAATAAGCCCTTGAATGAAGGGGGATACAGGTTCCAAGCGCTATTAAAATAGCTGTATTGTATGTATGTGGAATAGGGAGAGAGAAATGTTCAGAGTGGAAGAGCCTGGAGTCCAAAGTAGGCAAGGAGGCAAAAGCAAGGGTCAGAAAGGGAGCTGTCTGGTGAACATTTTTTGTTTTTCGATGAGAAAAGAAAATACAGATTGCAGTCATAGTGGTAAGAACCATAAGGTGACACTTTCGTAGGTGTGGTGGCCCGAGGTGGGTTTACTCTTCCTTATAGCAGGGGAAGGACAAGCCTGTGGTTATTCATAGTCCCATAGTGACCCTGGGGAAACTATGAAGGCTGGTGTCCTCCCTAGAAGAGTCAGCTGAGGCATCTGAAGGGCTTGGCCCTTGTCACATGGCGGTGGCATTCTCGCCTTTCGGATCCATGTCTGGAGATGGCATTCTTGCCTTTCAGATACATGTCCGTGAAGCAGCCTCATGAAGGGTTGGCTCCTGAGTCAGAAACCTAAACCTTAAATTGCAATCCCACTGCTAGTTCTAAGTGCAGCTCTGGGCACAGGCCACTTTCCTCGGCTTTGGGGTCCACATCTGTAGTATGAGGACTCCACAAAAATTTCATGAGGGGCAGGTTAAGGAATACATGACATGTGCCAACAACTACAGCAGTGCCTGCATATGACTGGCATCCAATAATATCTGCTCTCTTCATTCTGTCCTCAATTTGATACTAAGTTACTTGAGGGAAGGAGCAGGCCACATCTCATTTTGCATTGCCCTAATGTCCTAGAGCACTGTCTGGAAGACTGGGAATGCTGGAAAAATGGTTTTCAATGTGCCAATGCCAAAGGCCAGTATGAGGCTTTGGGGCTTACCACTGGACCTGAGTAATTAAAATACCTTTATCCCTCCATGAAATTTCCCTTAAGATAGGTGTATTAGGTAGGCTTTACCGTCATCAGCATTTACCAGAGACTGATAAGACAGAAGTTTATTTCTGACTCATGTAAAAATCTGAATGGACAGGGCAAGGCTGGGGTAGTGGCACCACTGTGTCCCAGTGACCTCTGACTCCATTATCCACAATGGAGAAAAAGGGCTAAGAGATGGTATACTGCTGCTGCCTTTCATGACACAACCGGGACCTCTCCCATACCTCCTTTCCTCACCTCCCAGTAGCCTGAAGTCAGAGCTGCCACAGGACTAGGGATGGACTTCTTATTCCAGACTACCATGAGGCTTCTAGAACTCAGAAAGGGATATTAGATATTAGACAATGATCTGCAGTTCCTTCCACAGGCATTCTCCTAGAATACTTCCTGGAAAATATCTTCCTGGAAAATTCTAGGAAAATACTTCCTAGAATACTTCCACAGGCATTCTCCTAGAATACTTCTGGTCCCCCATACTGGACCAGAAGTAGTAGCCACTTCCCAGGAAGTGGAAGGACGGTCTAGAAGCATCCTGAGTCCCGATGAACAAGGAGCTGCCAGATAGTCTTGAATTAGGCATTTATACATGAGAAGCAAATTGGTTTCTTAAAATACCCATTATTTTGGATCTTTGTTATCTAAGTAAATCTATATCACAAGTGATGCAATCAGTCTGGTGTGCCTGAGTGTCTGTGTGTGAGCTGGAGAAAACTTTACCCTCTGCCTACGTTATTACCCACCCGGGAGCAAGTGGTCCCTCTCTCTCATGACTCAGCAGCTATGCTGACTGGCAGGAGACCATTCCTCTCTCCACCCAGCTGTGACTTCATTCCATTAGGCTAAAATTTAGATCAGGGTGAGTTAACATACAAAATTGTACCCCAGTGGCTTCCAATTTATTCTCTTCCCACTTAGAGGGTTAGGCCCCGTATACTTAGTTTTACACTCGCAATACGAATTATACAAGACTCTTAAAAAAAATCCAGCCAATCAGAAGTAATAAGATGATAAAACACAGTCCTGCTTTGCTATAGGAAATCTTGGTATGTGAAAATTCGGATATATTTAACACAATTTGTAGTGCCTCTACAAAAAGACTGATCCCTTTACAAAATAAGCAGAGTAAGAGGTGGGTCCACCTAATAATTTGCTGAATATCTAGATACCTTAAACATTTAGCGACATTTCCTTACACATTTATAACACTGTGCCCAAATTATTTCAAGTGTTCACATCATCTTTCTATTACCCAAAGTGAGATAACCAGCTCACAGACCCATGTTGGATCTAAATAAAATAGATGGAATTTCATCCACATAATATTGTTTTTCCAATATATTTACTGCTTTGACATTAACAGTAATGATGAATAATAGGAAGGAACAGTAAGGCAATGTTACCCAGAAGCATAGGAAAGGAATTAAAATGGTGGCCAGCCTGTACCAGATCAAGCCTTCCCATTTTTTCCCGTTACTTTTTTATCATAGTTTAGACATTTCCCCTCCCCTCATACTTTAGAATTCATACCTTGTATACTTCATAAAGCTTATACTTTGTATATTTTTAATGTCATTTAAAAAGTCCCAACTCGGGCGCCTGGGTGGCTCAGTGGGTTAAGCTGTTGCCTTCGGCTCAGGTCATGATCTCAGGGTCCTGGGATCGAGTCCCACATCGGGCTCTCTGCTCAGCAGGGAGCCCACTTCTCTTTATCTCTCTCTGCCTGCCTCTCCATCTACTTGTGATTCCTCTCTGTCAAATAAATAAATAAAATCGTAAAAAAAAAAGTCCCAACTCTAGGCATTCTCCTCTCTTCCACTGTAGCTACGATACCACAGAAGGCTGGAACTAACTTTATGATCCTCAAGGCAAGACCTCCAGCTGGCCTTCATATCCAACAGCTTTAAACCTCTAATAAAGAAATAAATAGAAAGAGCGCCTAGAAGGGAAAAACAGCTTTTCATCTCGGCTGTCTTTTGTTATGAATTCTTAGAAAAAAACAAACACAAAAAACTGTGTTTGTGGTCACCCACGATTCCACGGAGAAGTCCACTTTTTGTGAGGAATTACATAACTCACCAGCTTTGTAGCTACAGTTCCATTTGCAGCCCCAGCTGCCACTTGCTGGGGAGGAAGGGCCCTGGCAAGTGTCCAAGGTCACACATCAAGCAAGGAAATCAGAGTTCACAGAGTGCCGAGCACCATCTCCACTGGTTTATGCCCGGGCAAGTGAATGGTTCCGTTTGGCTCTCAGGTTTATTATCTTCTCTCCCATTCCCCGGGAGTATCTTCTCCAGATAGGCTGGGGCTGGAAAGTCTATCAGTGCTCTAAATGCAAGTTTATGGAAAGATACCCAATCAGCGGAGAGAAAACCATATGTAGATACAGACGATATATGAATAGACAACTCTTAGACCTGTGAGCTGTTTTCTGCCCAGATACTCATTCCCCTCACTCTGGCTCTGGGAAGCAGGATGCCCCCTTTCCAGGGGTCCCCCTCCAAGGCCACCTCATTTGAGGGTTTACACTTTCAACTCTAACACAGCCAGAGCCCCCTGGAGACGTCTTTCTCCAAGACTCCATGGGATGTCTGCAGTGGGGATTTCCCTTGCCTGGTTTCTGGGTTCACCCTGTTGGTTGCTGAACCATAGTGCGCCCCACTTGGAGGAACGCAGCAGAGACCCCCCGCTTGGATTCACTTTGGTTGTGTTGCTTTGCTTTCCTGTCTTGCTACTGAGATGCTGGCTCATCTCCTGTCTCCATCTATCTTTGGAGATATGCTGGAGGAGGCAGACAAGAGAAACATTCAAACCACTCCTGCCTCTGCTTCAGAAATGACCAGCCCACTCCACCTAACCACAGGCCAGGTGCTTCCGGCCTGCATCCTTTTGCCCCAGGGAACCCTGCCCATGAGCCCTGGTAACTACTTTCTGTTCTGCCTTCTGTTTGCTTCCTGCCTGAACGACTGAGACTTGTTGGGGAGGAGAACAGGGCAATGGAAGCGACAGAGCTTTGTACCTGAAGTCAGGAGCCAAGAATAACACCTTCCCCAGAGGTTCCCCTGCAGACTTAAGTCCATTTATTTTTTAAAAAGATTTTTCACGCGTGTTCTGTATAATAGCTAAAAGCCAGATTCGCTTAAGAAAGTAGAAACAGAAGTTAGCATGCAAATCTGAAGATTTCGAATTATGTGCTGGGAGTTCAGCTGAATTACCTGACCGAAAACAACTGGGCAGAGCTGGCTGCGTCGGGGAGGCCCCACAGGTGAGCCGCCTTCTCTCCTCCCCATGACACGTTTTCATCCTCAGATCTGGGGCGGAAGTTTCTAGAAACTCAGAGAAGAGGGAATGAAACCTATCATATCCCCACGAAGATTTTCAGAATATGGCCTTTTCTTTCACAGAGCGGGCTTGCTGTGTGTTCCCTTATCGCAGAAAAGGAAAAGCGAAAGGCTCCGGGAGCTCATTCTGTTCACGTGCGCAAGTGCGCAAATCGACGGACCCGCCTCATCTCCCAACTTCCGGCGTCTCTTTCTCGACAGCTATCGGAGCCCAGGGAGCATGCGCAACGCTGAGGGGCGGGTTAAGCGGAGGAGACGATTGGTGGGACGTGCGGTCTTTTAAAGAACCACGTGACCACACCAGTGGCTGAGACTACGGTGGCTCCAAGGGGTGACTGGGGCTGTGGAGCCAAGCTGAAGCCAAGACGCCAAAGAAATTCTTTTTTGAGAAGCCTCCCCCTCTCTCCCGGTGTGTGGTTTATGCTTTGCAGCAGAGAGGTGGGAATTGGGTTCCACTCTGCCTCCACCGCGCCATGGCTCAGGCCGCCCATTTCTGCCGCGCGCTGGGTAGAATTCCCAGTCGAGGGCTGCCCCAGACAGATGGCTGGCTGGCTTCCTCTTCATTCATCCCGTGTTCCCGTCCACTGAGCATTTTTTATGTGCCACACAGGGTTTCTTAGCACTCTACTGGCTTTAACTCATTTATTCCTCATGGGACCTCTAGAGGGGGGCACCGCTTTTATCAGCACTGCACAAAGGAGGAAACTGAGGCAGAGGTAAGCGAAGCTTCCTTCACGCCCTCTTTACTAGGAACTGTTTTCGGTTTATAGTTATTGGCTGGGAGGTGGCAATTTCTGGATAATTTTTCTGGAACGATCCGGCTGGAACCCCTTGCTCACAAAGAAATCCACACGTTCGTTTCCGTGACGGACCATCCAGACAGAAAGAGGGAGAGTATACAATGGGGGCAGTATCCGTGATATTAGAGCCTCCTCTATGACTGAGCAGGTGGCCTGGATGATCGTGCTCACAGGGGCACTGGTAGTTTTCAGATTTTTTGTCGGTCTCTGACCTTAGATCAGTGGTTTCCTAAAACATCCCACATTTCCATCCAAAGCAAAGGGATGAACCTATACCCCTTCTCAGGCGACCGTTCACAGGGGTTTTGATAGCCCGTGCAGTTTGAATACCACTGTGGAGCCAGTTCCAAATCGTGCATTGTATCATCTGCAGTGGTCACCTTAGGACACAGAAATCGAGATGAACGATGGAGTGTGGTCCTCGGTTCCGTTCCTCTGCTGGCAATGAGGAGACCTTCGGGCAGGTTGGTAGCAGCTCTCGCTTCACCTTTGAGGCCCCCTCCTGTCCTTTGAGCTGAGCATAATCTCGTGTGAAAGTTGACTGCACGCCTGCTGGGGCGGGAGGAACAAAGCCAGGCCCTGGTCGAACTGCAGTGGCCCCAAAGCTCCTCCCGAACCGCAGCAGAATGATAAACTGGGGTTATGGGGAGATTGCTGACAGATGCTGTGGGAAAACTGCAGTAAAGGGAGAAAAAACATGGAGGGCAGGGGAAACTCATGAAGGCGAGTGGTTGCAAACTTAGGTCATTAACCTCGTGGGCTGTCACGGGGCTTTCCAGTAGCTAGCTCCTGCTGTTGTAGTAGATGGAACACCACTGGGAAACTGGGCAGGATGGCGTGGGATCAGCTCATCACCTGCCGAAAAAGGGCTGTTATCCAGGACAGCTGGCATTTGTAAGGGTGAAGAGGTTCTGGGGCTTGAGTCTCTGCTCTGTTCTTATCCTGTAACCCCAGAGACAACACACTGTGTTTCCCGCCTCCCACCCCAACACCACGATCTTCAGGCAGTCTGTCCATTTGGCTTCTTAGAATGGGTTAGTCCAATGCAGGTTGGAAATGCTGGTTATTTTAGTTAAACTCAAGCAATCTGATGGGCTCTCTCCTCCTGCCTCCCTCTCTCCCCACCTTCTGAAATCCTTCACACCCTTCAGTGCCCATCTCAGAGGCTGCTGCTTCTACAAGCCCTCCCTTTCTCCCCAGTATTGTCTGGAGCTAGATTTCATCTTGCCCTCCTTGGTGTGTTTCATATTGTAGCATGCACAAAAAACCATCTTGTATTTATCTTTCTTATTTGTGTCCATTTCTCACTTTGACCCAAAGCTCCCTGAGGGCAGGACTCATGTTTTGTTCATCATCGCTGCCTCCATATCACTTTGTACACAGTACCTCGTACAGAGTACATGCTTAATAACCTCTTGTGGAATTGAAGTAAATTACAGATCTTCCACACTCGTGGTTGCATGGAGAACAGCCTGTGTTTCTACAAACTTGAAGATACGTGGGATAGATTGGGGAGGCATGAGATGAGCCGTCTGGGGGAGCAGAGACATCTGCAGGGACTGAATATTTCTATGCTGAGCTAGTCCAGGTCTGTCTCCTCCCCAAGCCATCAGCCCTTCTTGTGTTTTCCCCTGGAGGGTCTCTGTTCTTCTTACTTTTCAAAGATTAGCTAAATAGCCACCGCCGCCGCTGCTGCTGCTGCTTCTTCATCTTCTTCTTCTTTTTCTGGCATGCTCTGAAGGCCTCCCTGGCACCTCCTCTGCTCTTCAGAGAGCTTAGTTTGTACCAGGCCGAAGGAACCTTCTGTGTTCTAGCAAGTTCGCTCACCTCCCCTCTGCTCTCTGTTAGCCTTGATCTGAAGCAAGGAGGGGAACTCCCTGTCAGGAAGACTCTGATCTTTCCACAGGCTTGGGCTTGCACAGCCCCAGGAGGTGATGCGAGAATGTCAAGTCATATTTGACCTTCAAAATCAACTGGCTAAGAATGAGCCTCACCAGCCCCATGGCCAAGCTTGCCATTGCTGTTTTAAAATACCTACCTAGGATCATTTTGTGTATGTTAAAGGATAGAGCTCAATACTTCAAAAATAAGTGAACACAGTGATTCTTCTCTTTCTATTCTAATGTTTTAATTATTATTATTTTTTGGCCATTTGTTTTAACCCCCAGGGAATGTTCTATAACTACAAGGGCCTGTAGTTTAATCACCGTCTCTAAATCTGGACACTCATTTTCATCTCTACTTTCTCAATAGAGCTGGATTTTGGGTATTCAACAGAATTCTTGTAGTAGGTACATCTTATAAAAATAGATGGAGATGAAATTTGAGAGGCTGGGTAAAGGGTTTCTCCTCAGATCCTGGCGACACAGCAGAAAAGGTGGATTGTGGAAGACACGGAAGGGGAGAGGTCTTTGGAGGTACGTGGCCAGAGCAGACACAGACACTGTCCACATGGTCAGTGGAAACCCGGACGGAGGCGTGAGCCCTCCCCTGGCCCTTACCGTCCACCATGTACCTTTTGGACCTCAACAGTTCTCATCTTCTACAGGCTCTTTCTCATCACAGCCGAGACCCTGTGACTGGAAAGAAAAAGAACCTCCCCTTTCTCCTCAGTGTGGGCAAGATGCTGGAAAAAGTGTGTGTAAATCCATAAGAGTAGAAAACACAGCTTTGACAATATGTAACTGGTGAGTTTACCAAGCAGCATCTGTGACATAAACAAAACAGTGCATTGCCGTCTTTCCCCCAACAAACCTGTGAGCTTGCTTCAGTGGGATTAATTGTCTCCTGCCCAGGATGTCAATGCTGGCAGGTCTTTCTGCTTTTGCCTCCAGTCTTACATAAAAGATACTCCGAGGTCACTTGCGGTTGCAAGCACAATCTCCATTCAGTAATTAGAATGTCATGGTGCAGATGTTAATCAGAACTTTGAATGTGACAGCAACCAGTTGTCTGGCTGCCTTCAGCTCTGACCTGTTTCAGGCGAGGTCCTCTTGCTTCCACCCCTCCGGGTTCGCCCCCACTCCTGCGACTCACCATTCTCTCCTTCCTCCCCCCTCTCCTCATTCTCTTCCTTTTCCTCTCACTCCCATCCCCTCTCCTCCTCACTCCCCTGCCTCCACCCACCCTCCTCACTCCTGTCCTTTCTCTTCTCCCCTCCTCTTCCTCCTCCTTCCTCTCCCTCGTAACCCCCTCCCTCCTTGTGCCCCTGCTCCCTTCCCCTCCCTGCTCCCTCCGGTTCCTCCTCACCCCCCTATTCAGCCCCTCCCTTCCCCCCTCCCTCCTCACCTTCACACCCTTCCCTCCTCACCCCTCACTCCCCTGCCTCCTGCTCTCTCTCCTCACTTCCCGTCCCCACCAGCCCCGTCACCCTGCTCCCTCTTCATCTCTCTTCCTCTTCACCCAATCCCTGCTCGCCTTGCTGTTCCAGCTCTTCACCTTCTCCCTGTGCGCTTCTCCCTGTGTACCACCTGCCATGTCCTTGCCAACGTGGTGGGAGAGGGATGGAGATGAGCCTGAAGCTACCATCCCTAGTCAAGTTGCTTATGATTAAGGGTTTTTTTTTGTGGCTGGGTTTTTTTTATGGCTGCCTTTTTGGGCTCTTTGAGGTACTCTGCAGAGCTTTTCCTCCTGCTCCCATTACCTGTGTGGATTCACCTGCATTTGGGGTGGCCTTTTGTAACTCCTCCCTTAGCTGGTGGGTCCCCAGTCAACTCCTTCTGCTGAGATGTTCTCACCCTGGGTAGACGAGATAAGCTGGATCTCTTTTGGTACCGCTCGCATCTGCTGCCAGGATCCTTTGCCCAGCCAGCCCTGAGGATGTGGGCTGACCCACCAGAGAGCACTGTCCTGCCTGCAGCACCAAGAGGGAGGCGGCTCTTTGCTCCCTGGACACATTGTCCTTGGAGAAGGCGGAGCTTAGGTAACACTCCATCCTGGCCTTCTTAGCCATGAGTTGGAAACTAATCCTTGGTGTATACATTACACTTCAAAATTTTCAGCAACTGTCCTTGAAACTCTCTCTTCCAGCCTATTACTCTATATCCTTGAGGGTAGAAGGTGGTACCCCATCGTTGTCCCGGTAGAGGAAGATGGGGGTTCATAAGACAGTAGCACTTCTTGCATGAAAGAAAAGAGAAAAAGAAAAGGAGAAAACCACTTTGCTTATTTCCTTTTTCCACCCTCTCTGATCTCCTCTTTTTTTTTTTTTTTTTTAAGATTTTATTCACTTATTTGACAGAGAGAGAGATCGCAAGTAGCAGAGGGGCAGGTGGGGGGAGGGGTGCTGAGCAGAGAGCCCAGTGCAGGGCTCAATCCCAGGACCTTGAGATCATGGCCTGAGCCGAAGGCAGAGGCTTAACCCACTGAGCCACCTAGGTGCCTCTCTCTGATCTCCTTTTATATTTTTGATCCGACTGAAAGCTTCAAGATTCGGGAGACAAGTTTTTGAGACCTTTCCAAATGGTTCTGTATGAAGCTGCAGGTCTTTCCTTGCTCCCACATTGACACGTGACATCCTTTGTTTCACTCCTGTTGAAACAGAGGCTGGAAGAATTTAGTTCGAACACACAGCCGTGCATATTATCTGAAGTAACTCTAATGAACTAGATATGTGTCTCTTACCTGCCCCTTTCTAGGGACAGCAGGTACACAATTTGGACCTGCCACCATCAACAGCAACAGAAGAATAAGCCTGCTGGGGTCAGTCCTTTTTATTTATATTTATATTGCCCTAGACAATGCCGGGGTTTTACTGGAGGGGGCAAGTGGGAAGGGGTCTCGGCTCATTTCTGTGAGCAGAGGAATAGAAATTGAATGTTTTTCTCTAGTGTTTCAATATACAGAATGGAGTGGGGAGAAAGAGGTGCCTATTCTTTGGCATTTAGAGGGAACTCCCTGGTCAGCTCTAGTAACTAATCACAACCCCCAATCAACAAGGTTACAGATCCTGCCATCGCACAGTACTTCCCTTTATGGGCTATCATGGCTGTCCCCTAATGTAATCATGCTGTATTACAAACAGCCACAAGCTCACTGACCTCTGAGAATCTGTGTCTGTTGTTGATGCTTAAGAGGGTTCTCTTGAGGATCGACCAGATGGTTCTGCTGATCTGGCTGGGCTCACTCATCTTGAATGGGAGCTGGCTGAGTGCTGGCTGTTGGAGGATGACCTCGGCTGGAGTGATGGGGGAGAGAGCTGGCTCTGCTCCCTATATTTCTTCTCCCTCTATATATCTTATCCTAGCTCAGGCAGGTAAAGGCACCAAAGTGAGTAGAAATTTGCAAGAACTCTTGAGCCTGAGGCTTGAAACTGGCACACTTACACTCAACTTGGACATCCTGTATTTTTTTATTTGCTAAGTCTGGCAACTCTGTACTTCATTTTCCTGGTCCAAATAAGTCCTATGGCCAAGGCAAGAGTGGAGGGCCAGGGCAGAGCACTCTGACCACAGTGGAAAGCCTTGCACAGTTATCTGGCAAAGGGCAAGGCTCTAGGGCTGTTAGAGTAATGCAATTGACCTACTCCATGGGCTTTTTTTTTTTTTTTTAATTTCTATTTTTCTGGCTAAGGACCAGCTATTTATAGTGGTCTGCCCCATGGTCTCTTCACTTGTATTGCTAGCAGTAGACATTAATTTATTTTCAGGACTTAAGTTTCTACTTCTAGGGGAAATTGAGAAGTGTCCATATTCTCCCTTGCTAAAGTGACTCCTGCCCTCACAGAGCTTTGTAAACAGGATTCAGTTTCCTCCTTGGGCATTGTGATGAAGTTCATTGCCTTTTGACCCTTTATGGTCCCAGAGAGAGTCAAAACTGTACATGTGAACTCAGAGAATATCAGGGTATTAGAATCACTTGTGAGAAAGATGGACAAGTGAGCCAGAAGAAGGGCTAGAGACTTGGCAAGACAGACCCAAGGAGTGGCTGGAAGAAGCTGGCACGGGGAAAATAAATAACTCAGGTCATGGTTTCCAGGCCTACCTAACTCCCCGAATCATCTGTAGGTATTCTACATTTCTTATTTCCTTGTGAGGACTAGGGACTCCTGGTCCATATCAACCTTAGAAATTCAGTTCCTCAATTTGTTTCCTTATAGGCTCAGATGCATGTCAGTGTGAGTAGAGTAACACCCCTTGATGGAATTAAGGTTGGTTGGAAACCTTCCTGTGTGAAAACTGATTACACACCATAAATCTTAGTTAATCTCTATTTTTTAAAGTTATATTTTGTTAATTTCATGACCACTATCTCTATCCATTAGGGATAATGAATACAAAAGTTGTATTTGACTCTTCATGCTTACATTTGCTTACATTTTTGACTACCACACTCTTTGAGAGAAAAACCATACCAGGTCTGTGCTAGTGTGGAATATTCAGAATTTGTTTCTCTTTGTGTTCAATGCAGTAACCTCACAATTTTTCTGATATTTAAGTATTTGCTTTGTTAAGTAATACAATTTGAGGACTGGAGGAAGAGGGAGTAGGTATCAGCATGATTTAATTTTATTGCTTTTGAAGTAGCAAATATTCATTGACTTACAGACAGATTATTTAATTTCTCTGAAAAAGTGTAGTATACCATGAGTGACGGCCGATGATGTGTTTTTTTGATAAGTACTCTTAAGAAGACTATTTATAAATGCAAAATGCCAGCAAAATCTTGGGGAAAATGCTGCATATTTCTTTAGTGAGTTCATAGTGATCCACTGTACCCTTTTTGTTTCTTCTGTGCTCCTTAGAAATCCTTTTTCTGGTGTGCCTAGGTAGCTCAGTGGTTAAGAATCTGGCTTCGGCTCAGGTCATGATCCTGGGGTCCTGGGATCGAGCCCCACATCGGGCTGCCTGCTTGGTTCTCCTCCCACTCTCCCTGCTTGTGTTCCCTCTCTCATTATCTCTCTGTCAAATAAATAGATAAAATCTTAAAAAAAAAAAAAAAGGCCCTTTATCTATTTAGGAATTTCTTTTCCCTGTTTTGAAGGAAATATTCTGCCGAGCGAACCACTTTTATATCTGTTTTAAATTCTTGATTGCTTTATTAAAATTCATTTTTAAGAGTTTTTGTGTAGCTTGGATTTATGACCCTAAGCACTTAAAGTCAACAGTGTGTCAAGTCTAGTTTGGCTGGTGGAGTGAAGAGAATATTTAGTACTGTACTGAAATTTTATAAGCTTTGGCTATAAGGGGTAGAGATCTATATTCATTTAGAAACTAATATTGGAAAATGATGCCTTGTAATTTTATAGCGTATCATCTCAGTTGACTCTCAGAATTACTGTTGCGAGATGTAGGTGGTAAGGTAGTCATATCCCTATGCTAATGAGAGAATACCCAAGCCTCAGAGAAGTTGACCAGTATGGGCCAGTATGTCCTGGTGTGTTGAAGAACAAGGCTAGGAATCCAGGTTTTTTGTCTGCAAGACCTGACTTTTTACATGACAGCATATGGCTTTTAAGACTGAAGTGGTGGGGCGCCTGGGTTGCTCAGTGGGTTAAAGCCTCTGCCTTCTGCTCAGGTCATGTTCCCAGGGTCCTGGGATTGAGCCCCACATTGGGCTGTCTGCTCCGCAGGGAGTCTGCTTCCTCTTCTCTCTCTCTCTGCCTGTCTCTCTGCCTACTTGTGATCTCTGTCTGTCAAATAAATAAATAAAATCTTAAAAAAAAAAATACTGAAGTGTTTTAGGGTTAGGTCTGGATATGCAAAGTTGGAACAAGAGACCAACCCTATTTTCAAGAGCTCGTTAGGAGGTTCACTGAGACACAAGTCAAAGTGTGCTTCAGGGGCTCCTGGGTGGCTCAGTGGGTTAAGCCTCTGCCTTCAGCTCAGGTCATGATCTCAGGGTCCTGGGATGGAGCCCCACATTGGGCTCTCTGCTGAGCAGGGAGCCTGCTTTCGTCCCCCTCTCTCTGCCTGCTTCTCTGTCTACTTGTGGTCTCTCTCTCTCTCAAAAAAAAAAAAAAAAAAAAAAAAAAAAGTGTGCTTCACAGCACAGTTTGAGAAGGACGAGGAGAAGCTGAGGGTGTTAAGGGAAGGAGGGCCCAATTCTGTCAGGGTTGGGACTGGGCAAGAGTTTTAAGTTCTTAAGGTTACAAGAAGGAGTCTCAGTCTTTGACAGTATTTCTCTTCCACAAGGCCTGACCATGAAAGAGGAAGTGTTTTTGTTTTTGTTTTTGTTTCCCCTCTGGTGAGGCAACTGAGTGATCGAGGAATTGAACTGATGGTATTGAAGACAGCAACTCCAGCTGAGCAGGGAAGTCTGCAGTGGTTGAAGAATTCTTCGTTTGGGTGTTAGGAGTGCTGCCAGTGGAAGTTAGCGGGGCTAGAGCCTGGAGAGGAGACAAGGACTCCAGACCTTTGCCCTCTCCTGGAGCTTCAGTCAGTCATTGAGGCAGATGGTACTTTCCAGAGATGGCCACAGCCATGTCTTTTGTTCCCCAGGCTCCTTCATAGTGTCACCTTCTGTTCCCCCATGGAGAGGCTGAGTCTAATTCTTCTTCTTTTGAATTTGGGTGAACTTAAGACTGCTTTAAGCAGTGGAATACACACAGGGGGTGCTATGTGATTGCCGGGCCTGGCTGCAAAGGGGGAGGCACAACATTGTTTGTTAGGACACTTCTACCTTAATCAGGCTACTTTCTATAAAAATAAAATTAATATGTCAAGAATGAACCATTTCTGTATTTTTTCTCCTCATCGCTACCTATGATCTATCTCTCTACCATCTATCATATAGAACTCTTAATACGAGAGAAAATGTTTCTACCGCCGTCAGCTCTTTTCTGCTATTTGTTTTCTACTCTGAGTCAATTTATGGATATGTAAAATTTGTTCATACACAGGATCAGAAATAAAAGTTGAAGTTGGAAATGGATCTATTCCTTCGTCAGAGGACTGTACTTGTAGAAAAAGGCTGGTGAACCAGGGAAATGTTGTACCCTTGCCCAAACCAGGCTAATGTTTACTCTTGTGTTTTGAGGTTTTTCTCTATCTCTCTGGTTTCTCCTGCTCAGTTTTTTGTTGCCACTTTTTGCTCTGTCCATCCCTTACTTATTGCTGGTTTCCATGGTTACTCTGTCGGCCCTCTCTCCTTTCCTTTTTATTCCTATTTCTTCCTACACTTTCCCTTCCCATCTCACTCCCCACACTCTCCAAGGTTGATCCTATCCTCTTTTTTGGCTTCATTACTATTTATTGTGGACAGTCCTTAACTCCACAAGCATTTACTGACTGACTTGTGTGTGCCAGGCATTCTTCTAAGAACTGGAGATGCAGTTATAGCTTAACATTTTTAGTGGTTTAAGGCTTGCAAATCTTATTTTCAACTGGCAATGATCATCACAGAAATTCAAATATTATTGTATAAATTTACATTAACATAAAATATGTGTTCCGAAGACGAATGTTTAGGAAAAAATGAAAAACTGGTTAGCAGCTTGAGCCAGCAGACTTTTCCTACCTCTTAACTTGGAAAGAGTATCTGTTTATTCTTGGTATTAAGGTAGCATGATTGATGAGAAAATAATTTTCCCTTTTTGACACATATTGCACTGGGTAGGATGCAGTTGGGAAGTCCCTATGCTGACAGCTATTAATGGCAGAAAACCTGTTTGAGGCAGATGCCAGAAGGGAAAGAACTAGGAAGTGTCATCTTACTCTGGTCTACTTGGCTCTCATACTTTGTGGATTGTACTGGATCATTGTGAGCCAGCTTTCTGGACTTTAGATTATCTTGATTGACTTCTTTCTTGGACTGGAGTTATTTGGTAATGTTAATAGGACTTTCCAGAGGAATAGCTAGGAAAAATAGCATCAAACCATTCATGCAGTTGAAAGCAGACATCTTTGGTGATATTTATATTGGGCAGAGACTGTGCCTTATTTTGGGTTATGTATAAAGACATTCTTGGCTTCCAGAATTCTAACCCTAATGTAATTTGCAAAATTATTTGGTTTGGAAAAATGTGGAAAAGCCAATTTTAAGTAGTCACGTAGTTCTTACTGTCAGTCCATTGAAGAGCTTAAAGATCAATGTGAAGTTACATCCCACTAGTACTATTAAAAAACCCCAGTTTTTTTAATAAAATAAGTTCATTAAAAAAGAAAAGAAAAGAAAAAGTCCCATCAGAGTAAGAACAAATAGCCCACATCTTTTCCTACCTAGACTATTTGCTTCTAGACTTTCTGGGTGTTTTTGTTTGTTTGTTTGTTTTCTATTGTTATGCTGTTGAGGACACCTCTTCCTTTTGAATTCAAGATACCAAAAGGCTTTGTTCTGGAACTATTTTCCACCAAAGCAGCTGGTGGTCTGGTAAACACAGAAAGAGTGCATAGCTTTTAGGGAGCCTAGCATTCTCTACATAGACCCCTGTTCTGCAGTTCCCTAATGCTGGTCAGTACAAATCACCTTCAGCTCTGTCTTGGGAGCTGCTCTCTGGTAATTCAGTCCTAAAGACCTATAGGCCAATTATGAAGACACACCCAACCACGGTGGTGGGTTCCGTTGTAGGCAGCCACTTTGAGTTTCCTTTTGTGTTACTGGATGAAGAGACCAGTGAAGTTGAAGAGAAACACAAATGCATCTGCACTGGAGATGAGATAGGAAACAAACAGGAAAAATGAATGAGAGTAGAGAGCACATTAAGGTAGGAGCAATATCGAAACTCATAAAATTTCTTGGAGGCATGGTAACTACTGAGTAGAGTACAGTGGAGGGGAGTGGAGACGAGGGAATGCATTGAAATACCCAGCGGGTATCAGGCCCTTGACAAAGATTTTCCTAACCTCTCTTATTTAAATCTCACAACAAAATTAGGGTGTGACTATTATCCCTAACTCACAGATGAGAAGGTGAAAGTTCAAAGACAGGAGACAGTTTGTGCCAGATCACATGGCTCGTAAAATGACAAAGCTGGTCTTTGAACCCAAATTTGAAGCCAGAAGCTTTGCTTTTTTCCAACACCCCACCAACAATAGAAGCTATCCATCGACTATTTTATTTCATGATGCGTCAAGAAAGAGGGCCATGATGTCCTCAGGGTTGCTGGAAGTGTCAACATCTGACCTTGCAAAGTAAAAACAATTGAAGGAATGAACTTCATAGAGAATTAGGGAAACCATTTCCAGTTTCCAGACGTCAGCCTAGGAAACAGTCTTGACACTCAGCTTCATAGTCCTTCTCTGTGGCTTCAAAGGACCAGCTGCCAACCTGAGTCTCTGATTCTCCTGTTAGAACCAAAGCGACAAGGAAGCGTGGGCAAAAAAAGGGTAAGGTGAAGGGTTTTGTGAAGACGCGGCATCTCAGTGGTGTGTGGTTCACCCCTCACCTTCCACTAATTGGCTGCCGAATGCTTTTCTTCCAAGAGCTAATTAGAAACATCCTACCTGGTGCTTTAGCAACATGAAGATTCTTTCTGTTGCTGTTAAGCAGGGTTTTTTTTTTTTTTTTTTCTTTTTAAAGAAAGAAACTTAATTCAAAGTTTAGTTTCAATATGCTTGAATTTTAGTCTCATATTTCTTAACTGAGGCACATTTTTTCTTTTGGATCAGAAAGCACTCCTGGCTGCTACCAAGCGTAAGAAATACCGTCCTGAGACAGATGTCTATTTCCTCTGCCAGGCTGGTGTGGAAGCCGACCCGTGTTTCCTTCCCTATCTGAATGGCAGGGGAAGCAGCAAGGAGATTTCAAACATTCTGCCTAAAACATTTTTTCTCACCCTCAATGCTTTTGCCACATCCACTGTCTTTTAAAATAGCAGCAAAATGGCTCTGGAAGTAGATGGTGTTGATGGCAGGTGAGTGGCTAGGGACTCTAAGCTTATGGGTCACACCTATCCCAAGAGTAGGACAAGTTTGAGACTAGGTCAGACCTGGATTTGAATCTCAGCCGTGATGGTTTACAAGCAGTTTTGTCTTTGGATACTTATGGGACAGACTTGTTCTACAGCATCACCTTTCCTGTGATCTTGGGATTTTAATTAAGGCTCACGTATTGGAGACAATGGGTGGTAAGTGCTTGTCCTTCGTAAGGAAGGTCTAGACATTTCTTTGTTGACTTTATTGGGAAGTAGGAAAAGCAGTCTTTGAACTCTGTCCAAATTGCCCACCACCCCCAGTCTGTGAAAGAGAAAAATGAAATGATGTGGGGAGGGAATGGGAGAATTCTTTGAAGGATCTGAACAGGATTAGAAAAATGCCAGGTTTTTCTCTAGTGCTTCCTTCGTGGCCTTGATCCTGGAAAACCACTATTAAAAGCAAGGGCTGTCTGATGGGAAGGAAAATTGATGTGTCATAATCCTGCTGTTTGATGACCTAGAATAGAGATGGGCAAACTTTTTCTACAAAGAACCGAATGGTAACTATTTTAGGCTTTAGGGGCCACATGGTCCTCGTTGTAGCAATAATCCAACTCCACCATTATAGAGAGACGGGCTTTCTAGACAATAGGTAAATGTGGTTGTATCCCATTAAAACTTTATCTCTAAAAATCTACTGGTCAGATTTGGCCTGTGGGTCATAGTGTCTGGACACTGGTTTAGGGATTTACCCATTAGTTCTCCAGATTGGATCAAAAGTGAATTCCCAGAAGAGTGTCTGATGGGCGTTATGAGATAATGAAGATTAGAGTGTCCCATAATGGCCTAGTCAAGAAAAGTTGTGAAAGATTTGAAATGGACAAAAAAGATGGCCTGGTCATTTAAATGGAAGCTGGGCATTGTCTAGAACACTCTACTTGGTTATGTAATTCTCTGGGATCTGCAGCTTTCACTCTCTTTGAGTTATAAAGAGA
This sequence comes from Mustela lutreola, assembly GCF_030435805.1. NCBI lineage: Eukaryota > Metazoa > Chordata > Mammalia > Carnivora > Mustelidae > Mustela > Mustela lutreola. The sequence goes on along the minus strand of NC_081301.1, from coordinate 80,563,560 downwards.
TAATCTCTCTTTATAATTTAGTTTATATTATATATTTATATTATAATTTAACTCTATTGTTTCTGTGAATTTTAGAAAATTGATTCATGGTGATACAAATTATTTCTGTCCAGAGAGATGCAAGTCTGATGGGTATTCAATTCATGCCTCTCTCTTTTCCTCCAAAGACACCAGTTTTGTATCTATTCTGCAAGTTCCTTTCATTCCAAATTCCCAAGGGCTTAAATATATAGCTGAACTTTGGATTCTCCTTCCAACTATTTCTAACATTATAACTGTCCCCCCATTAGCTAATGAGTTCAGGACAATTTTTGAGAAATGTTCATTTTATCTTTGCATAAGAGTTGTGATTTTGTCTTTTAACATCCAGAAAAGGAGAGGGAGTCCTAGAGGAAGTGTGTTGAGCCAAGAGAGACAAGGCCTGGCCTCAGGCCCACCCTGCATCACCTCCCCCACTGGCCCTAGGGCTTCTCTGTAAAATGGCACTGACCTCAATGTCCTTAGCTTGGAATACTGGGGAGTTAATACCACTGGGGCTACACTTGGCCGATGAGGGATGAGAGACAACAGATAAATGCTTTCACTTTCCTCAGTTTCCTCTACCCCCAGCTCTGAGACACATTTTATCAAGGCCTGCAGTCTGTCCTCATAGGATGCTCATCTTTGTCCTTCTTGGGGGCCAAGTTGATAAAACACACCTGAATCGGCTTTGCCTCCTTCTGTATCTTTCTTCCTCTCCTGCTCTATGGCTCTTTAGGATCATGACCATATGTAAACAACTTGCATGCAAGCCTCTGGGTGTGGCCCTACTTGTCAGAAACTTAGGCTAAGACAGGAAGAGAAGTATATATATATATTTTAAATATTTTTATTTGCTTGCTTGACAGAGAGCACAAGCACAGAGGGAGCAGCAGGCAGAGGGAGAGGGAGAAGCAGATTCCCCTGGATGTGGGACTCCATCCCAGGACCCTGGGATCAGGACCTGAGCCAAAGGCAGACCCTTAGCTGACTGAGCCACCCCGGTCCCCTAGGAGAGAACTCTACTTTAACTGTTTGCTGGACAAGCATTCCCAGTTTCCTAGAAGCCAGGTGGACCCGGGGCAGGATAGCCAAGAGTGTACTCTGTTGCGAGGACCCTCTCCTAGAGAAGTGTTTGCTGGGGTGAGGCAGCCCTGACAGAAAGAGATTGCCTAAGGTGCACGGAGAGAGGGTGGGAATTCATCTGGAGTAAAAGTGGTCACCCTGGAATTGCATCCCCTGCCCTGAGGATTGGTCCAATGGGAAGCTGCAGGAAAGGACTTGGAAAATTTTACAGTGAATCTCATGGAGGAGTCAGAATTTGAGGAGTGCTTTGCAAAAGTCATTAGACATAAAAGAGAACCATAAAAAGCATCAACTGAAAAAAATGTTTTATTCCCTTACCACTTATTCCACTTGTTTCTCTCTCTCTCTCTCTCTCTTTTTAAAGAGAACTTTTTATTACTTTTATGTACAGAAACTTCAATAGCCCAGCCCAGTTTGGCAGCCACTTCTTTAGCCTTTGCCTTTTCCAGCTTGGCAACGTGAGCCATTGACTTCAGACCTGGGACGTCGCCTGCCCAGGGGCAGCAGATCTCATATCTGTCATTGTCATTGGTCCTGGTACATTCCACCAGCTTAGCTGGAGCTCCTTTGTCTTCTGAGTTCACCTGTGTGAAGGCTACCAGGATGCAGGTCTTCCTGGGGACCAGATGCCCCAGCCTGGCCTTCCCCTCGATAATGCAGTAGGGGATACCCTACTGCATTGCTGACACAGGGCAGGCAGGGAGACCATCAGCTCAGTGGGATCCACCTCATGTACGATCACAACCAGCTGTGCCTCCTTGTTGTCCACCAAAGTGAGGACAGTATTAACCTCAGATCGAAGGACAGGCGGCCTCTTAGTGGGGACATCCCCTTTGCCCATAGCCACCTTCTTAGTCTGGGCCAACAGCCTCTGCTTCTTCTCTGGCTTTATTTCTGGCCTGTACCTGTGGACCAGCTGAAGCAGTGAGTCGCTGTGTGGCGGTCCAAGGTGTGGGAGAGCTGGTTCATCACGGGAGGCACTTGTACAGTTTATAGAGAATCACCCTTTGTCACTGCAGCCGGATGTGGCAGGGCCATTTGACTAAGCGGGTGAGGTCCCTTTTTGGGCTGGATGTCCTGTCCAATGCCAAAATTCTTGGGCCTTTTCTCAGACAGAGGAGTGAGCAGCTTGTTGTCCTCCTGTTCTTCATGTCAGAAGCTTCGGGGCCACCTTCTTTCCCTTTGCCTTCTTTCCTTTCAGCATCTTGCATTGCTGGAGGAGGGAGTGCTACTAGCTTCTCTTGACCATGAAGGAGGTGAGGTGACCTTGAGTAGGTGAGGAGCTGGATGAAACAGAGGAAAAGAAGAGCGAGCATGCTGCCTTCCCTCTTTACTCATGTCTGAACAATTGTGGGTTCAGATTAGCAGTGCAGGAGGTGATGTGTTCTTAAATGTCTCCAGTGTCTCTCCACATCATTCCTGTGTTGGCACTGAAAGTTTGCTAAGCAGTTCAGTCCTTTCCTAACTCCCTACCATGGCCAGATTTCTTTCACTTAGAATTTGCACTTAAAATGTGTTAAAAGTTGGGTCGCCTGGGTGGCGTAGTTGGTTAAATGGCTTCCTTCAGCTCAGTTCATCATTCCAGGGTCCTGGGATCAATCCCCACATCAGGCTCCTTGCTTGGTGGGGAGCCTGCTTTTTCCTCTACCTCTGCCTGACTCTTCCCTGCTTGTGCTCATCTCTTTGAGAAATAAATAAATAAAATCTTTTTAAAAGAATGTGTTAAAAATAAAATGACCATTGCTGTGATCTCTGTGGAAAAATTTTTTTTTCAGAGATTGCAAGAGTTTGAAGTTGAGATATTGACATTTTGATTTGGCCTGGATATTTTTAAAACGATTTTATTTATTTTGAGAGAGAGAGGAAGGGCAGAAGGAGAAATAGAGACTATTGAGCAGACTCCCCACTGAGTGTGGATTCCCCACATGAGGCTCTTAATCCCATGACCCCAAGATTGTGACCTGAGCTGAGACCAAGAGTTGGGCACTTAGCCAACTGAGCCACCCAGGTGCCCTGCCTGGATTAGACATTTTTTTTTTTAAAGATTTTATTTATTTATTTGACAGAAAGAGAGCACAAGCAGGGGGAACTGCAGGCAGACGGAGAGCGAGAATCAGGTTCTGCATGGAGCAGGGAGCCCGATGTGGGACTTGATCCCAGGATCATGACCTGAGCTGAAGGCAGACGCCTAACTGATGGAGCTACCCAGGTGCCCCTGGATTACACTTTTTTTTTTTTTTTAAGATTTTATTTATTTATTTGACAGAGATTACAAACAGGCAGAGAGGCAGGCCGGTAGGGGAGAGGAGGAGAAGCAGGCTCCCTGCTGAGCCGAGAGCCTGATGTGGGGCTCAATCCCAGGACCCTGGGATCATGACCTGAGCCGAAGGCAGAGGCTTTAACCCACTGAGCCACCCAGGCACCCCTGGATTAGGCTTCTTAACACTGAGATTCTTTAATAACTAAAAATGCCTGGGAAGCTATGGAATCTGCCTCAGGTATGGTTAAGGGCCAGGGAAGGGAAAGTTAATAGTATTTAAGGGCTCTTTCTTGAGTTTATCCCATTCCATAAATTACTTATTTAACTTCCCTAATTTTATTTTCCTCATTTTCCTTTAAAGTGGGGGTACTGAACTTGGTTTATAGGTTTGTCTGTAAAGATTAAATAAATGAAGTGCTTGGTGTGGGATGTGTTGACTGACTGATCAAAAGAGAAACACGGGTGTGGAACTCAGATTCCATTAGCCAGTCATTTTCACTCTCAACTGATCTCAAATGATCATCATCAAATATCTGCTTTCAAACCCTGCTAACCAGTCAGTCTTTAAATACTGCTGTAATCTTCGAAGTGTCTTTTTCTCAGATAACTCAAATGAAAAGGCAGTTGTTGTTTTTTTTAAATTATTGCTTGGATGACATTTTCTAATTTCTATTTTACATCCATCAGAGTAGCCCCGCACTTTTCCTGATGCACCTCAGTGTAATTTTCCCTTCGTTACTGAAGAACTTCAAGGCACCCTGCCGTCAAACCTAGCAACCTAATTAATAAGGAGCATGGGGCTGAGATGCAATTTTTTAAATTCTCAACTGCTCTCTCCTGAGCAATTTAATCCTGGAAGAATATACATAAATTTCTGCTCTAAGTCATAAGATGTTATTTGTCACTCATCAAGATAAGATTGTCATTCTTGGGATGAATTTACAGAATTGCCAGAACTTTAAAAAAAAATTATTTATTTATCTATTTATTTATTTATATTTTTAAAGATTTTATTTATTTATTTGTCAGAGACAGAGGGAGAGAGAGCGAGTGAGCACAGGCAGACAGAGAGGCAGGCAGAGGCAGAGGGAGAAGCAGGCTCCCTGCTGAGCAAGGAGCCCGGTGTGGGACTCCATCCCAGGATGCTGGGATCATGACCTGAGCCGAAGGCAGCCACTTAACCAACTGAGCCACCCAGGCATCCCTTTATTTATTTATTTTTTTAAATGAGTGAATCAAGAGTGCCTCCCTCTTTGTTCACATGCTTCTGACTTAGGCTTCATTCTTGTCATTTTCTCTTTTTTTTTAAAGATTTTTTAAAAGATTTTATTTATATGCGAGAGAGAGAGAATGAGAGAGAGAGAACTCGAGGAGGCCCAGAGGGAGAAACAGACTCCCCACTGAGCAGAGAGCCTGATGCAGGACTCGATCCCAGGACTCCAGGATCATAACCCAAGCCGAAGGCAGTTGCTTAACCAACCACTGGTGTGCAAAGCATTTTGTCCTGGGACTGTTGTCAGGACCGATGCACCTTTTTCCCAAAGCTGAGCTATCACTAAGAGCATTTCTCTAAACAGCCCTCGCCCCTCATGGTCTCCCCTACCTGAATTTACTTTGTAAAATTTTTCCAAAGAAGGGGATAGTGACATCTGGGGAAGGATTTAAAAAAAAATTCCTTCTAGGATATTAGCAGTTATACCAATTGCCCATAACACGTTCACAGAAGAGCTATAGACATTATGACTTGAGTCCGTGGAGGTGCGGGATCTCCTTACGATAAGCAGTAGCACCTCTCCCCCAGGTTTGGTCCAAATGTATGCCTTTCTCCTCTGAGGAGTATCCTGTCTGGACAGCTATGTGGCAAGTCTCAAACAGGGTTGACCCTTTATGAAAGGTCACGAAATGTTACGAAAGTTTGACATAGGTACATTTTGGTTATTATTTTAGCTCTTTTTTTCCTTTCTCTTCCCTTTTCATCTGGCCTAAGGGGCTCACGGTTCCTTACTGTCTTGTGGACCCTACTGCCTTCAGGCACATGGTGCTTGGACATGTAGTAGGTCCTCAATGAATTTGATAAATTAGTAAATGGCATACATAACTGAGGTTCTTTTATCCCTACCCCATTGCTAATGGGCTTGTTTTTTCCTGCAAGTTTGTAGTTTACAGAGTGTGCTGTGGAAGTCATAGAGCAGAGGTACTGCTGTGATCCCCATGCCCCTGAACATTCAAATCCATCAGGAGGCCCAATTAAAAACATTTTCATAATGTATATTGCTCTAATTTGCTCATGTATGTAGATGAAATTAGAATTAATAAAATGCAATGATGCTTAAAGGCCTTACTGGACAGGGTTTAACATAAGGATGAAAACCTGTAAATCTGTATTTATTGCCAGGAGAGGATGTTGGTAAGTTGTTCTCTGACAGAAATGAGTTTTTTGTTTTTTGAGAGGGAGTGCATGAGCTAGGGATGGGGAGCAGTGGGGGAGAGGGAATCCTAAGCAGCCTCCATGCCCAGCATGGATCCTTATGTGAGGCTTAATCTCATCACACTGAGATCATGATCTGAGCCAAAATTAAGAGTCAGTTGTTTAACCAACTGAGCCACCCTGGCACCCCGAGAGAAATATTTTTTACTTACGTGTTTTATTATTATTATTTTTTAAAAGATTTATTTATTTTAGAGCGAGAAAGAGTGGGGGAAGGACAGAGAGAGAGAGAGAGAGAGAAAATCCTCAAACAGACTTCCCAGTGAGCAGGGAGCCCCGTGTAGGGTGGAATCCCAGGAACCTGAGATGATGACCCAAGCCAACATCAAGATTGGGTGCTCAACCAACTGAGCCACTTGGGCACCTGGAGAAATGAGGTTTAAAACAGTATGGAAAGTATAACATCATTCCTGTAAGATAGTATATAAAATACTAAATAGATAGATGTTAGATAAATAGAGGGAAATCAGGACAAAAATGAATGATCTGACAGGAACTCTTCATTTTTAGTTTATTTCTCATTTTGGTAGAATATCATCTAGTTGATTTCTGAGAAAATGAGCACAAAAGTTTAGGCTTTTAGATAATTCACTTTTTTTCCCCTGTCATGTTTTTAATTTATAAGAGTAAACAGTTCTATTTTTATTTATTTATTTAGTTCTATTTATTTTTTAAAAACAGCTTTCTGTTCTTGTTCTATGGATATAAATTTCTATAATGTCCTGAAAATTTATTCTAATTATTTGTGTTCTCTATTTTTTATCAGAAAAAATTTTTTTCTTATTTGTTTGATCTTGGGCTTTTCTGTTTGTCCTTGGTGAATCCTGGTGATCTCTGGTTAAGCTGGTCATATTGAGAACAAGGCAGTCAAGATCAATATAAGCTCTGTGGGTATGATGGGGCTTTGTCTACTAGTGACCCTTACCAGTAGGTTCTCTGACTCTTGCTGGGTCATCTAAGTTTCTCCAATTTTTTGCTGACATGGGGGAGGTTAGGAGTCTGCCTGCCAGCATTCTGAAAGGTGATTGGAAAGGGACTGGAAGATCACTGCCTCATTTATACATTTTCACTGTCATCTCCCTCTTTTCTATTTCCTGCGTGATTCGTCCTAGTTATCCACTCATCCTGGGACTTCTAAGTCCTCACCCTCTGGTTTAGAAGCTCTAGATAAACCTGTTCGTTTTTTTTCAGATGGAAGAGGTGGGAACTGAACATCTGTGGTAGAACCAGCATCTGGAAACCTTATGACTGCCTGTTCAGACTTCAACCAGAAAAGTCCTAAAACATAATATGCGGTATGTATAAAAGATGCATTTGACTTAACATATTTTTAATGTATTTTTAAGCATATTTAATATATTATAAATATAAATTTAATATATTTTAAATATATTATAGCTGTATTTAATTGAGAGAAACAAATAGTGCTTTGACCAAGACTAGACGATATACATAGTTTTGCTGGAAATAGCTAATTATATAGGCAATTAATTCATTCATTTTTACAGTTGTTTCTGTAGGTAAACAGGTGATTACTTTTCATATGGTTCCTTTTCTTTTTTTTTTTTAATTTTTTAAAAGATTTTATTTATTTATTTGACAGAGAGGGAGATCACAAGTAGGCAGAGAGGCAGGCAGAGAGAGAGGGGGAAGCAGGCTCCCTGCTGAGCAGAGAGCCCAATGCCAGGCTCAATCCCAGGACCGTGAGATCATGACCTGAGTTGAAGGCAGAGGCTTAACCCAGTGAGCCACCCAGGCGCCCCATATGGTTCCTTTTCTTATATATCATGTTAATCTATAGAAAATACATGTTTTGCTATAAAATATTAAGTTGGTATAGAGGGGGATGCATTAGAAGTTGAGGTCCTTCTATCAGTTTTCTCTCTCATTCAATCTGCACACCTTCTAGGAAGTTATCACTTTTAAGAATTGATGTCAGTACTCTCTATTGCTTTTTTGGCTATTGTTTCTAACCCTTTCCCTTCAGTTAATTTATTGTGTATTAATTAGCATGCCTACTGAAAATAGATGGAAAAGTTTAGGATACCTCCTCACAAACGCGGATCACTTGGAACAGGTCTGTTGGAGGGTAAACAGCTGTGAATTCTGGCTCCTTCCAGGGGCTTTCAATTAATTACAACAGACTAATATTTCCCCAGTTACCATGGCTAACTGAAGACTGAACATCATTCAAATTGGCTTTACAGATCATAACACTGGGTATCAGACTTTTAGAATGATAATTTTAAAGAGTTTCCTGGTATTCTGTGCTGGGAGAAGGATCCAGTTGGGAGAATAAGAATGAGATGAAGAATTTAAACTGACACCCAAATGAAAGCCTGTGTGCTGTGAGAAGCATTCAAATAATTTTTTAATGAACTGGTTCCTTTGACTTATTTTAAGATCTATATGTAGGGGGAAATAAAAGCATGACAGGAATAGAATAGATGAGAAAAAAATTAAACAAGATTCTGCCCCATTAGTTATGAGTGACAAGGAAAAGATAATAGCCAAAAAGCAAATGGAGTTTGTTGGCAGAGGGGGATAATGATAATAGGACTTCCACAAATATATCAGGGAAGAAATAGATAAAAGTTTTTTAAAAAGTTCAGTCGTCAGTAGAGATAGGCGTACTGTGAATGACTCTATAATGGTGGAGATGCTGGTGTTTCAATTCCATCATTCCCAGGAGACGTAAAGAAGGGAAGTTCAGATCACTAATGAGTAATAAAGAAAATTGCAAACATGGCTATGAAAAATGCAGGTAAGTGACTGTTTGTACTTGGAAAATTTGAAAATAGACCTATTGGTACATCTGGTTGAAACTTCCTCTTGAGTAATGTGAAACTTAACTAATGTACTTGCAAACCACTTTGGATGCATAATTTTGATAAGATAATTGTGCTGATTGAACATGAACTAAGTCTCTAAATGCATCGAACTCTAGAGTTGCCAGTTTTCAAAGAAGGAAGTCAGGGAAAGTGGAATAACAAGAATTTGAGGTATCTATGATTTTATTCTTAAGATTGACCATCTTTCTCCCTTAGCTCAGAAGGCCAAGAGTCACAAAAAGCTATGTACAGTCCCTTATGTAATGTGAGTTTAAGCTAACAAAATGTAAGCACACATGCCATCTCATTCCCTCCTCACCTATATTTGCCAAAAAAAAAAAAAAAATCCCCCAAAAGAAAAAAATTAACCGCTTGTTCGTTGACCAGACACAAGGAAACAATATAGTAGAATTTCTGATGTACAAATCATGTCTCCACAGAAATATCTACTGAGATGTGGCAGGAAAATATTAGAACTTCTATTTATCTATTAGTCTTCTAATTCTATAAACATGTTATTTAAAGTGAGAAATAATTTTATGAATATTTGATTTATTGATTGACACTGGCATCCTTAATTTGGAGAGTTTCACTGCAAAAAGATTGGATTTTGGTAGATGGTTGATCACTTGCTTATTTTCAGCTTCCTGCAAACTTTTTATAGACTATATGGGTCTGTTTATGTGGTCTTATAGAAGGTAATATCTTGCTTGAATCTCTATCTTTCAATGGAAAGTGAACTAATAAAGATCTCTGGTAAGACACTCCAGATAAAATAACATCAGTGATCAAGCAGGGACAAAGATCAAGAACAGAGCAGAGCTGACATTTCCCCACCCCTCATATGAGTGGCTGGTTAGCCATGTAGGACGTGGAAACAATAGCAAGGTAATCATCTAACTAGTGCACATAAGGCTTTAAAACAATCAAGGAGACTTTTTCCACGTGAGAATTTACATTCACAACAGAGGGATTAGCTATGGACAGTGTGAGGCCATCATGAATCACATTATGTTTAAAAGTAGTTTTATTTCACTTTATTTCATTGTTCAAATTGTTTAAGTTTTCTACATGTATAAAATGTGTAAATAGGTATCTATATTTTGGGAATGCTCATCAAAATGTATTAATGATGTACAGGTTTAAGCACCTGGGTGGCTCAGTGGGTCATGCCTCTGCCTTCGGCTCAGGTCATGATTTCAGAGTCCTGGGATCGAGCCCCGCATTGGGCTTTCTGCTCAGTGGGGACCCTGCTTCACCCTCTCTCTTTGCCTGCCTCTCTGGATACTTGTGATCTCTCTCTCTCTCTCTCTCTGTGTCAAATTACTTACTTACTTACTTAATTAATTTAAAAAAAAAGAATGCTTGGAGATCACTATGTGTGAGCAGGTAGATTAGAAAAAGATGTCGAGCAGATTCTCAAAGGGGGCGCTCCCTAATGCTTGGCTGAGATTATTACCTTGTATGTCATGTTTGTTTATTTATTGATTTATTTATTTTTAAAGATTTTATTCATTTATTTGACAGACAGAAACCACAAGTAGGCAGAGAAGCAGGCAGAGAGAGAGGAGGAAGCAGGCTCCCCACTGAACAGAGAGCCTGATGCGGGACTCAATCCTAGGACCCTGGGATCATGACCTGAGCTGAAGGCAGAGGCTTAACCCACTGAGCCACCCAGGTACCCCGAGATTTCTTAAACTATTTTTTAAAAGATTTTATTTATTTATTTGACAGACAGAGATTACAAGGAGGCAGAGAGGCAGGCAGAGAGAGAGGAGGAAGCAGGCTCCCTGCTGAGCAGAGAGACTGATGCAGGGCTCCATCCTAGGACCCTGGGATCATGACCTGAGCCAAAGCCAGAGAGGTTTAACCCGCTGAGCCACCCAGGCATGTCATATTTAGGTATGAATTCCATGACACACACTTTGCAGTAATTAAATTACTCTGCTATTTTATAAATTCTTCTATAAGTCAGTCATGGCATTTTTCCTATTCTTTCATGGTGTGGAAATAAATGAAGACGGATCAGATGAGAAAAGCAGAGCCTATTTATTGAGGGCCTGTTTTAGCAAGGGAGTCAACCACCATCACTTATGTTTGGCAGAGACTCAAAGGCAGGCAGAGGAGAGGAAATGCTTTAGAGTGGAAAAAAGGGAAGGTTTGGGTATGCCTTGCTTGGAGGAGCGTGAGGCAGAATAATCAGAAGGTAGGCATCCTGTGTGACTGGTTAGGGGTGCATATTTGGCTTTCTCTGATTGGTCTGAATTGGAAGCCGGGACAGCGGTCAGCAAAGCTGTCAGTAGTTAATGGACTCCTGGCCATTTTGGACTGATTGTTACAGAAGTTATTGTTTAGCTTTCTGGATTGTTGCTGGAGGTAGCTATCTGACTTCCTGGAAGTCTCACAGTGGGTGGGTATCCTGGTTGTGTTGTGCTTTCCTGGGAAGGTTTCTGAGGGTTGTGTGTCAGAGTTCTGTTTTTACATGTGTTCTGGGCATTGTCCATTTGTATATTTAGTCTTATAATGGCTATTAAGAATGCTCCTTTTAGCCCTCCCCTTAAAAACACACTCTGGGTGGCTCAGTCAGTTAAGCATCTGCCTTCAGCTCAGGTCATGATCCTGGGGTCCTGGGATCGAGTCCCGAGTCAGACTCTTAGCTCAGCAGGGAGTCTGCTTCTCCATCTTGTTCTGTGTGCTGCCCACCCACAACTCCTGCCCCCCGCCCCTGCCACCGCTTGTGCTTTCCCTCTCTCTGACAAATAAATAAACAAAATATTTTTTTAAAAAATACCGATTTAAAATACTATGGAAATCACCACATAGGCTAGTTTTGAAACAAGTGCTTGTTACATTTTATTAAATATATTACATGCTTTGAGTAATACCTGCTCATTAGAGGGAATTTAGAAGAAACAGAAAAATGAAGAGAAGATATAAAGGTCACTAAGGGTCCAAAAACACAAAGAAAACCAATGTTATCTGGATGAATTTCCTTCCTGTCTTTTTTTTTATTTTTCTATGTAAGGAATTTTAAAATAACACGTACGTGGAACCATACTGTTTTTCCAAGATTTGTTTTCTGTCTTCTTGCTCATTTCTTATTCATATTCTTAGTCATTTGTTTAAAAAGTTAAAAAATTCAAGGAGCTCCCTGCAATTCTGCTGTATTTATCTTCTGCTCCTCATCTGTCTCAAGTGGGAAACAGGAGAAGGTGGCAGTTCGCCTACTGGAAAACCACATTCACGTCTGTTGCTGTTCTTCTATTCCCCAACCTTTAGACCCAGTGGAAATTAAGGGGAAATGGCACAAACAACCATTTAGTTAGATAGGCCAACAAAGATATATACACATTCATGAAGGCTTCCCTGTTCTCGCTTCTCCCCCCATGTGTCCACAGTGGCACTCACCATGAGGCTGAGTAGCCTGACATTACACAAAATAAAAGTGAGCTGTGGACTGACACAGAAGGGTGTGTCTGAAAATGCTTCTGTTATGTGGGAAGACATACCATGCTTATAAATAAACATTGTGCTATTTGACTGAACATGATGTCTTTGAATAGTAGGGATTTTGTTTTGTTGGTATTTGTAATTCATTTACTCCCCTGCCCCTTTTGTCCTTCAGGGTTATTTCTAGCTATTGAGTTATGAACACTTGATAAGGAGAGTTCAGAAATACTGAATTTATCATATTTGCTGTGGGTTTGTCTTTTGACCATGGATAGAGATTCTTAATACCCAGAGGACCACAGGTCTTCACAGAAATGAACACCTTCACTCTCTTAAATGGTGTGGACAACAGTCTACCCATTACCGTGCAGAAAGGAGACCATTCTTTTTTTTTTTTTTTTTTTCAAGATTTTATTTAATTATTTGAGAGAGACAGAGAGGGCAAGCAGCACAGAGAGGCAGAGGGAGGGCGAGAAGCAGGCTCCCTGGGGAGTGGGAAGTCCAAGGTGGGACTCCATCCCAGGACTGCAGGATCATGACCTGAGCTGAAGGCAGACACTTAACCGATGTAGCCACCCAGCTGCCTCAGAAAGGGCACCATTCTTCTCCATAGGCCAGATATTTCTTCACCAGCATTTCCCGAAAGCAGTGATTTAGGTAGTAATTACTGAAGCCCTGTAGAGTTAGAGTGGGACAGGATAAGGGTGGCGTTAGATTAAGTATTACACCATAATCTCATTACCTTGTACAGCACAAGAACTTTAGCCGATGCTAAGTACTAGGTGGGAAGACCAGATGGCAGGGAGAGAATCTGAAAATTCCAGAAGTGAATTGCACAAAAAATGTGATCTTTAGTTATGCACAGATCCAAAAGGACCTTCTGACTTATGTTATGTCACCAGGAATCAATAAACAGCTGGTCTTTATTCAATCTGGGTCATCAGTCTTAATACCAAAAGGCAAGTGTCCGTGCAAGGTAGCACCTAGTAAACATTCCATAGTGCCCTCTACTTTTCTTCTCTGAGTTTGCTCATTCTCTCCTTTATTAAAGCTGGTTCCTTTATGGTGCCCTCAACGCTCCTTGCTCCCCATCTCCTGTGTTTTCCAGCACAGGCTGCCCCTTGAGAGTCATGTTCAGAGAACTCTCTCACGCTTTGCCAACTTTACAGCCTGTACCTGCACAATGAATGTCAAAAATCCCCACCTCTACTGTTTTCTGCTAGCTGGAGAAGAGCTAGCAGAGGGTTCGAGAAATACAGTGACAAGAAGGAAGAAGAACTTTCAACTCTTTAGACTACAGCTAGAATTTATTTAATTTTCAGAACTTCCCTGCAGCCTACTTGACAAATTTTCTTCCCACTTTTTCATTATTTTTACTTTACTCCATGTGAACTAATAAATCCTGACCTTGATCTTACTCGGATAAGAGAGGATTTGCATTCTCCCTGCTCTGAGAATTTAATAGAACAAAACTTTCCTACATGGATGGACCATGAAAGGTGCCTGGTCTAAATCAGTTTCCCATTTTTACAAGTCCTAGAAGGTTCAAGAATGCATCTTTAGCCTAGTAATTCTGAAAAGAGGTTCCACGAGTTTTCAGGAAGATCATCCCACAAATGTGGCACTGATTGTATCTTATAGGCTAGAATATAACTAACATATTTTTCTGATTAAATTCCATTCCATCCATGTTAAATGATTTGCTAAACATATCAAGCCATACCTAATAATTAGGTTGTAGTCAATTAAATTGCTATAAATAAGACTGCTGTGAACATCTTGGTAGTAGTTTTTCTGAATTTAAGATTAAGGTAGTATCCCAGAAGAAGAGATTTCTACCAAAAGAGTCTATCAACACATAATCCTTTTATCATTTCTTTTTTATTGATTAAAAAAATATCCATAAATCCTTTTTTGGGTGCTATGCTATTAAAACTAGTCCAACTAATATTTGCTTCATAACAGCAAAGGTTAATGAATACTTACTCCTTTCATCTTCTTTTCCTGTTTGTGTATTGTGTTACTATTTAAGAGAGCTGTTGATGAAACTGAATTTTTTATTTATTCAATTAAAATATATTCTTTTTTTTTTTTTTTTTTTTTTTTTAAAGATTTTATTTATTTGACAGAGAGAGATCACAAGTAGGCAGAGAGGCAGGCAGAGAGAGAGGAGGAAGCAGGCACCCTGCTGAGCAGAGAGCCCGATGTGGGACTCGATCCCAGGACCCTGAGATCATGACCTGAGCCGAAGGCAGCGGCTTAACCCACTGAGCCACCCAGGCGCCCCAAAATATATTCTTTTAATTGAAGATTAGTCAGGTAATATGGCACTTTAACCTTGAAATGCTTTAAATTGAAGAAATAAACTGAATTACATGATCGTTTTATTGAATATAATTTCTGAACTGCTAACAAACTAGTAGATATTGAGTTACTTTTTTTTCAAAAGATCTTTGCATCTGGGGCGCCTGGGTGGCTCAGTGGGTTAAAGCCTCTGCCTTCGGCTCAGGTCATGATCCCAGGGTCCTGGGATCGAGCCCCGCATCGGGCTCTCTGCTCCGCGGGGAGCCTGCTTCCTCCCCTCTTTCTCTGCCTGCCTCTCTGCCTGCTTGTGATCTCTGTCTGTCAAATAAATAAATAAAATCTTTAAAAAAAAAAAAAAGATCTTTGCATCTGTGAGTAATTTCAAATATAAACCAATTTGCATAAAAATAAAAATATTCTATTTTGAATCTTCTATAAAATAAAAATAATAGTACTTCAGAATTTTTTGATATCTATGACTATTTTAAGTAAAAATACTTTAATCCCCATATATTTCTTTTAAAAAATTAGTTAAATTTTTGAGAAATCTTGGGAGTAAGTCTAGGGTATGGGAATTCACTGAGAAAGTAGATCCTTCTTAGGTTTTATTCTGGTATTTCATAATATTTAATGATCTGTCTGTGTTGTATGGGATACAAAGAAATACAAAATGAGTTCATTGTATTCAAAGAACAATTTAAATGAAAAGAGAAGGCATAAAGATAAGTTGAATTTTTATCTGAACCCCAGTTTAACTATATAGTTGGACCATTTGAGTATCATAAGTAATACAGCATAAGTTCCAAATTTGTAATCAAATTTCTGTAATAAGTTGTAATTTGATCAAGAAATAATACATGCAGGGACACCTGGGTGGCTCAGTTGGTTGGATGACTTCCTTTGGTTCGGGTCATGATCCCGGAGTCCCGGGATCGAGTCCCGCATCGGGCTCCCAGCTCCACGGGGAGTCTGCTTTGCTCTCTGACCTTCTCCTCACTCATGCTCTCTCTCACTGTCTCTCTCTCAAATAAATAAATAAAATCTTTAAAAAAAAAAAAAAACCCAAATCTTCCTTGGGGCGCCTGGGTGGCTCAGTGGGTTAAGCCGCTGCCTTCGGCTCAGGTCATGATCTCAGGGTCCTGGGATCGAGCCTCGCATTGGGCTCTCTGCTCAGCAGGGGGCCTGCTTCCTCCTCTCTCTCTCTGCCTGCCTCTATGCCTACTTGTGATCTCTCTCTGTCAAATAAATAAATAAAAAATCTTTAAAAAAAAAAAAAAAAGAAAGAAATAATACATGCAGAGAAATTATTCCAGAGATTATTTGTGAAAGAGAAACCCTAACTGCTTTGAGAGTGGGCTGCGTGTGTCAGAGAAAATTCCTGAAAGAAAGAGATATTTGTATCCTATCAAAATTTCTGTAATAGTGGCTATGTGGAGAATTTGTGGGAGGATTGTATATAACAAAGCTCTTTATATGGACAGAACATGACAGGTGTTCTACCCAAATCACTTTTTATTTTATCAAGCCACAGATGGTTCTAGAATGTTTCTGTAGTCTGGAAATTCTGAAATGAGATTGACAAGTATTCAGGAAGATTATCTCACAAATATCATACCAGTCACAAGTATTATAAGAGCAGTGGTTTCTTCAAATTAGAGTTTGAAGCACAGGAGTCCTAGTTAGTGGGTAATAACAGTGCTGGGCACCTTCACAGAAATACAGAAATCTCAAAGAGCTTGTTGCAATTTAGGCAAAAGTACCATGAGATATATGATACAAAGATATACAATTGTAAAAGGCATACTTCATCTTCACTAAATGTACTGGTTTGAGTCCTTTGAGAAGCAGACGTCAAGGCAGAATTGGACATCCAGGAGACCTGTGGGGGGAAATGTCTGTGAATGGTGAAGGCATAAGAAGCAGATTAGGTGGAGAGCGCCTTCACACCAAAATAAAAGTTTGACACTCATGAAAAGAGAAAGGAAGGGAAGGAAGGTTGGTTTAGAAGAGACCCAGACTGCAGTGAACCTCAGAAATTCTCAGGCAGGCACAGAGCCAGATCAAGTTCAAGGAAGACTGTACCAACTCCAGCCACAGTAAGACTGGTGGTAAATTATATGTGAAAGGCTGCCTGGATTTTTAGTAGCAAAGGATTATAAAGGGAAGAGGAATATTATGTTACATTTTTAAAAGAGATTTTATTATTTATTTATTTATTTATTTAGAGACAGTGTGAGCAGGGGAAGGGGCAGAGGGAGAGGGAGAGAGAGAATCTCAAGCAGATGGCCCAATTCCATGACCCTGAAATCATGACCAGAGCTGAAATCAAAGAGTTTGACGCTTAACCAACTATACCACCCAGGCACCCTAGGGGAATATTATATTTTACAGAGAGGTGACTGGGATTTCAATTTCTAGTAATATATGGCAGACTAAATGGCATAAAACAATAAAATCTTGACTGAAACAAAACAGCTGAATTGGCTTGGTAAAATATAACAAAGCAGAATATTCAAGATTGTTAAATTCTAGGCATCAAAGATGGTGAGGAACCTGAGAAGCTAAGCTGAATATGGGAGTTAACTTTTGTCTGCCTTGCGATGGTGGTGGGTGCTGGTTCTGATGACAGTGGGCATGTATGTTAATGGTCAACAGGCAGAAAATAAGAATGGTATCTCTAGTTTTGGTAATGAGGGGACTTAGGGAAAAAAAATGACTCTACCCCAGCCCCCCTTTTGAGGATCCTGAAAGTAATTACCCTAAATGACAATACACTGGGGGTATGGGATACAAACAGATGAACACTATGCCACAAAGCCACTTACTAGCACAGGGAGAGGGGAGGAAAAAAAAGGCTTATTGGTCTTTTTGACTTGGGTTCTGGGAGGTAGAAAGTCTCCTTTATGACACCATAATTATAAGTCTGTGTGTACATGGGTTTGTTATACTACCTGTATGATTTGGTAATCTATAAACCAAGAATTTATGATAAGGTGGCATCCCCTCCAAACTCTGGTTTCTGGTAATTTCTCTGGGTGGCCTGACAGAAGCAACACAGAGTTTTTCTAGAGAGATATAGTATCAACCCATTCCTTAGCAGTCCCGCCTGTAAAGTCTAAGTGAACATGCATTGATGATCCAAAATTATGAAATATAAAAGGAACAAAAAACGCAAAATAAGAAGAATTTGAGGGAATAGAATCAGCAAAGGGAGGCTTTAAAATAAGTAATTTTAGAATGACTAAAATCCAATCCACAGCGGGGATACTTCATAGGGAAACGTAAAACCTAGAGGAAACTTCAAAGGTAAGATCTTAAAAGCAGCCTGGAAGAAAAGACATGTTACTTAAAGCATAATGACCGGAGGTGAGCAAACTTCTTGAAAGCACCAGTAGAAGACATTCAGGAAAAATGTTGCAAATAGAAAGCACAAAATAATAAATAAATACAAATATGGCGATAAATATAAGTGGTCTGAATTTGATTAAAAGTCAACAGCTTTTCTGATTGCACTAAAGATATCAAATTAGGTATGAGCTGTTTATAAATGATCTTTAAAACATAAGGTCAATGGACAGAAAGGAGGTGGGTGGCATGGGGGGGATAGGTGAAATAGGTGATGGGAATTAAGAGACCTGTCATGATGAGCACTGGGTGATATAAGGAAGTGTTGAATCACTACTTTATATACTTGAAACTAACATTACACTGAAATTTCAATAAATTTTTTTTTTTAAACCCATAAGGTAAATGGAAGGGATGGGAGAAGTTAGGTCACAGAAATATTAACCAAACAAACATCAACATAGCTATATTTAATTCAGACAAAGTAAATTTAAGGTCAAAAGTATCTTTAGAGATAAAGGGATTACTACGTGATCATTACCATTTTAACTCACCAGGACTTCTATATTCTGTTATAATAGAGTTCCTAAAATTGCACCCATTCATTTATTCAATATTAACTGAAAACCAAGCTATGCCAGACTGTTTTAGGTACTTGAGGACACACTGGTGAGCAAAACAGACAAAAATGTCTGCACTCTTGAAATTTACTGTCTAGTCTAATCTTTGGGAGCGGAGGATAGGTAATTAAGCACTAAGCAAAGAAACAAATTTGGGGAGGTAATGTGTACCATGAAACATAGTGTAAGGTGAGGAAGAGAAACCATATGGAAGAACTATTTTTAATAGAGGGTAAGGGGACGCTTTTTATTTTATTTATTTTTGTTTTTTTAAAGATTTTATTTGACAGACAGAGATCACAAGTAGGCAGAGAGAGAGAGAGAGAGAGAGACGGGGAAGTAGGCTTCCCGCTAAGCAGAGAGCCTGATGTGGGGCTCGATCCCAGGACTCTGGGATCATTATCTGAGCCAACAGCAGAGGCTTTAACCCACTGAGTCACCCAGGCACCCCAAGGGGACGCTTTTTAAAAATAAAGTGACATTGGAGCTGAGACCCAAAGCAAGTGAAGGAATCAATATGGAGCTATAGGGGAGGAGCTTTCAAAGCAGAGGAATTAGCAGATGTAAAAACCTTGAGCAAGACTCTGCGTAATGTGTTCAGGGAAGAGCAAGGAGGCCATTGTGATTAGAGTGGAGTGAGCAATAGAGAAAGTGCCAGGAGATTGTGGCAGCAAGGTAGTCCTGAGTCAGATCATGCAGACCTCGACGGCCAATGTAGTGATTTGGGATTTGTGTGTGTGTGTGGGGGGGGGGGGTGAGATGGATACCTTGGAACAATGGTGTAACATGTTACACTTTTGTTTTAAAAGAATCACTCAAGCTGTGGTGCAGAGTTTAGACTGTAGAAGGACAAGCAAACAGGAAGACCAGTTTGTAGGCTGTTGCAATAATCCATGAGAGGTGATTGTGGTTTGGACCACTAGAGAGCATGAGAATGAATCAGATTCTGGTGTAATTTCAATAACAGAGCCCATGGGATTTGATGCAAGAAACAAAGAGGGGTCAAGAATGACCCCATGTTTTCAGTTTGTGAAGTGGAAACATAAGTGTTGTCCATTGTTGAGATGGGGAAGAGCAGAATAGGAGTGGGTGTGGGAGATTGGACATTGGACGTGAATACCTAGTAGAGAAGAAATGAAAGAATTTCAGGGAGCAGGAGATAATCTACTGGGTATTATGCAGGTGGTCATATGTTTCCCCCAGTTAGTCTGTGGGTTGAGAAGAGAAGAAAAGGGATATAAATGATTTAAACAATGCAGTTAAAAAGTTTTGTTTTGTGGAAATATACTCCTGCATATCATGCGACCTTCATAAAAATTGTCCACTTACTGGACTATAAAATGAGTCTTCAAGAAATTTTAAGAATTGGTCATCTGCATAGCACATACTTAAAGCACAGCACAATCATGGAATATATCTGTGACTAAGGACAGCTGAAGGATAACTAAAAGAAAGGTAGCAGGCTGGAAAGAACAGAATTTTGGAGAAATGCAATATCAAGCAAGTATTTCTGAGAAGCTGAAGCTTCTACATCTAGACCAGCTCCATGTCTTTGGTTTTACTTGCAGGATAGCCGTAAATCTTGCCTGGTTCTTAGTCAGGAGTTCCGTTGAACTAGGCTAATTCTGGTTCTCTCCAGCAACTTCCCAGGATTCCCTATAACCTGGACAAAATTTTTTTAAAAAGATTTTATTTATTTATTTACTTTATTTTTTATTTATTATTTTATTATATATATTATGTATATATAAAAAAAAATATATATATATATATATTTATTTATTTGACAAACAGAGATCACAAGTAGGCAGAGAGGCAGGCAGAGAGAGAGGAAGGGAAGCAGGCTCCCTGCTGAGTGGAGAGCCCAATGTGGGGCTTGATCTTAGGACGCCGGGATCATGACCTGAGCTAAAGGTAGAGGTTTTAACCCACTGAACCACCCAGGCACCCCAAACCTGGACAAATTTCTTAAAGGAGACTCTTTCCTTGGAATGTCTAAGTCTCAAGATGCTCTTTTCTTTTTTGAGTTGGCCTGCAATCTGTATCCCTTTGGCATCCTGAAAGTAGCTGCGATTGTTGGGCCCATGACACTTGTTCTGGTCATGCCTAAATTGAGGTGGTGGTGGCGGGTGCTGTCTTTGGGAGGCTAGAGCTCCCCTGATTATCCTGGCCTCGGGTTCCATGACTGCTACTTCCCCACTGTGTGGCTGGCTCACATGGCTCTGTTAGGGAATAAGAATTGAGCTGATCCAACATTGATTGCCTTCCTTAAGCTTGGGACCACCTCAGGACTAAGCCCCAAGTCACGAAAGGGGAAGCCCTGTAGGTGTCTGCAGTGCCTGTCCTCTTCCTGAGCTTATTTTCACTCTGCTTGAGCTCTCCTCTTCTGCTGTTGCCCTTCCAGGCTACAGACTTTGCTCCTCGTATCCCATGGGGAGATCCTATTGTGTTCCCACTATGATCCTGCCACATCCATTGATTGGCTTCATTGGTTTTTCTGGCTTTTTTGGCAATGATTTCCACCACTGTTCTAGATTGTGTGTTTTCTCAGTTATGTGGGCTTCAGGTTATTCTTCAATCCAGTTAGAGAACCTGTCTCCAGTCCCACTGGGACCTGGGCTGCAAAAGTATCATGCTCATGATGTATGCCGGAAGTGGAGACCTGTGCAGATGGGACAGTGAGTTTTTCCATAGTTTTCTTTTTTTTTTTTTTTTTTTTTTTTTAAAGATTTTATTTATTTATTTGACAGAGAGAGATCACAAGCAGGCAGAGAGGCAGGCAGAGAGAGAGGAGGAAGCAGGCTCCCTGCTGAGCAGAGAGCCCGATGCGGGACTCGATCCCAGCACCCTGAGATCATGACCTGAGCCGAAGGCAGCGGCTTAACCCACTGAGCCACCCAGGCGCCCTTTCCATAGTTTTCTAATGACTGCTATTTTTTCCTTATTATATACATACTGCATATTGAATTGTAGAAACTTAAAAAAATGCAAAGAGTATGAAGAAGGAAAAAAAAAACCATTCATATTCCTACCATTTAGGAGTATTCTTTTTTTTTTTAAAGATTTTATTATTTATTTGACAGAGAGAGATCACAAATAGGCAGAGAGGCAGGCAGAGAGAGAGAGAGGAGGAAGCAGGCTCCCTGCTGAGCAGAGAGCCCAATGTGGGACTCGATCCCAGGACCCTGAGATTATGACCTGAGCCGAAGGCAGGGGCTTAACCCACTGAGCCACCCAGGCGCCCCTAGGAGTATTCTTTGTTAATATTTTGATGCATTTACTACCTGAAATTTATAGGCATATAAATGAATAAATTAAAAAAAAGAATTGGATTGTACTTTACATTCAGACTTTGTGCTACATTATTTATTGATATAAGTAAATATGATTCTAGGGGCACCCAGGTGGCTCAGTTGGTTAAATGTCAGCCTTAGGGAGATTCAGTCATTTGTCCAGTTATTTTCTGTTTCCTCTCTTTACCTCCACATTATCTGGTCCAAGCTCCACCACTGGCTTGCTGTGAGTTTTCGGACAAATGATTGAACCTAATTGTCAGTTTTTTTGTGTGTAAAATGGGGATGATAATTTCTAGTTGGGTTGTGGTAAGGATTAAATATAACATGTACAGTGTCTAGTCTGCCTCATAATATTTTGGGTGTTATTCATGCTGTTATTAAGTTGCTGGTGGAGATAGCAAAACATGACGGCTAATATGGACTCTGGCACAAGGCTGACCAGGTTCTGTAACTAGATTTGTGGCCTTGAGAATACACTTATACTCTTGTGTCTCAGTTTTCTCACCTGTAAAAATGTAATAATAGTATCTATCTAAGGGTGTTTTTATGAGGATGAAATACTTTAATGTATATGAAAGTACTGAGAACAATGTCTAGTACATCTTTAGTGCTATATAGTGATCATCTGAGTTAAATAAAATTTAACTTTATGCCATAATATTTATGCCATATTTTAAGTCATAGGTGGATGCAGTGGTTATAGAACAAAATTAGATCATGTTACTTTTGTTTCCTCAGTATTTTTGTTTTCCTCTGAAGTGTTCAGTATCAGAAGAATTTTGTTTTCTGAGATTGTTGGTCTTAAGTGTGCTCAATTTGACTAATTCCCAAAGAGGTACTTACCAAATTGTTGGGATGGCAGGTTAATGTTTTAGAATCATCAACATTGGAGATGAGTCAGCTGATGCCTACTTCGCAATTCTTCAGCAGGGTCCAAGAACATGAGAGAAGTGTTCTGAATAGAGATAGCCTTCTCTTTTTATGTTTATGGGACCACTGCCATCCTTCAAATATAGAAAAGTAGTTGTGGACTGAAGAGACTGATTTTCTTTTAGAGATTAAATGTCTTGACTGTCCCTGGGCAAAAAAGCATTCACATAGAGTGAAAAAAATATAAGCAGTATTACTCTGTTCCTCCTTCCATAAGACTCTTCATAAAGAATGGCCCAATAGGCTAGAAGACTTTCACGCAAATCAGAATTATTTTCCACAAGGCAAATGAGAATTTTGATTGCCTCCCTATGTTTTAGAAGTACTAAGAGTTTTTCAAATGAGGTCCAAAGTGCAGCAAAACATAATCATCCAACTTGGAAGGCAGCCATGGAATGAGATGACTGAATAAATATTACCATCTAGCATCATTTATCCCGGGCTCTAGTGGGAATGGGAAAGAGGTTGGGAAGGAATTTCCTGCCAAAATCCAAGGTTAAACCCAAAGAGAAGTTAGTACCCTCCAGGGGCCATTGTTTCCCCATTATGAGCCTTGGATATTATTTCATTTCAGTGATTATTCTTAAAAATTATATTCTGAAAGGGGGTATGCAGAGCTGATTTTGAACATCTATAACTCAAAAATTCATCAGGAAATACGATGGTTGGTTTGCATGGATGTGAATACATACCTATCCTGCTGGCCTTTTCTTCAGTATTTTTTTTTTTTTTTTAAGTGACAAATTAGGGACATTAAAAATTCCTTGCAGTACAGGCACTTGATTATTTAAAGTGAGATTGTGGACACCTCCATTAGCCCTTGACAGAGGACACAAACCATAAGCTGGAAACTGAAAGCCTTGAGACAATAGAATAACTGAACAGACCTGAATCAAGCATAAACAATGAAGTGGCTTGAAAGGGTTGGTCTCCCCAAAATGTCACGTTCCACGGAAGAATGCTTTCTCTATTTGATCTGTCACTAGAGCTCTCAAAACATGACACTCCTTGAACATAATATACTTTGATGATAAACTAGATTAACTTTCCCAGTACAAGTGAAAGGCCACCTGTTGCCAGAATGGCCATATTCCTCGTTGGCTGTCTTGTAGCTGTCATCACTTCAATGCAATCTGCAGCCGACATGCTGGAATATAATGAATATGTCAGAAGTTGGAGGTCAGCCATCCAAGTACATGAAAACTTGGCTCGCCTACAGTGTCAGCATGGAGGCCTTCCCTATCATCTTGTGCAAAGGATTTCTGCACCACTTGATTTGTTTGCACAGGGCTTGTTGCTGTTGGATGGGGCGTATTTCTGTCTTTTTGACAGCCCATTCAAATATTTGCAGTGTGGAAAAATAGGGCTTCTGGTTTCGAGCTCTTCAAATAATAATAGGTGGTGTGAAATGCTGTGGTAGCTGATGGTGCTGAGGGTCCGTTGTTGGTTGTTGGTGGAGAAATATCCACAGAGACTGTTAGAAGTGTTTTGATTGGAGTGGAGAGTTGGTTGGAAGGTGAGAACCACTGAAGAAATCATACAGGGGCTCAATTTCGACCTTCTTCTACCCACCCTTAGCATACAGGTTCTTGAGTCGGTTGGGCCACAACTCTTGGCATAAGAAAGTATAAGATCATACATCCTAATTATTTATAGGTCATATATTTATAATACATATAATATGTATCCATTTTTCCAGGTCACAGTAATGAGGAACAATAGGAGATTTTTTGCTTATTCGTGGCATATCTGTTCTTTCTTCTCAAAAAGTAAAGTCTGTTTTAGCTAACAGCATCAGGAAGAGGCCTTCTGAAGTTTTGGTCAGTATGATTAAATAATTATGAGTATTTCCATTGGTGGAAAGTAAGAGAGCTTAAAGCCATCTTAACTATTGTTAAATACTTGCTCCTAACCTCGAAAGGCCAACTAAAAGGACAATTGTGTTCTTGGCTTTAGCTAGGGTAGAGTTTCTCAACCTTGGCACTGTTGACATTTTGGATTGGGTAATTCTTCGTGGTGGTGGTGGAGGAGGTGGTGTCCTTTGCATTGTAGGATATTTAGCAGCATCTCTGGTCTTTATCCACTGGATACCAGTAGCACTTTCCCAGAAATGACAATAAAAAAGATCTCCAGAGATCCCAAATAGCCAGCTGTCCTGTGGGACCCACTAAGGGACACAGTTGTCCCCCAGCTGAAAAACACTGAATTAGGGGTATACTATGATCCTAGAAGTATATTACATTGTGATAACATAAGGAAGCAAACGATAGATATAAATCCATCCTCCTAACTCTCCTCCACCCAGTTTTAACATCAAAATGTCAACTGAGGAATGGGAGGTTTATAGCACTCTATACCATAATTCACATTCATACATCCTAAGAGTATGGGTTTGGGCAGCTAAGGGTGTAAGATTGTCTTCTATTGGTTTTGGTAATAATAACAATAATAGCTCATATATCAAGGGGTAATTATGGTTCCCCACCCTGTGCTAAGTCACATGTGCTAGTTTATTTACTCCTTCTAACAAATATAGAACTACATTATCTTAGTCTCTTATCAGATTAGTACACTTATCAGATGAGTAAAACCTTAGAGCTTTTAAATAACTTACCCAAGCTTATTAAGTAAGTAACAGAGCTTGTACTTTGAAGCCAGTTGGTCCCACCAAGAATTTGGATGTTTAACTACTTACATACAGTTTCTCCCTACGTGGACTGGATCACAGTAGAAGAGGCCAAGGACTGAACTGTCACTTGTCTCCAACCACTGATGCTCAGTAGATTTCTTTCTAGCACATCCACATAATTTAGGCCTCAGTGAGTCACATCCTATAATCATTTTATGAGAACAAAGTGGCAAATAGCTAATTTAAAATTATCCCTGTCAAAAAGAAGATAAGAAAATTACGCGTAGGTTGATAAAAAACATTTTATATCTCTTCTAAAACACTTGTTAAATTTTATCGAGATTTGACCTTATAAACTTAAGACCAATGCATCGGCAAGCTGCGTGCTCAGTAGGAATTCAAACCCCTACTCCATAGTTAATTTGCCTTAATTAACTTAATGTTTAAGTTTTGCTATTTGTTTCCATCATCTCTGACATCTTCTACATGTGTTGACAAGGGGGAAATATCTGAATAGTGCATTTCTTCCCTTTTTTTTTTTTTCCCTTTTGCCCTGCTGGTAGAGTGAACAAAACAAAAGCTGAGACACCAATTGGTGCACGGCCTGGGAAATGAGCTAACAAATCTGCCATCATCTATGATTTCTCAGTCCGATGTCAGAGCTCCCTTCCCCCTTTGTTTATTTATATATTCTTTTAATCATTGCTTCCCTTCATTTAGGCTGTTACAATTTTCCAAATTGATCACAAATGTAAGAAGAGTCTTTCCTCTTAGTTTTTTTTTGGTTTCTTAAGTGGGTGAGTTAGGTCATTTCTTCATGAATGCTTAGCAGGCACTAAATATTTACTGTCTCATGGACCGCCTTAGATGAGTCAGAGTAGGAGACATCAAAACAGAAGATATAGACAGTGCCTGGCCATATGAAAAATATTGGTACTGCCATGATGGAAGATAGGAAAGGCAGTGAATCATCATTACCATATTTCACTGATCACTTTCGAAGTACTCATTGTCATAGAGAATTTCAAACATATATAAGAATAGAAAGAAGAGGAAATGAATCCCCATATACGTCTCACTCTCCTCAAAAGTCATCAAACTGTGGCCAGTCTTGTAGCATACTGTATTGGTTATCCATTGGGGTAAAATGAATTACCCCAAGTTTAGCATCCTAAAACACCTTGTATTTATTATCTCCTAGTTTCTGTGGATTCGGTCTCCAGATAGGGCTTATTTGGATCCTTTGGCTAATCTCACAAGGCGGCAGTCACCTCATCCCATGTGGGAAGGATCGACTTCCTAGTTTACTCAAGTGGTTGTTGACAGGAGTCATTGACTCATGAGCTGTTGCAGGGAGGCCTTTCTCTGTTCCTTTCCACATGGCTGTCCCTATAAAGCATCTGACAGCATGGCCCAAGCTTGCAAGCAAGAAGGGAAGTCACAGTGTTTTTTAACCGAATCATTAAAAGAAGCATCCCACCATCCTTGACAATTTCTGTTCTTTACGAATAAGTCACTAGGTCTAGCCCACACTAAGGGGCGGGAATTACGTAAGGGCATAGCTACCAAGGTGAGTGAGGATCATTGGGAACTATTTTAGCAGTCTGCCTATCACACATACTCACCACCCTTCACCTCTACCCTCCTACGTTATTTTGAAGCAAATCCCAGATTTTGTATTAGCTTTTCTGTAAATATTTCAACATGGATCCCTAAAAAGTAAGGGATTTTTAAACAAACATGTCACCATGGTACCAATATTACACCTAAAATTCTAAATGATAAGAAGTTACTTTTATCAGTTTTATTGGCAAGATTTTTCTCCCCCCCCCACTTAGTGGGGATGAATTGTATATTGTATTTCTTAGTGAAATGATCAGATTTGATGAAATATATTTACGAACAATGAAACTTAAAAAAAAAAAAAAAAACCACCAAAAGAACTGTCCAGTCTAGGGCTAAGTTCAGGAGATAGAAGGATTTTCTTTTCTTCCTTCTCTCTTCACCTGGCTTTTCTTATTGATACAGGTATGCCCTTCTCCTTGAAAGTTTGCAGTATACCACTTCATTTTTATGAAAGATCTACGTTAGTACCTATATTTCACTAAGTGAAAGAAATTTGAGGAGGATTTTGCTCTGAGAAGAAAAGCGAAGCCATTACTATTCTAACGCCCGTCTTTTGGACAAGCAAAGTGGCAAAATGTGGAAAGGGGTAGGAGGCTTTGCTTTCCGCCATTTCAGCTTACCAGAGGTCTCCCAGAAATGCTTCAGTCTTGGATGGTGGGGGAAATGCAGAATCATGCCTTTTCTTGATATCAGGATACCAGCCACCATGGGTTGTTAGATACACCAGGAATTTTATAAGAGCTTTTCAGGTGGGAAAGAAAGGTGTTTACACAGCTTTTTAAATTTTATTTTATTTTTTTCTGATAGACATCCCTTCTTTAGTTCGAAAGTTTGATTTGAACCCAAGCCTTTTCACATCCAAAATCCAACTATTCTCCTGAGTCTATTGGAACACCACCCATAGTGTCCTGCTGACCTCCTCCGTAGCACCTCATGACCCATCATTTCTAATCTGTCTCCCTTCAGCACATGTCGGAACAAAAGACTAATTTCAAGGCGTATCACAGTATTCTGGGCTTGAGGAACTGTTCCAGTATGGTTGAAGTCATCATTATATTTTTCCCCTTCACTGAATGGTATATTGGCCCTTAAACAGTTCTTAAGAATCAACGGGGATTTCTGATGGATAGGTGCTGGTACTGGAGTGGTAGCTGTTTGGGCTTCAAGACTGGACACTGTCAAATGTTTATGGTTTTGAGAAAGCCGTGCCTTATTCCGAGGGATTTGGCAATTTTTATTGCCTTTAATTGTATTGTGCAGAGAATGACAATATTCTGCAAAGATAATTACTATTTGTTTCTCTGCTAAATTTTAAGCAGTTCTTTTAAAAGCCATTTTAAATGACAATTAGGATCCAAATTTAAAATGAGGTTCAACTACTTGCCATGCTAACAAGGCTCAGCTCTCAGCTTAGGTGAGACTCAGATGAATCTCTAACCTCCTATACACATGCTAATTTGCACATGTGCAGGCATTGACATCTATGTCACAACTCACTCCTCTGCCAAATTTCTTTTGGCACCAACTATAAATTACATACGAATTTGAGTTATGTTAAAATGTGAAAAGTTCTGCATCTTAGACTTGATGAAATACAGTAATAAATAACATTTGTAGGGTGTATATGCTAGATACTTTACCTATGTTATTTCACTTAATTTTTATAGTTTTGTTTTTTTTTTTTTATCAAACCATACTATTATTGTCCCCATTTTGTAGATGAAGAAAACTGGGTTGTGGGGAGTCTAAGTCATTTTTGCCCAAGAAAAGGCAGAATTGAGTCAAAGCTTAAACTTGAAAGCACATGCTATATTTACTTCTTTGCTTTGAGTAAAGCCTTACTTTTTTAATGCTCTAATGCAACTGCCCAATAGATCTTTCTGTGTTGTGAATGTTCCTGTGCTAACCAGTATCTTAGCCACTAGCCACCTGGGGCTACTGAGCGTTTAAAATGTGGTTAGGATGATGGAGCAATTAAAGATTTAATGTTATTTAGTTTGAATTAATTTCAATTTAAATAAGCACACGTGGCTGGTGGCTCCCATACTGGAGAATGAAACTCTAGAATGAAGGTCACTGTAGTCGCAGGAAAATACCAAAGAGTTAAGGCACACAGAGTTCACTTATACTCTTGCAAAAATCATATCTAAACAAGTCCAAGTATTCTGAAGTAATTACTTCTCCAAGACAATCTAACGGGCGCCTGGGTGGCTCAGTGGGTTAAGCCGCTGCCTTCGGCTCAGGTCATGATCTCAGGGTCCTGGGATCGAGTCCCGCATCGGGCTCTCTGCTCAGCAGGAAGCCTGCTTCCTCTTCTCTCTCTCTCTGCCTGCCTCTCTGCCTACTTGTAATCTCTCTCTGTCAAATAAATAAATAAATCTTTAAAAAAAAAAAAAAAGACAATCTAACTATTCTCATGGTCATTTGGAAGCTGGTCAGCAAATTCCTCTTAAAGAAAAAAGGGTAACTGGAAAACTATCTTATCCACTGGTGGGGATTAACTCATGATATAGAAAGGTCCCTGATGGGATTCTTTTTAGGCTCACTGTGACAAGTTTTTGTTGATGTTGTTATTAATACTTTGTACACTACTTTACATCTTACCTATTGGTTTCCAATTATCTTAGTGAAATTTCCCAAACATTCTATAAGGTTAAGGAGAACTGGTGTTACTAACCCCATTTTATAGATAAGGACATTGAGACTCAGAGAGGTTATGTGACTTGCCTAGGGTCACACATGTAAGGAGTGACTTACTCCAGGGCTGGTATCTAGAGCTTTGGACTCTGGGTCAGTTGTGCATTCCTCTGAACTATTTGTCCACTTTTTTATTCAAACGTATTTTTTTCAAAAATAAATATACACCAAACAAACTCTGCTGGTTAGAAACTCTGGCTGTGGGTGAAGATGATTCCATGCAAACTGATGGAACAAGATGTCACCCAACAGACCTTTGCCCCTCCTAAGAGAAGCCTTTAACAATGGTTTGAGTGATGTCATTGTTTTCAGGTTGACTGGCTTCCAGCCAAGTGGCTGGGATTCAAGAGCCAACGCGAGGACGCTAATTCTGCTGGTCTTCAAAGAGGCCATATGAGCAAGTGCTAGGTTTGCCCTTCTCAAAGAAAATGAATACATCCTAATCTCAGTTCCTCTCTGGGTATTTTGTTTGGCTTTGAGTACTGTTCCTTTTGTAATTAAGTGGGAAAGGGAAAACAGATGGTCACCTTGTCAAATCTTGTTTTCAAGTTAAATACACACAGCCCTCTCTCCTAAGTAGGATAATTCCCTTTTAATGGTAACGCTTCCAGATAGCCAAAAACTGGTGATTTTGTAGAGGATCCAGTGGATATTCATGTACTGTCCACCTGCTTAAACAGTGCCTTTGGAGAAAAAAAGATACTTAATTTTTATGGAAACACCACCTGTAGTCTTCTGTGTTGTCTAGAACAGTAATCATTTAGCTTCTCTGTACTTTGGTCACATGGAGCAATAGTATTTATCTGGGCACTGTGAGGTGCCTTTGGAGAGAAGATTAGAGGAATAGTGGAGAGCTTTCCAGATGGTCCCACTGTCACCTCATTTTGTTTGCTTTTTGGATATCAAGGAGGATCCGGAGAGGGGAAGGAATTAATAATTACTCAAACCTGGAAGCCAATTTCTGTCTTCCCTGCTTACTTCCTAGAACAATGAGGTCATAGTGCTCAGAGGCTAGGCCAAGAGTGCTCATGGCATAGGCCATTCCCGGATTTACTCCCCCCATGTCATGGAGAAGAGACAGAAACTACCTTCAGTTTAGAAAAACGTTTTTTTTTTTTCTTTTTTTGAGATGGTATAGAAGCGAGAACTGGAGCTTCTTGTCTTTGCCAATTTGAAGTCTGTTTCACAAACGTCTCCTGCTGACTTCCTTGCCCTTTTAATGACATGGTCTCTGGATCACCTGCATTATGCAGGATAAAAGTGGACTTCCAGACAAAGAGAAAACCTTGGTTCTTTCTCTATTTCTAGAAAAATATGAGATTTTTGTCATTGCTTTTCCATCAATCAGCAATGATTTATTGGGTGCCTACTGTGTACTTCGAATGTGTTGGATTTCTTTCCTCTTGCCCTGAAGCAGAACACATTGATTTTTTAGAACCACTTTAGTTAAGACTTTAATTTAAAATCCAGTATTTTTTTTTTTTTTTAAATGTGTGTCATTCCGCTTGGATTTCTGAATTCTTTTGCTTTCTGTCTATGTGTTGGCTTGGAGGACTTACTTTCCTTCTTCTTTATTTCCTTTAGCCAGAAGTAAAGGAGACAACTCATTTTTGTGAAGTTTCTTTTTTTTTTTTTTTAATTTTATTTATTTATTTGACACAGAGAAAGAGAGATCACAAGTAGGCAGAAAGGCAGGCAGAGAGAGAGGGGCGAAGCAGGCTTCCTGCTGAGCAGAGAGCCCCGTGCGGGGCTTGATCCCAGGACCCTGAGATCATGATCTGAGCCGAAGGCAGAGGCTTAACCCACTGAGCCTCCCAGGCGCCCCCATTTTTGTGCAGTTTCTTTTAAAGAGTTTTGACATTGGGGCCAATGATCTGGCCAATTCAGATTTGTAGTTACTGTAAATGATTACTATCTAAAAATACATAATTTGGGAGATCATCTAATACTGTGTACATACCTTAAACATATGCCTACGTATAGCACGAGTAGCTTTAGACTCAGTTTACTGAAATATACTTTTAACTAGAACATCAACCTTCCATATCTCATAGTTTTTATAGACTACCCCCAGCTCTTATGCTTAAATATTGGTTAACAGAGCAATAAAAAATGTATATGTAAAGATCTATTTGATAAACATTTTGTATTCTGTTAACATATTGTAGAACTGAAGAAAACAGCCCAACAACCCTGAATTTTACCGTAACTAAACAAATATTATTAGCTCAGAAGTGGAAACGTAGGTGTCAACTCATTGATGGTTAATAAAATTTATTATTAATGAATTAATTGGCCAAGTACAAGTGTGGGCTATATAAGTCTTGTGTAAATGGGGCTACTGTTCAATAAATGACTTTTTTCACTGGATCTTGTCTTCCCCTATGCTTCTTAAGGAGGGTCCTCTTTGCATTATTCAATGTTTTTGCCTTACTTACAATTCTGAGAAAATGTTGCACAAAACAACAAATATTTCAAATGCCACTGTTATCACGGAATTACTCATTCATACTGCAAATGAAACTGGGAATGTTTTCGCCATTTAGAACTTCCAGAGCCAGAGTGAACATCACAGTGAGGGTCCAAGGTTAAGCAAATGTGAAAACGCATTTATTTTGTGTGTGGGGTGTTTGTTTTTGTTTTTTGCTAATGAAAATGCAAGCTTAGTATCAGTAACAGATTTCTCTTTCCCTCTTCATTTTGTTAAATTATTAGCTGGTGATTATGTTTAAAAAGGAAATTATGAGAACATACTCTTCTTTAGCAGCTAGTCTTGATTTGATGAAATGTATCTTTTATTTTTTTAATTACCATATTTGTCTATGTGGTATTGGGATTTAGAAGTTATGTTTTATTGGAAATCGTTTTTATTTTAATTTTTTTTTTGAGAGAGAGAAGATATGCAAGTGGAGGGGAGGGGCAGAAGGAGAGGGAAAGAAAGAATCTTAAGCAGACTCCATGTTCAGGGTGGATCTCAACCCAGGGCTTGATCACAGGACCCTGAGATCATAATCTGAGCCAAAATCATTACCTAAGATTTGGATGCTCAACCAACTGGGTCACCTAGGTGCCCTGGAAATAATGTTAGTAGTTTTAACTTGTTTGGTAAGCTCAGACAGCTTAATGAGCTCAACTTTATATGTAGGAAAACCATGTTCCAGTTCCTCAGAACCTATTTTAAGACTGACGTCTCCTGAGGGATCCTTATTCACCATTGGCCTTTATTTTTGATCTTTAATTTAGAAAATACAATTTTTCTATTGTAATGTCCTATACCTAACTTCTTACTTTCTTTGTGTGAAGGGGGCATTTGGAGGTGGTCACAAGAATTCATTTTTCCCTCTCTGCATTTTGAAGATGGAAAAGGAAATTATCTGTGCACAGTTTAAACTCCTAGATTATTACATAGGGTAATAAGAACAGCATGTACTATTTACCTGAAATGGTGCTTTAAATTAAGAAAAACACAATGCTGATTGCTTTTTTTAATGGTATTGATTTGGGGGTTCAGAAAAATGTCTGTGAGGGTCCTCTGTGGATGGTGGGCTTCATGCTGTCATTGCCAACTGAATCTGGCATTGACAACTCAATTTTCTTTCTTTTCCCTTTTGCCTTCCTTTCATTGTCAAAGACCACCATCCTATAGTTGCTCTCTGCTTCTCCTCCCCAAACATGAGCACACATTATTTCACACTTAGTACTGAATATTGCTGTCTGCTATTAGTTCAACATCTCACTAAATATGAATGATGACTATCCACCTGGAAGTTAAAACATGCAGTGAGGACTCCCCCTTCCCTCGCTTCAGGGGTTACAACTTGAAATCAACATTTGTGTCCCCTAAGGAAAAATTATTAAGACATTTCTAGAAAATCACTACATTCCTATTTGAATTCTAATGATATTATAATCAACCCAGAAAAGGAAATCACCCTAAAATTTAATATTATGATTACAAGTGTAACCTTGCTGAAGGAGAAAATTTCTAATTATTAGATAAGAAGAGTCACATCTCTCCAAGTAAAGATTCAGAGCACTGCATCTCTGGAGAAAAGGTCTATTTGGGGTGGAAAAGTACTTTAGGCACTGTGCTTACCATGTGGCAAATGGTCAATAAATACTTATTGCCTCAAATTTGAACGTTGGCCCCCTCCTAAAACCATAGAAAGTGTTTCTGCTAATTCTTTTGCCATTTTTAAATACCACATTGATTTATTTCCATGATGAAAAGAAAATTTTCCTTCTAAGCCCTGCTAAAAATTGATATGAGACAGTAAGAGAAAAGACTGGAAAAAAAAAAAAAAAAAAGAAGAAGAGAAAGAGGAAGAGAAGCAAAGGATGGAAGGAAATGAAAACTGCATTCACATTTGGTTACTGTCCTGAGATTAAGCCCGACCACACAAAAACCCAAAGGAAGCAAGCATCATTTAACATTCAACTTGCAATTCATTTTGTGACTCTATCATTATGCCAGCTCATTTGTCTGCAGTTTAAAATGTGTTATAAAGTCAAACGTAGAAGTAAAATTCTTTCACTTCCTGATACTAGAATGAGCGTAGTACATCTGCCTGTTTTGGATCATTTCGAAGCATTTCTCAAAGGTTAGTTCCACTTTGCCTGAAAGATGGTGTTTGAACCATCGAAAACTGTTTCATCAAAACTTTACCAGATCGCAATTTCTTTTTTAAAACTCCCTATTGGCAGAAAGCACTATTCAAACAGTTTAACGTTAGTCACCTTGCCCTATTAATTTCATTTCTGAAATGTCTCCTGAATGTAGCCCTTTTTATCCATAGCCCTGGCACTGTCCTCTGTCACAAACACCTCTCTACCAGGCCTGCGCCTTGTCCTGGGTTGATTTCTCTTCCAGTCTTTCCTAATTTAATAATTTCTTCAGGCTGTTATCAGGATTATTTACCAAGAAATAGGATAGATTTTGAAGGTTTTTTTTTTTTTTTTCTTCCAAAGCCTCCAATGGCTTTTTTTGCTTACGTAATACAGTCTGAACTATTTCACGGTCTTTTATCACCTAGCTCCCAGCCTCAATTTCTCCTTCATCCCTCTACATCTATTCAGTGTTGAACCAGTGAGTTCTACAAAAGCACCAGATGCTCTCACATTTCTTTGTCTTTGTTCACTCCAATTTCTCATCCCAAATGTCCTTACTCTGTTTTTATAGTTACGGAAACCCTAGCTCAACTGAAACATCACCCCTTCACGAGGCCTTGGGTGACTGTTCTTTACTCTAACCTCCCATGGCACCCAGAGTAAGTTAATATATTAAAGATGGAAAAGCTTCTATACAGTTCAGTAAAACTCCATTCAGAAATCATGCAACACCAAGTAAAAGAAATGGCAAACAAATTGGGGTAAATAAAAGACGTGTTTATTGGTTCATGTCACTGCAAATCTAGTAATTGAATTGGCCAAATGTGGTGCCCAGCTAATGTTTTCAGGAGTCTGTCCTTCATTGTATTTCTTGGCTCTGATTTCCTTCATGTTGATTTCAGACTCCAGCAGACCATTTACTCCTGCATGATAGGAAAGTAGTTCTCAGAAGCCCCAGATTTACATGCTGTTTTTAGCTCTTAATCTCAGATGGAGAGAAATCCTCTTCCACAATACTTATATCAACACCCAGCACCCCCATCACAGAACACTGACTATCCCTGTTTGGATCATGTGTCCTCTCTGGATCTATCACCATTTCTGGAAATGTTGGAGGACTCTGATGTGCCAGCATAGGTAATATGCTGGTTCCTGTGATGAAGGAGGTGAAACATGTGACGGACAGGCACCCTAGAATACTCTAGAGTGAGGAAGGCATCATCTCCAAGAGGAAGGTGATTTTTATTCATTATATCTTCTGTTGGGTTGTGTTGTTTTGCTCTCCATTATAGCTCACTGTTGATGTGTATCTTACCCTTCTAATTCTAAGCTACTTGAACGCATGTATCTACATATATTTAATAAATGTTAGGGGAATTCAATAAATGTTAGTTGAGTAAAGGACTTATAGGCAGATGACAAATGAAATAGCTCCCCAAGTTATCATTTTAAATGGGCTAAGGATCTTTTTGACCTTTGTTTAAAAAAAGATTTATTTATTTATTTTAAAGAGAAAGAGAGAGCACAAGAGGGAGGGGCAGAGTAGAGGAGAGGGAAAGAAAATCTCAAGTAGATTCTACACTGAGTGCAGAGGCTATCAGGCACCCCATCTCCTGACCCTGAGATCATGACCTGAGCAAAAACTGAGGGTTGATTGCTTAACTGAATGGGCCACCCAGGTGCCCCTCTTTTTGACCTTTTCAAAGTCTCATTAGTGATCCCTGATATTTTTTAATGATTAAGGAAGATTAATCTTCACAGAAAATGGTGGAGGGGGCGCCTGGGTGGCCCAGTGGGTTAAGCCTCTGCCTTCGGCTCAGGTCATGATCTCAGGGTCCTGAGATCGAGTCCCGCATCGGGCTCTCTGCTCAGCGGAGAGACTGCTTCCTTTTCCCTTTCTCTCTCTGCCTGCCTCACTGCCTGCTTGTGATCTCTCTCTGTCAAATAAATAAATAAAATCTTTAAAAAAAAAGAAAAAGAAAATGGGGGAGGGTTTACTATTTAGGATAACAATTTATTTACAGTATCAGACTCTGAACACTTCTATCTATGCTTTGGCTAGCAAGAGCCAATTAAATTAAAAAAATTTTTTTTTTTTTTTACTTAGAAAATGCTTGCTTTTTTTTTTTTTTTTTTTTTAAAGATTTTATTTACTTATTTGACAGAAATCACAAGTAGATGGAGAGGCAGGCAGAGAGAGAGAGAGAGAAGGAAGCAGGCTCCCTGCTGAGCAGAGAGCCCGATGCGGGACTCGATCCCAGGACCCTGAGATCATGACCTGAGCCGAAGGCAGCGGCTTAACCCACTGAGCCACCCAGGCACCCAAATGCTTGCTTTGAGTAGAGAAAATATTGATAGAGTTTATTACCATCACTAAAACAATGATACTTAAAATCTGCATTTTTAATTTCTCATCATTTGGCAGTCAGATTTGTTTTATACTCTTAGAAAGTATGAGGTCTTGACAACTAGAATTTAAAGTTTTCAAAATGGAAAATTAAAGGGTAGTTCCTCATTTCTTTCCTTTTCTTAGTAACTTTAAATAAATCTAAGAAAATGACCCTGCTTTGCATATTTTCACTCTAAATTCTTTTAAGTACTTTATTTAAACTATTTATTTCACAAGCATGATGCTATGCAACACTGTTGAACAGTCTTGGCCATGGCATGGACAGCACCATATTGTGAACACTGTATTTGTATTGTTTCCTTCAGTGAGCTTTTAATAAAGCAATTTCTCAGCTTATTTTCATCAAATCTGTGTTCTAGAGGTTGTTTCATGTAGAGGTTAAGCCTGCTGGACTTGGAATCAGACTTAACCTGCTATGAAATCTAACTCTGCCACTCATTAGTGCTGACTGTCCTTGGCTTCTGAATTTCAGTTTACTCAACTCTAAAATGGGGCTAAGAATATCTGGCTTAGAGAATTGGGAAGATTAAAGGGGATAATGTGATATTGTATATGGAATATTTGGAACATTATTAAAGGTTCAATATAAGGGATATTATGACAATAGCTATTAGTGTACTTCTACTGGTACCTACTGCTTTAGACAGGAAGCAAAGCTGGAAATCACTGGGAAAGGAATCTTTGTGCAGTTATATGAAAAGTACTCCTGCTTAGAATGGAAAATGGGGCATTTAGAAGAACAATGTCCTTGTTTTGTCTTTGGTAAGATGTCCTGCTTTCAACCCTTGATGGACTTAATGGCTCTGTTGCTTTATTCTTGCATGCCCTCTCTAACTGTAACTCCCAGTGTTTTGGGCAAAAAGCCCCTCTTCCCTAGATGGACTGTGAGAACCACAAGATCGGTCCCATCATGACTTTTCACCTTCCACAGGATAGAAATAACCTACCCCATTTGGGGCTACATCCAATCTTGTTTCAAAATGTAAAGCTGTTATTTTCTAGTTTCTTAAATATCAGAGATGTGATATGAAACAAGGCATAGCATACAGAGAGATATAAGCAGATATCCTAGGGCTGTAATAAGACTAGAAATCATGGAGCTTTGCTATGATTAGTCATGGTGGTATTAGACTGATGATGGCTTGCCTAACCTTACAGTTGCCTTCATTATGGATTGAGTACCCAGTCTTCTACAAAGAACATTCCTGTTTAATATGTGTATATAGAAGGTGTTCATTCTTATATAATCCCCGCCTACTGTCACTTGCTGTTTACATTAATTTTAGAAACTTCATTTTGCAAGAATTTCAAACTTAGAGAAATGTTGCAAGATTGTTTAAGAAAATTGTAAAACATTGGGGCACCTGGCTGGCTCAGTTGGTGGAGTGTGTGACTCTTGATCTCAGGGTTGTGAGTTCGAGCCCCATGTTAGGTGTAGAGATTACTTGAAAAAAAAAATCTTAAATGCAGAGAAATTTGTATTTAAATTTTCCCCAGATGGACACATTTTGTTTTGAATTAACACATGTTAATTATTGATGAAGGAAACAGGAGAATAATTATGACCAGTTCAAAAGTTCATTTATGGATCAGTAATATGGAAGTGCATTTGCAAACCTGGTGGTTGCAAGTGGTTGCAAACCTGGCTTCTTACGCAGTAGGGGAGGGAGCCAACTGAATCCCCGCTTGACAAAATTTCTTTCCATGCCTTTCAACAATTATTTTGTTTAGTCATGATGATTTGCTAATTTTAAACATTTTGCCCCATATTCTTTATCATTTCCTCTTTCTCTAATTAAATTTTTCTAAAGCCCTTTGAGAATCATTTGCATGCATCATGCCATCATGCCCATTAATACCTTTAATTCACCGTGAATTGTGGACGAAAACACATTCTCTTCCATAACCATGGCAAGTTATTAAATTCAGAAAATTCAACATTGACACAATACTTTAATCTACACCGCATGTTTTGTCAGTCAGTCTAATAATATCCTCGATGGCATTTTTCATTCTCTGGCATTGAATTCAGTCCAGGGTCACACATTTCATATAGTTACCAGGGGCTCTGTAGTGTCCTTTATATTTTTTAGAAACTTTATAGTTTATCTGTTTTGGAAATTGAGAGGCAAAGATTATGGCATGTGTGTGTGTGTGTGTGTGTGCGCGCGCGGGCGTGCGCGTTTATGTATGTCTTTGTTCACTTCACTTATGAAAATATCCTGGGCTATTACGTCAAAAGCTGACTTTAAGGGGAAAAAAAAAAAGAAAGAAATGAGTTTCTACTCCAAAGTACGGCAAGGGGGGAAAGAGCGAGCATAAATCAGAACATCAAAGTAAGCCCCACCATGCCGACAGCGTACACATAGCTGTTGATGACTTTCCCATGCTTACTGAACTGAATAAGTATAAAAGCTTTTCGTGTGCATTCCTATTCTCGGGCCCAATACAGTACGTTAACCTCAGAATATCAAATTGAATCAGGGGTTCTGAGAAGAGCCGCCTGCGAAGTGGTTAGAACGACACTCTTCATTACGCTGTCTATTTTCAGGCTTCAGACAACCATAACCAGGCTTTTCCAACCTCTCACCTATAGTCAGATACACACAACCCAAATCAGAGACTACCTTCCGGCAAGGGCTTCCAGACAGCTTAAAATTCGAGGTCCACCGAGACCCGGAAGGGCAAGCCTGAAGTGGTTAGGAAGAACATTTTCTTGGTGACATTTTCCACATGCACAGGCCCTGCAAGGCTGCTCCCCACACAGTATGTCAGCACATATTATGCAGTCTGGGGCTGAGTGGATGTGTCAGCTGCCCATTAGACCACACTAAAATAGAATTGCTAGGTGCCTGAAGCATGAAGCATGATATTAGATAAAGTGATGAAATCTCACTCGATTAAAGAGCCAGGTCAAGGACAGTTACCTCAGGAAATTCCTTTTTTCCTCGAATATTCTCGCAACTTTGATGAATTTATCGTTTTCTTGCTTATTTTTCATTATCGTCCGGGGCTTTATGAACAATAAAATGTGCCCTCAGCAGGCACTGACATATTGGAGTGATCAGAATCATAGGTTATATTGATTCAAAGAAAGAAAAGGGGGAAAAAAAAGACGGGATTGACATTGCCACAGGTCAAAAGCCTTTGGAAATGTGGGATTGATTTGTTTAGACAGTTGTTTGATTTCTCTTTCTTTCTCTAGCTCTTTTTTCCCCCCTAGTAAAGGGATAAGAAAAAGAACAGGGAGGGTAATCTTTTTTATTTTAGGCCAGTTGAAGGATAGGAACAGAAGCATATGGTCTGGCAGAATTTTTATTTTTATTTATTTGATTTATAGGGACAGGAGAGAAATGCTTCTTGCAAAGGGCTTCTTTTTTTCAAAAGGACTTGCAGCCTGAACGTAAACGACTGCATACCTCCATTGCTTCTTAAAACCGGGGTTGGAAAACCACAGCCAGCCTGGGTAAAGCTGTCTGGCTCCTCCAAACTGTGGAGGAAAAAAAAAAAAAGGATTTTGGTTCGTTAGTGCTGTACTCTGGTTTAGTTTCATTTACAGTAACATTTCAGAAGCAAAAGGAAGGAAAAATGAATATTTAGGGCATTTTGGTTTTATCCTTAGAGCTTAATGGTTCTCTCCACCTCTCCCTGACCCCACCTTCCCTGCCAGAGAGGGGTGGAGGTTTCTCAGACAGTGGGATAACCCAGGATGTGCCTGCCAAGCAGCCCTGGGGGCGCTATATTCAAATTAGCTGAACATGGAGACTCATTCAATTGATTCAACTGCCTCTTCTTTGGGTCTGGAAAACCACAGTTGCAAAAGAGCTCCTCTGGAGAACTGAGAACATTTTGCAGATAGAAGCTTCCAGCACCACATGAGGGTCCTTGACACACTCTCAAACTTAATAAATGATGGAATTGTTTTAGTTCAGTGAATTTCCCATGTAACATTTTAACATCGGGCTCCAATTCCATTCTATATATGTAGGCTGCTTGAGTTTTAAGATTCCTCTTTTTCCCTTCATAAAACGGGGATCATATTAGCATTTTCTACCACTTCTAGCTTACAAGTCTATGATATAATGAAGATGAAATAAGGTCACTTATTTACAGGTATGCTGAGTTTTTAAGATGGAAAGCCTTATCTAGATTCCAAATGGTGTCATGATTATATTTTCATCCGATATTAATTTTTCATGCGGGGGGACAAAGAACTTGCATGACCTAGTGAGCTGCACTTACTTGGAATGTGAGCCGGAGCCACACTTAAAATTTACATCTTCTTTTTCAGCACTTTCCTTAGACATTACATGATGTTTCTCTAAGTCTAGCTTCTTATTTATAACAGCATTTCCTAGGTGAGAGTTGATGTCCAAGGAGGGAATATGTTAGGTAGCAGCCTGGTGGGACAGGCTGGAAATGCGGGAAGGTGTATGGGGTAGAAGGTTGATGCCTCAGTTTCTCCATAATTGAGAGGACAATAGTGAGAGGACAAAAGTTTTTTTCTTTTCATGACAGAAGGGGGGAAAAAAAGCGTGATTACTTGCTGCATAGAAATGTTAGACAATCGCTTCCAGGTCTGATCAACTGAAATCTTTCTTTTCCTTTTCCTCTGGAGCCAAGGGTGTTTTGTTTTTTTGTTTTTCAAAATATTGAAGTGGTTTGAAAGATCAGAAGGCAGTTGTGCTAAATTTGCTATTATTAGCATAGAAGTGATAACAGCTTTCCTATCCCTTGGGAGAAGAGGCGACAGTTGGAGGCTGAGGCATTCTCAGTGCAGTATGGGCAAGCTTCTCGCCAAAACAAAAGGAGTAAGAATATGTGCCTGTGAGAAAATGATGAGTCTGTTACTTTTTCTCAGAGGGAGGTGCATGTTGAAGACACACAAAGAGGTAAAAGTGAGGGCTACGAAATGGGTGGAGTTTTAAAGCCTCCTTATGCCTACTGAGTGGGATTCTGGTCTTCAGAAGCTGTGCCCTGCCTGGTGGCTGCTCTCTGCCTTCTCAGGGCTCCTCAGGGCACTGACGTTTTCCCGAGTCACTTGCTTTGGGAACTTAGTTTCTTTGCTTGGATCATTTTACTTTGGCCAAACAAAATCCTTCCTATGGCTATAGAACAGGGAAAAACCTGGCCAAATGTTGATGGCAAGGTAAGGGGGCATCAACTTTTAAAAATAAGATTTTATTTATTTAGTTGAGAGAGAGACAGAGAGTATGAGAGAGACAGAGAAAGCAAGCACAAATGAGGGGCAGAGAAGGGTGGAGGGCAAGGGAGACGCAGACTCAGTGCTGAGCAGGGAGCCGCACCTGAGTCTTGATCTCAGGACCCTGGGATCATGATCTGAGCCAAAGGCATACTCTGATCCCACTGAACGACCCAAGCATCCCAGGGTGCATCAGTTTTTTAAGATGCAGGAGGAAGCGTTTGCCCCATGTTTATCTTCCTCTTCATCAAACATCTGGGCAGCACCAGGCAGGAATTGTATCTTACTGACAGTCACCTTGCTTATGATGAAAATTATATGTTTTGTCCTGAGCAACAATAAAAAAAAAATTACTTTGAAACCTCTCGTCGACACCTCTAATGAATACAATAGATAAAAGAATATGCTAATCAGAAATGGTCCTTCTTTTCACTGTGATAAACTCAGCAAATCTTCCATTAAAAGAAGGGTTGGTTCTCCCACATGGGTTGTGAAATCTCCTGGGTTATATTAAGGCCATAAGTGCAGTTGAAAGTGGCTCAGAGCCTCACTTGAGGGGTTGGGTACTCTTTATTCTTCATTCTTTCCCAAGGGGCTCTGATTAGCCCAGTGCTCATTTGGTACAATAATGGAACAGGAAATTTCCCAGCGGCGACGGCAGCAGAACCTCAGGTGAATGTCTGCTACCTTGGGAGAATCAGGTCATTCTCATGTCTGCTGGGGCGTCGTGCTCCCCAAGAGAAGGGGCTGGGAAATTAGACCCCCTCTGACGGTAAGTGCAGAGCTTCTGTTGCAGAATATTGTCAAGCAGGGTGAGGGGTGCAATTTTTGTCTTCGCCATCAAATCGCCTTCCCATTTCCTTCTTCTCCTTTAAATGTATGCTTTGGTTTTATTTATTCTACTCTCACATAAGAGAACTGAAAGGGCTAAAGGCTCTGGACCTGTAGGCTTCTAACCTGAAGGGTACATCATTTCTGTGCTGAACACTGATTTACATCTCCTCGGCCAGCATGAGGGAAGAGACACGTTTCTTTTTCTTTCCATAACGCCGTCAACGACATGACACATGAATGATGGAGTATATAATGATTTAACCAAAGCCTGATCTTTCCGCCTCGGGGCACACACAGCACTTAAAGCCTCAGTGAGTCCTTATTTATTTATTTATTTATTTATTCATTTAATCTCTGAAGTAGAGAAACCAGGGTATTTAAAATCCACCTGTTTTTTAAGCCTTTACAGAGAGAGTTCATTTCCCTTGGTCCCAAGAAATTATCGCCACAAACTATAAGTCGTCGAGTTTTAGTTATAGGGTAATTGCACAGATATTTAAATTGCAATTCTTTCATTCTCTCATCACTGGGGGTTTTGTGTGACCTGTCCTTTATTTGAGCCCTGTGCAGAGGAGAAATTGCATGTCCTTCAATCCCAAAGTTAATCCATCCGTCATGTCAGTTTGACCGATTAGTTTCTTTCCCAGGGACCACACGGAATATGCTTTCTGCTGGATTCGGCTAGATTCGTTCTTGTCTGATTCACTGGGTTGCGAGTGATGTGATGTGCTAGGGAGCTTGCTTGCAGCCAGCTCTAGGTTTCTTAAGAGCACCGGAGTACCTCTTGAATGATGTGGGAATTTCTCTAACATTATTGACATGGTGATTCCTTTAGGGGAGGACAGCCCATGGTCTTTTCTTTTTCTTTCTTTCTTTTTCTTCTTGTCTATCTTATCCAAATATGATTTAATACAGGGATGAGTGAGGGAACAGGAAGGGAGGTGAGGCAGGTCTCATATATTTGGGTTTTAGATTAATCAGAGTCATATGGAACAGTAAGAATTGAATTAATTCAGAGTGACCTCAGGAGAGACCTCCCAGTCCCCATAATCCAGTGGCACTTAATTAGGGCAAAGCTGTGCAGTTGGTGCTTAAAACTGATCA
Organism: Mustela lutreola; assembly: GCF_030435805.1. Lineage (NCBI taxonomy): Eukaryota > Metazoa > Chordata > Mammalia > Carnivora > Mustelidae > Mustela > Mustela lutreola. The sequence continues at coordinate 80,519,821 of NC_081301.1, read as the reverse complement.
CATGAGTGGAAAGAGACGATGAAGGAATAATAGAAACATTCTTTGTTTAGGAAGGCCTTGACAATTTAGATGTGGTCAAAGAGAGCGCACAGTGTCCCTGTGTGAAAGACATTAGTTTTGCCTAACATCCATTATTACCTGAATCCAACCAAGATGGAATTTCAGATCCCAAGCAACACAGCAGAGAAGAAGGCTAAGAACAGCTGGTCAGTGAGGGTTAGAGGGGTGGGGGTTAGGGGTGAGGGAACATCCTTGGGAGGATGACATTTGATCTAGGCCTTGAAGGAGATGGTCAAGTTAGCCTTGTAGAATCTTCCAGGCAGAGAACACAGCACATCAAAGTCTGTGCTGTAGGTAGGTAATGTGCCTGGTGTGTCTGAAGAAAACTGAGGAAACCAGATTTTCATGGAATATTGTAAAAGGGTGATAGAAGGAAATGTAGGGACCTGAGGGGGTTCTTCTCAGCATGCTTGACACTGATGGGCATGAGAGGCAAGGTTCAAGATGTAGGGAGAAGGTTGAGAAGGGGGAGGGGTAGCTTCATGAGTTAGGATGAGGGGAATGGAGTCCATTATCCATGCGGAGGGCTGGCTAGAGAGGGGAGTCTAAACAGGTCCCCCATCATAGCAGGAGGGAAGAAAGGTTACATGGGCAGTGCTCCAGACCACAAGGGAGATTTGATGTTGGGAAACTCTTAAGTTCTCTTCAGGTGTGTGTGTGTGTGAGTGTGTGTGTGTGAGAATTCATCAACTAAGAGTAAGGATGGGCAATATGTATTGGAGTTTTTAGGAGATAGAGAAAGTCATGAAAAGGAGAAGGTCATGAAGTTGTTGTCTAGGGCAGTCATTCCTTAAGTGTGGTCCAGACCAATAGCATCAGCATCCCCTGAGTGATGCAGTTATTCCAGCCCCGCCCCAAACTGACTGATTCAGAAATGTGGGGAGTCGGGGCCAGCAACCTGAGTTTTCACGTATCCTCTAGTTGAGTCTGTGGTAATCTCAAATTCAAGAAACACTGGCTCAGGGTAACAGCAGAATGATAAATTTTAGAAATGTATGTTTGCTGGGGAGAACAAAGGAACCGCCTTGAAGATAGTATTCAGGAATGGGAAATGAGATCAGTCAGCAAGCTCATAGGCTCTCTCTAGTCCTGACCCTCTCTGTGGGTGTGCAGAGCAAGCTGCTTAGATTTAACCTGGTATGGGGATTTTCCAGATAAGAACAGCAAAAGCAAATTGTTCAGCAAATTTGTAAAGGTATAATATAACAACAGAGCATTACAAGTCAGGTAAGTGGGAAACCGAGGGACCACGAAAATATATGATCAATGGCTAATAGTCCCTGGGGAGGCCAAAGATTCTTAAAAGCTGGGGTATGAGAATAAGCTGGAAAGAGAAAATGCTTGAAATTGCAATTATGGTGGGGTTATAGTTGCTAGCAGTAAATCTGGGAATGACCTTTGGAGTGAGCAGTTGAGGCAGAGTGGAGGGTATGAGAGTTGGAAGAGAGGGCATCAGGAAACTAAGAGTCTAGGACATTAGAAAGGTCATATATATGGGTACTGAAGTCACCATATATGTTGGAGAAGTGACAGTGAGCCAAGAGCTAAAATCTTAAAGAAATTAGGAAGGGGGGTGTGTCTGTTGGCGATTGTAACAGATTGGAATCTCAGTTGCTAAAGATTAATGACATGACATTCAAAGATGAGGATTTGCTGTTGGGAGGGAGGCAGTGAAAAGCACGTAGTTTCCTGGGAGGAGAGTATCTTCATTTATAGCAGGAAGAGAAAGGACATTTCTGAGAAGAACTGAGAAGTCTGTGGTTGAGCTCCAGTTCCAGAAGGCAGCATGGAAGGGTTTCAGGAATTAGAGGTGGGTCATAGAATGAAAGAGCAAATAGGAAAATACAGAGATGGTTAAGCACCAGAGTCCAGGGAGATGAAAGATGATCAAAATTCCTAGGCCTCTTGTGGCACCTGACAATCCTAAGAGAACAAGGCCAAGTGAGATTTGCCTGTATGTCCTCAAAGTAGATACTGAAGACAAAGCTGGGAGCATTGTAGGGCTGGGAGTTGTGGGCGTCTTGCCAGGAGCGTTCTGAGGCCTTGCTCTAGTCTTGCCAATGGTGATGTGAGGCCATTGGTGGGCAGGCTCACCCTCAGTATCTGAAGATCTAGGGAAGCTGATCTTCTTCAGCAGGCTGTGTGGATGGCTTTCCAATCAGAGTGGATTTGCAAGTGGCTATTGGAAAATGGTGAAGCAATAGATGAGTCAAGGCTACTGTCATTTCAATGCCCTATACCAGGCTGATTCAAAAGTTATGGGTGGATGCAAGTTCTACTTATCTATTGTCTTCTTTAACCCTTCTTTAACCCTTGGGAGTAAACAAGAAAAAAAGGAGATATAAAAAAAAACTGAATTTTTATACTTCCATCCCTCCAGTTTTGTGAGATCTCCAGGGATTATGAGATTATGTATTTGTTACTACAATTTCCTGCAAGAGAGACCTCTTCATTTCATGTTGGTGCCCATTCCTCTTCCTGACATACTCACATATGAGGAGGCATTGTTCACCAGTAAAGAGAGGCTCTTAGCACCCAGCATCGACTGGTGGCTCGCGCGCAGGTCCTGGGTTTGAGCGGTGTGCCTGGGATGCAGTAATGTCTACTTTTCTGGGGGTGCACACCTGGAAGGCAGACGTGGGAACCACCAAGAAAGCAGTTGTTTTGGATGCCAAATACTTTCCAAACAGCCAGCTCCAATGGAAACCTCTTCAAGTCTGGCAAGAATTCCAGGGTCTGTGGGATATACACACTTGTTTTTCACACCGTAAGCCATGGCTCTGTGCAGAAAAGCTCCAGTGCAGTTAGAATTCTGGTCCTGTGCCTTGCAGTAGCCTAAGAAGCTCTGCAGAGTGACAAGACCCATTAGCATCAGCCTCCCTCCCACAGAGGCTTAAGGTGCAGCCAGGGACGAAACCAATGCAAGAATAATTCCTCTTGATGAGTCAAGACTGGTTCTAGAAGAATCTAAAGAAGAATGAGGTCTTTTCAAGGAAGTGGGGAATGGAGGACTCTCTGGGCAGCTGCTGGCAATTTCAAGGATCTCTGGAGAGCTGCAGGCATAGGAGAAAGATTTGCTTCTCCAAGGCTGGTACTGAGAAACAAAACCAAACAAAAGCAAACATGGAAAGACAACGGGAAACCCTTGAACCTGTAAGGGGGACTCACCTTTAGAGTGGAATGTCAATTCCTTACCTACTTCCCTTCTTATTACTATGACTCCTCACCGCTGTGAACTCTGGCTTTTCCAGATATTTGCTGTGTTTAGAAAATGTCTTTTCAAAAGACATGAATGGAATAAAACTATAAATAAAGTTTTGCAGTTTTGCTACAAATTGAATATATTCTGGACCTGAAAATTAACTCTTTTGTTTAGCTATTTATTGTTCTATGTATCATTAAAGAATAATTTATATAACCTGTCCCTATTAACATTTAAATGGTTTTTAGTTGAGTCTATTATAATAAAAGTGCAGCTACTACCCTTGAGCATTATTTTCATGCACAAAGGCAAGTCTGTTTATGGGTGAAATTCCTAGAACTGGAATTCCTAGGTTAGAGGATACATGCCTTTTTTTTTTTTTTTTTTTAGCTTGCTAAATGGCATATTTTATTTTAGGTTCAGTGTATTCTTATGAATCAATAAGTAGAAGATGACTACAAAATCTAAAACTGAGTAAAGGAAAATGTATAGGATAGAAAAAAAGTACAGCTGGCTAATAAGCAGATGTGAAACAAATAATACAGCAGATGTTAAAAAAATGAAAAGAGACTCAATCTCACTCATTAAGAAATGAAACTTAAAACAAGAGAGCATTTTACCAGTAAGATTGATAAGTACTTCTCCGTTTGATCCCACATGTCCTCAGTGACAGAGTGGGGAGCCCAGCACAGACTATGTACTTTTGATGACAGTGTGAGCACTTGTCTTAGAAGAAACTTTAGCAATAGCCTTGCCAATGTTTTAACTCAGTGTCCTGCCACTTGGCCTTGAGCTCTGCTCTGCTCACTTGATTAGAGGAAGATCTTTTGGCACTAATTATAGTTTGTGCCTAAAGTTTGGACAGCTTTCAGTTGTTCAGCTTTCAGTTTCAGTTTGGACAGCTGTCCCACTTACCTTATTACGGACCAATTTACTGGTTTAACACTGCAGGCATTTTGTTTTATTCAGTAAATGTTTATTAGGCATCTGCTATGTGCCACTGGAAACACAGTGGGGGACACAGTGGTGACAAGTGGTGGATGTGACAGGCAAGACCTCCACTCTCCACTCTCACAGAATTTTTATTCTGATGGGCAAAAATGGCAATAAGCAAACACACAGTCTGATGTAGGGTGTTTAGCAGGAGGTGGCAAGTTCTGTGGGAGAACCAAAATAGGTAAAGTTATAGCACGGCTATTTAGATAGGGTGCCAGGCTATTTAGATAGGATGTGAGAGAGTCTCTCTCAAGAGAACATGTTTAAGCTGCATGCTGAAGGACAAGAAAGAGGTGGCTACATGAAGAACCAGCAAGGGCCCTCCATGTTGAGAGGACAGTATGAGCAAAGGTCCTGGGGCAGGCAGGAGGACCAGTCTTATGGAGTGAACTGTGTCCTCCCAAAATTTATACACTGAAGCCCTAACCTCCAATGTGTCAGTGTTTGGAGATGGGGCCTTTAAAGAGATATTTAGTTTTAGTGAGGTCATCAGGGCAGGGCCCTGATCCAATATGACTTGTGTACTTATAAGAAGAGGAAGAGGGGTGCCTGAGTGGCTCAGTTGGTTGACTCTTGGTTTTGGTTCAGGTGGTGATCTCCCAGTCATGAAATTGAGCCCTGCATCAGGCTCTGTGCTTAGGGTGGAGTCTGCTTCAGATTCTCTCTTCTTCTCCCTCCTCCTTGCCCCTCCCCACTCATGCTCCTCCCTCATTCTCTCTTAAAAAAGAGAAAGAAGAGGAAGAGATAACCAGGCATATGCATGCACAGAGGGAAGGCCCTGTGGGATGTGAGGACATAGCAAGAAGGAAGCCTGCTACAAACCAAAGAGAGAGGCTGTAGGAGAAATCTGCTATCACTCTGAGCTTGGGCTTCTAGCCCCCAGAACTGTGAGATAATGAATGCCTGTGGTCTAGGCCACCCAGTCTGTGGTATTTTGTGATGGCTGCCTGAGCGCTTAGACAACCAGTGTGGCTGAAGCTTAGTGACCAGGAGGCAATAGAGGACAAGGAGTTTCAGATTCCCACCAGGAAGACAGAACTTTGAGGGCTAGGGTTAAGAGGTTGGGTTCCATTCTCACAATGATGGGAAGTTATGGGGGAGGTGACACTTTAAAATCTTGCTCCAAAGGCTTTGAGGAGAATGGAATGGTATGGGCAGAGAGGAAGCAGGAAGGACATAAGGAGGCCTTCCCAGATATCCGGAAGGGAGAACAGATGACAGTGTCAGCTAGAGAGTAGAGATGGTGGCTGAGCAAGGTGAGCAGCCTTGGGATATGGTTTGCTGTAAGTGAGGGAAGCTTGGGGGACCCCGCCCCAAATGTAGATGAAGGCAGGGGGCTGGGAGTGATCCATGTGGGTGATCCATTCCATTAGTGGTACATAGAGAAAATTGCAAGATAATAACAACGCTGACTAAATGCCCTTGGCTTTTTATTAACACTTGCTGACAACCGTAGACAGTGTCAGTGGGACAACATTCATCATGGAAGCATGGGGATCTCCTACCCTCTGCTGCTACCCACTGCGGTGCCACACTGCTGGAGCCGATCCTGGGGGAGGTAGTGTGAGCCCCATAACTAAACTCACTAGCGCAGTCAAGCTGAAGCTCTCAGGTTTTGCTCTGCAAGACCAGCAACTTCCCTTCCCTCCGTGAAGGGTGAGTGGATAAAGGCAGGAGTGGAGAAGGCCACAGAATATTCTTTGCCACTACTTTGCCACATGACGAGACAGAGCACATCCCTCTTCTTTGAGGCACAAACATAGGGAGGGTTGGCAAGGTATTACTGAATTCTTCTCTGCTTTCTGTTCCCTCTTCAACCTTTGGACCAAGGGTGGATGAGGCTGTCCCCTGAGAGAAAGGGCCAGAAAAGTGTCAGAACAGCACTTCTCCCTTTTGGCACCATTCCTAAGACCCAACAAACCTCAGAGTATCATTTCTTGCCACAAGGGAGCTGGGTAGTTCACCTTTTACCCCAGGAGGATGTAGGACAGTCATATTAGAACATGATGTTATTTCAAAGGCCAAGTTGAGTTTTAGGCTCAATTCTTATCTCAAACCATACCAAGCACATTAACCAAAATATCTCACCAGGGATTATAGAATGGATTCAAATGAATACAATACTGATTCCACAAATGTGAACAATGGATCACTTCTTTCACTGCCCAAGTCCTAGAAGAAATTGGAGTTCAAAAGTGAAATAAGAATGCAAATCCTTTTTCCCCCCTGTAAACCAAATATACTTAATAACAAAATACCTTCTTTCTGCATTTCCCATTTTGCTTGGAGTCAGAGAGTGTCAGCCAGTGGTTATAGGCTGTGCCATCTTATTGGGGGTGTGGCAAGGGCTACACAGTCCTAAGAGTGGATTCATTCAACCTCAGAACTCTTACTCGTCTCATGTCCCTAAAGAGTCAAAAGTCAACCCGATTCACAAGATGATTAACCATAGTACTGGGCCCATACAGATATGAACGATCTCTGATCCCAAGTGAGAGCATTTCACAAAGAGAAGCAATGTTCTCCTCTTGAGCCAGCAATGGATCAAAGCTGGTGGAGGAAGTAGCACGGAGAAAAAGTATGAAGGAAAAAATTCATCTTGCCTTTAGATTTGCCAGGATGCCAGTTACTCTATGCCAGCTGTCTGGAGTATACAACATGTTCACTTAAACTCAGTTGGGAAAATGTTCCATCATGAGCTTCAGCATACTGCCATATGCTCCTCCCTGAGTCTTACAGAAGGCCAAAGCTTCTCATCTGAGCTGCTACTGTTGGAACTTTCTTTCTCAAAATCCTGAGAAGAAGCAAAGACCTCTGTCTGCTGTGTGCTTGTGCCCCAAAACTTTTAGTAGCTATAGGTTCCTTCAGCTCTTTGTGGCTATCAGAATCCCCACAACCTGTGCCTCAGTGGTCCCTAAGATAGAACAAGCCTGAATCTTTTTCTTTTCTCCTTTTTGCCTCTTAATTCTCCAAGCCTTGAATAAATTTAACTGCTTAAGAGGCAGCACAAAATCCCTCCTTAAGCACCCATTTCCTGATATGTAACCCGAGCGGTGGACCAATGGGAAATTCAAAGTAAATATCTTTTGTGTCTCATAGGTCCAGCCTTCCAGATCTGTCGTGCAGTCAAACCTCTATACATATCCCCAGACATTTTTGAGGATATCCTCCTTAGATCTGTGAAGAGCCTTATTCTTTCTAGGGCCTTAGGTCTGTCAAGGGCTCTGTGAGACTCTGAACTTCTAAAAAAGTGATCTCAGATGAGAAAACTCCATCTCTGCTCTTGATCAGATCCCTTGTCATTCATTTTGAGGTTCCAAATCAACAGTGAGTCTTCTTTACTGTTAATTCCTTCTGTGACTGCCCACCTGAGGATACCTGGCACAGATGCAGAGGATATTCAGTTGCTCAGGTTGTAATCCAGATTCCTTGGCCTCGCCATCCCGGACCTGCCTCAGCTCTCCAACCTGTAAGGAAACAGAAGAATTGGAATGCAGAGAGAAGGGCATGGCTTACCTCTCATTCACCATGAAAGATGGAACAAGAAAAAGGAAAGTGCATCTTTTGAGCCTCTGAGAAGTGAAAAAAGGAAGTTGATGGTCTACTTTCTGCTTCAGAAGCATGATGTCTTAGTTAATTGGGGCTATAACAACTTACGATAGACTGAGTGGCTTATAACCAGTAAAGTTTCATTTATCATACTTCACAGAATCACTCCTTAGCCAGAGTGTAAGCTTTCTGCAGCAATCACCTGAGAATCTTCCAGGCTCCACCCTTTGCCTAGCTCCAGAGTCACGTCCAATTTTTAGGTATTTGTTAGGGCAGTATCTCACTCTTGGTACCAACTTCTGTTTCAGTTAGTTGGGTCTGTAGCAGTGAATTACACTAGACAACCATATAGACAATGAACATGTATTTCTCCAATTCTAGAGACTAGGACGTCTAAGGTGAAGGTGCCGGCAGATCTGGTGTCTGGGGAGAGCTTGCTTCCTCACTGACAGTTGTCCCCTCACATGGCAGAAGGGATGTCCCCTCACATGGCAGAAGGGATGAACTGGTTCTTTTGGGTCTCTTTTATAAGGGCCCTAATCGCAATCATGAAGACCCCTACCCTTATGACCTAATCACCTCCTGAAGTTCCCACCTCCTAAGACCCTCTCCTTGGGTGTTAGAATTTCAACATATGAATTCTGGGGGAACATACATTCAGACAATAGAACATGGCAATCCTGGCTGAACATGGTGAAATAAATATTTTAATCCTCTGACTGAAACAGCTCCTTAGGCAAGGACTAGAAGCTTGTGGTAAAAGGCAGGGTGTGGGGGCCACCAGGATGTACATGCCAGGGCATGGGATTTTAAAGAGAATTTTTTTTAAATTTTCAATTAACAAGACAGAGTAATTCCACCATTGGTAAAACATGAGCCATTGAAAAAGCAGGCTGTATTTGGATTGGACACTACTTCTCCTGTGGGTAAGAAAAAGTTAGAGAAAGAGAAATGACAGAGGAGAGAGGAGAGACAGAAGAACGGCACTAAGAGTTTCCTAGAATACTTCCTCCTTTGTGCAGAATGCCAGATGGAGAGGCATGGTTAGTATATCAGTCAGAGTTCCAACAGAGAACTAGAACCAGTAAGGTGTTGTGTGTGTGTGTGTGTGTGTGTGTGTGTGTGTGTGTGTGTCTAAGATGGTATTTATTGCAAGGAGCTGGCTCATGTTATTGTGGGGACTGGCCAGGCAAATCTGGAATCCACATCATGGACCGTCAGGAAGGACCAGCTGGAAACTTTGGGCAGGAAAGATGTTGTAGTTCCAGGGTGAGTATTTTCCTTCCTCAGGGAAATTCTGTTCTTCTCTTCAGGTCTTCCAACTGCTTGGATCAGGCATACCCGAATTTTCTAGGATAATCTTTAATTAAAGTTAACTGAGTCACTTTAATCTTTCTAATCCTATCTACAAAGTATTTTTTCTTTTTTTAAAAAAAGATTTTTATTTATTTGAGAGAGAGAGAGAGCATGAGTGGGGTGAGGGGCAGAGGGAGAAACAGACTCCACATTGATCAGGGAGCCCAATGTGGAGCTTGATCCCAGCACTCTGGAATCTGACCTGAGCTGAAGGCAGATGCTTATTGACTGAGCCACCCAGTCCCTCTACAAAATATTTTCATATCAATATCTAGATTAGTGTTTGACTAACTAGGTACTATAGTCTAACCAACCGAATACATAAAAATGACCATCACAAAGAATTTGGAGAAATGTCTCTCTCCAACAATCAGGAGACTGTGAAGGGAACAGCATTTCAGACAGTGGGAATAGCATATGCAAAGTGAATTTTGAAGACACTTAGAGTGAAGAAGGACAAGGTTATCAAGGTGGACTGAAAAATAGGCAGACGCAAAATCTTGCATTGTAGAGCAAGAAAGTTTGAATTTTATCCAGATAGAGAAGTCTTGGGATTTGGCGTAGAGAACGATATGGCAAGATATGTTATAGAAAGAACAAGTAGGTGACTATATAAAAGGACTGGAAGAGGCAAACCTGAAGCCCAAAAGGCCAGACAAGAGACAGTAGAAAAATCCAGGTCGGGGTAAATTTAGAGAGCAGCATGTAATTTCGCCATCTGTTTAAAATACTAAAGAAGTAGAATTCACAACACAAGTTTGAGAGCCAGAGAGAAGGTCCGGGTGCCTGATGTGAGAAACAGGATTTTCAGTCATCCATTTACCCAAATCACAGATTGGGAAGGAGACAGAATTTATGTGTCCTCTACTCATATAGGTTGTGTGTGTGTCATAGATTCGGTATGGGGACGGTGTCTGTGAACATCCACATGTTGACAGGCAATTCTGGAGGCCTGGAGAGATGTCTGAGCTGAAAATAGAACATGGTGTTCTATTGATATATAATTTGTAGAGAGTTATGCTCATGGGAGCATTTATCTCCCATTATCATGGAAGACTTTATCTAGGAAATCTATGAGCAGGAGAAGGCTCCAAAGAGAACAGGAGAAGAGAAGGGGCACACTAACATTCAGTGGGTTAGATAGAAGAAGAAACTTGTGAGCAATAGAAAAATCAGATGGAGAGGAAGTGTATGCTATTTCTTCCATTGAGGAAAAACTGCTTTTGTCCTCTTCCATTCTTTCACCAAGGATTTATCAAATGCTCTCTGGTGCCAGACAGAGACATTGTGTAGACATTACATCTGGTGACACAATGAGGAACAAGTCATGATTTCCCCCTCCAACTTCTCTGATTAGGGTTGGCACTATTGATAAATTGGCTCAGATAATCCATTGTGATTGAGGGGCTGTCCTGTGCATTGTAGGTTGTTTAGTGGCGTCCCTGACCCCCATCCCGTCAATGTCAGTAGCAATTCTCCCCCCCCCAGTGGTAACAATCCAAAGTATCATATGTCCCTTGAGGATGGAGCAAAACTACCCCCAGCTGAGGATCGGTACTCTCAAGTCTGAAAGCTGACAGATATATAAACAAAATAAGATTACACTATGATATAGATTATAAAATGCTTATTTTTTAATTTTTTTAATAAGATGTTTAATATTGGTCAAGGTAGTTAAATTGCAAATGACAGAATCTATTTTCGCTATTTCAACAGGAAAGGATAATAGATTATTTAGGATATTGGGTAGCTTCTGGAGTCTACAGGAGACTGCCAGGAACAACATGGCTCGAAACATTACTAGAAGCTGGATGCCACAAACCCGTGATGGTTGCCCCAGGATGACCTGCTTCTACTCTTGCCACCATGAGTGCTGGGTGATGATCTCATTTGACGCCTGTTCACTTCCAAATTTTTCCTCATTATATCTGATTGGTAAAACCAAGGCTACATACTTCATTGTGTTCTAAATGCAGTGGGAAAAGTGATGGTTTTTAAACAAAGAAATGATGAGATGTTCTTTCATGATTTTAAAACATCACTTTCTAGCTTCTAGACTTTGAAATTTAAGTTTAATTTCAAAATTCAAATAAGTCTCTCTACTTTTTTGTATGAGCCTTCTTTTTCTAATCAACTTCTATATATCTTCACCTGAACATCCCAACCTCTATCTCAAGTCCTGACTTAAAAATGACTCCATTCTGTCATGTGTCTGGTCAAGAAAACTTGGCAACGATTTTCAATGTCCCTTTACTCTGTCTCATCTACTGTCACATTTGGCTAATTCTACCATCTTTTCCCCTTGGTTCTCACTTTATGTTTTGGACATTGTTCCCAGTTTATGTGAATTGAGCCATTTGTCCCATCCAAGCTCCTTTTCTTCCTGGCTTCTTGAGTGCAGAGAGAAGGAACTAAAATTTATTGAAATTCTATGATGTGTCAGATGCTGTGGCAGGAACTTTACATAGCTGATCTCATTTAGAAACAGCAGCACAGTGTGAGAGGGAGAACTATAAAATCTGATGATTCTAAAAAGCACAAGAAACCGAAGGATTGGACTTCAACGAAATTCAAGTCTTTGTATATCAAAAGACGCTATTAAGAAAGTGGCAAAGAGGACCCATAAAATAGGAGAAAACATTTGCAGATTGCATATCTGATAAGGGACCAATAGTCAGAACATTTAAGGAATTCTTATAACTTGACAGGAGAAAGAATTCAATTTAAAAATGGGCAAAGGGTTTGAATAGATATTTCTCTAAAGAACATATATAAATGGTCAATAAGCAATGAAAAGATACTCAATATCACTAGTCCTTAGTGAAATGTAAATTAAAGCCACAATGATATATCACTCCACACCCACTAAGATTGTTATAAAAATAAAATAAAATAAAATAGAGTATTGATGAGAATGTGGGCAATTGGAATCCTCACCCATTGCTAATATGAATGTGAAATGGTGTACCTTTTCATAATACTATCTAAAGTTCTGATCATAAAGCCATCTGTTGAGCACTCACTCTGTGCCAGGCTCAGTGACAAAGACTTACATGCCTTATCTCATCGAAATTTATTTATTTATTTATTTATTTATAGATTTTTATTTATTTGGGGGAGAAAGCATGAGTAGGGGGAGGGGCAAAGGGAGAGTCAGAGAATCCTTAAGCAGACTCCCCACTGAGTGTGGAGGCCACAGTGGGGCTTGATCCTTGGACCGCAAGATAATGACCTGAGTAGAAATCAAGAGTCCGACGCTTAACGCACTAAGCCACCCAGGCACCCCTCATTGATCTCTTATAGTAACTCTAGAAAGTCCATTCAATTCATCCTTTCCCAAAGCAGGCTTTGCTCAAATTTCAAGATGCTCTGGGTTAAAGTAAAACAAACAGGAAAGCATTACATCTTCAAAGCGTTTCAGCAGACTCACAGTATTCACTAGCCCATTAAAGGCTCTGAGAAATCCTGCAGTGATAATAGTTTAACTTTAGTACTCCAGTGTTTCGCACATAATTTGACCATGAAACACTTATCAACAGCAAATTGTGTGGAGTACACTTTGGGGGACATTGACTTAGTGTTATGGGCTGTCCCATTGTTAGTATCTACAGGAAACCAGGAATGGTCTTTTTGAATTTTTGTTAACTGCCTACATGAACATGCTTGTGTCTGATGGAGTTAGTTTAAGAAAAAATAATTAAAGTAAACAATTATTTTTGACGTTATAGAAGATGATGATATGAGTGTGTGTCTGTGTGTGTGCATGCTTGGGGTTTCGTGTTTCCGTATATGATAAAGAGATACTTGTGAATGTTTATCTTGTGATATGAATAATTCTTAACTAATTGTTCCCAAGATCAATTGTTATCAAATAAGTGACTGTAAAGTGAACAAAATGTAAGGCCATGTGTAGTGTGCTAATCTTTAAGGTTCATGTTGGAATCAGGAAAGATGGGAATGGCAACTGATGTTTTGATCTTCAGTGAAACAAGGTTTAAAGCTGATGCAAAGCAAACACCTAAGGTAATAGAAGACATTATTGGAACTCCTAGGAGCTATGTATCTGAACTCCATGCAGTTCAATGGAGGACCAAAAATACGGTTTAAACTATGGTTTAAACCAGCCAAATTTAGAAACATCCTTGAATTTTTATTAAAAGTCAAGCTTTAGGGGGCACCTGGGTGGCTCTGTTGGTTGAATGGCTGCCTTGGGCTTGCATCATGATCCTGGAGACCTAGGATCAGGAGCCCCATGTTGGGTTCCCTGCTCAGAGGGAAGCCTGCTTGTCCCTCTCCCACTTCCCCTGCTTGTGTTCCCTCTCTCACTGTGTCTCTCTGTCAAATGAATATATATATATATATATATATATATATATATTTTTTTTTTTTTTTTTTTTTTTAAGTCAAACTTTAGGTTGGCCTGGCTGGCTTAGTTGGAAGAGCATGATTCTCGATCTCCGGGTTGTGACTTTCAGCCCCAGATTGGGAGTAGAGATTACGAAAAAAAGAATTAAACCTGGAGAAAAAGAAGACAGGTTCTATATGAATATAGTAGAAACATTTTATGGGAAATATGGTTGAAGAACTATTTGCTGAGTGCTAACTAGTACTCTAACTGGCCCTGTTTGGAAGGTGGTCATAACATGGTCTGTCAAAGGATCATTTTCTGCATTGTGAATATATTTATATAAGAAATCATATAAAGATACAACACAAATCACACTTGATGAATTTTCTTTAAAAAATTCAGGGGTGCCTGGGTGGCTTAGTGGGTTAAGAAGCCTCTGCCTTTGGCACAGGTCATGGTCTCAGGGTCCTGGGATCGAACCCTGCATCGGGCTCTCTGCTTAGCAGGGAGCCTGCTTCCTCCCCCACTTTCTCTGCCTGCCTCTTTGCCTACTTGTGATCTCTTTCTCTGTGTCAAATAAATAAAATCTTAAAAAATATTAAAATTACATGAGTTTAGGGTCCTTAAAAAAAAACTGGACTTTAGAATTGTCCTGTGTTCCCCCTACCTACCTATTAATTGATGGGGATATAAGAACATTTAAAAATTCACTTGAATTTTTAAAATTTAACACCAAGAGTTTTAGTAAAGCCAAGAAAAGGAAGAAAACATTCTCCGAAGAGAATATTACAAAGTCAATTCAGTGTGTAGGGCAAAAATTTTATCATAGATTTTATAGTTTTTGAGCTGCATTTTGTGTTTTCATTGCCGACAACAGAGATGTTTAGATTGAAATATGATCACAATGAAATCTTTTTAATCCCTGCTTATGAAATTACCAAATTTGTAGATCCTGTTCCCTTCTAAAAAGCTTTTAACCCCTAAGAAGTTACAGTAAAAGTCTAAACTTAATATATAATGCCTTTTTAACAAAAATGCTGGTTTTGCAAAATGCAAGAAACTTGTAAAGATTTAAATAATGCTTATGAATTTTTAAAAATATAATAAATTGAATTTTTGTGTGGCCAGTTTTATTGTTAAAGAGAAAAGGGGAACATTAATATGTTAGATTTTTTGCTTGCTATAAAAATCTATTAAACATTTGTAAGTGAAATTATAAGGGTTAATCGTTTTAGAAAATTACTTTGGTTTTTAAGTATTTCATTTTCATATAAACTTTATTTTACTGAGACATTTAAAGATGTCTTAGGAGAGAAAAATAATGAATTATTGGATAATGAATAACCTGTACCTTCTTATCATTACCCCTATGTTGCTATACCCTCCAATTATCAATATAGCTTATAAATACTTAAATAATATGGCACTTGTGTTGTCCAGTTTCAACATCATTCTGGGGAAGAAGCATAGCACATTTTTAAAAAAGATTTATTGATAATATATTTGAAAGGGAGAGAAAGAGCGTGTGGGGTAGGAGGGGTAGAGGGAGAGTAAGAAACTCAAGCAACTCCCCACTGAGCATGGATCCTGACACAGGGCCTTGATCCCAGGTCCCTGAGGTTCCTACTGAGCTGATATCAAGAATTGGATGCTTAACCAACTGAGCCACCCAGGCAATCCAATAGAATATTTTTTAAATACTTGACTAAATTCACAAAATTTCTAGCATCCCAGCACTCTGAAACATTCTTTTGTGCTCTGATGAACTTAATCACTACCAGGAAGGAATTTTTGGTCCTGGGTAAAAATTCTGTGCATGAGAGAGTTTTAGCTGAATTTGGAACTGAGGCTTAGATTTACCTATTTATGGATCACTATCACCCCTTCTAAATTTATTCCATATGATTAGACAAATAAAAAGCCACACTCATTGATTTTACTGGGGTCCAGAACACTCAAGGAAAAGAATGTGGGCAATAAAATTATTGGGAGTTAGATAAACTAGTGGATTAGAAAAATCACAAAGGAAGTCAGATTTCAGAGAATGATAGTGGCATAAGTTTTCTAAACGTAGGGAAAAAAATGGGTATACTGGAATTGACTCAAATAAAAACTAATTTTGAGAAGAGAACAATGATGTTAAGTGTAGCATCAGGCTGTGACTGAGTATACTCTGCTTTTCCTCCCAGGCTGTCTAAACACTTCACTAAAAAGAGGGCTCTAAACACTTCACTAAAAAGAGGGCTTGGGAGGTAAAAATTAAAGAACTGTGGCACTGGAGGACATAACATTTCTACTGGGGTTGGTTTTCTTTCTAGAAAGTTCTAGATGGAACAAACTGAACTGATTCAGTAGGGATCTTAACCATTCTAATGTAGGACATCCTACTTGACCAGAAAATGAAAGAGAACTGAATTCTGGCAATGATGAGACAGATGGTCAGGAATTTTGGGTGTTAAAACACTGAAATGAGGTGCCTTCCAGGGCTTTGGCATCTGAGCCTCTAGAGTTATGGTCCAAGCATCACATTTAGTAATGAGATTCACGGACTTAAGGTATGGTGAAGCGTGTACCCTCAAAGCCTTTCTGCTAGAAGTCAACTGGATTCTGCATACAATATATTTTGGATTCAGTACTGGACTTCCAGGAAAGAAAAGACATCTTTAAGCAACTCTAAATAAACGGAGGCCAAAATCCAAGTGCTGAAAACTCCGAGAGCCAAACAAATGAAAGGTAGATTTTCTGAAGGGCAAATATTAATATCAACATCAAATCAGGTGAATGAAGCCTCAGGCTAACCCAGGCAACTCATAGTTCCTAAAATCAGAATCTGTGAAAGTGTGAAGCAGTCCAAGGTAGGAGGTGCCAACTGGTTCTTAATAGAAACACAGATAAAACCACAGATAAGAGTCAACCAAGCAAATATAAACTCACAACCGACAGTCATCCAATATACACCAATGTAAGCCGCAAAAGTGAAAATTAGTGGAAACAGAGCCCCCCCCCAGACCAGGACTTTTTTTTTTTTTTTTTTTTTTTTAAGATTTTATTTATTTATTTGGCAGAGATCACAAGTAGGCAGAGAGGCAGGCAGAGAGAGAGAGAGAGAGGAGGAAGCAGGCTCCCTGCTGAGCCGAGAGCCCAACGTGGGGCTTAATCCCAGGACTCTGGGATCGTGACCCAAGCCAAAAGCAGAGGCTTTAACCCACTGAGCCACCCAGGCACCCCCAGGACTTCTGATATAAAATATTTCAGATATAGAGTGTTAAAGTAACTCTGATTTAAAAAATAAAAGAAGAAAGCACAAATTTAAACAAGCAATAACAGATTATAAACACAGGGAAGCAGATGTGAAAAGAAAGCATGTAGTATTTTTAGAAATGAAAAATGTATTTGTCAAAACAAAAAACATCCTCAAGAACTTGTTTAAACAACAGATTAGCACAAATGGAGTAAGGATGTAGTGAGCTGGAATGTAAATGTTGATAAATTAAATATCATATTTTAATCTGTAAAGCAGTCAATAAAAAAGAACCCATAGGGACATGACTGGAAGGTCATTTTGGGCACTCAGAGCAAAGCCCCCAAATACAGAAGGCAAAAATTGATAGAAGTTAAGGCAATTATGAAGAAATCCACAATCCTAGTTGGAGATTCAGTAACTGAACTCGTAGACAAAAACTGTTAAGGATACAAAAACTTTCAGCCAGTTTGATTTAATGTCAACGTATAGAATAACATAGCCAATGAAAGGAGAAAATATATTCTTCTCTGACACACATGAAACATCCAATGAGACAGGTGAAAAGCTGGATCAAAAACTAAGATTCAGTGAGTTTCAAATGACTGAAATTCTTTTTTTTTTTTTTTTAAAGATTTTATTAATTTATTTGACAGAGAGAAAGATCACAAGTAGGCGGAGAGTCAGGCAGAGAGAGAGGAGGAAGCAGGCTCCCGCTGAGCAAAGAGCCCGATGCGGGGCTCGATCCCAGGACACTGAGATCATGACCTAAGCCGAAGGCAGCGGCTTAATCCACTGAGCCACCCAGGCGCCCCTCAAATGACTGAAATTCTACTGAGTATGTTTTCTGACTGCAATGGTGTTAAAGTAGGACCAATAAAAACAAGATACCTAGGAAATCACCGACTATTTGGAAATGAAGTAATGCAGTAACTTACAATTCCTGGGAGAAGGAAGAAGTAACGAAGGAAATTAGAAAACATTTAAGACTGAATGATAGTGAAATCACGATTTTATCAAAACATAGGACGCTGCTAACACTATCTTTAAAAGGTAATTTATAATTTTAAGTTCATATATAAAAAGGAAGAAGAAGGTAAATTAGTGGCACTGTTTCCACTTTAAGAAGCAAGCAAAAACATGCAAGTACAATCACAAATAGAAGAAAGAACAGAAATGAGTAGAAATCAATGAAATAGAAAAGAGAAAAAGAATGGAGAAAATCAGTGAAATAAAAAGTTAGTTCTTTAGAAAGAATAAAATTGATAAAAACCCTAGCTGATAAGAAAAGTGAAAGGAAACATGTTGCTAACATCACAGATAGAAGAGGGGCCATCACGATTTCTCACAGATATCTCACACAGATATTAAGAAGAATATTCAGACTACAAACAACTTTCTGCCAATAAATTCCACAATTTAAGTAAAATGGACAAATTCTTCTGCAGTTGAAATTCTTCAAATTACTAAACTGACTAACACATAAATAGAAAACCTTAATAGCCCCATATTTCTTAGACTGAGTTTGTAACTCCAGACATATCCTGGAGATGTTATGGGTTCAGTTCCAGACCACTGCAGTAAAGCTAATATTGCAATATATTGAGCACCATGAATATTTTTGGTTTCTCGGTGTGTATGAAAGATATATTTACACTATTCAGTAGCAGGAAAGTCAAATCTATAGTGACAGAAATCATATCAGTGGTTGCTTCTAAGGGGGTAAAGACTGACTGTGGGGGGGTCATGGAAAAGTTTTTTGTCATGGTACATATCTATCAGAACTGATCGAATGGTATTCTGAAGACCCGAACATTTTCTGCTTATGAATTATACCTTAAAAGAAAATAAAGCAAAAGTGAAATAAGGAAATTTTCAAATAAACAAAACCAGAACATTTGTCTTCAGTTGATGTGCACTGAAAGAAATCTGAAAGGATTTTCTTCTGGAAAGAAGAAAAATGATCCCACATAGAAACACAGAAACATATGAAAGAATGAAAAGCAAAGGAGATGGTAAATCTGTAGATAAATCCAAATAAATATTGTGGGCAAAACCATGAAAATGACATCCTGGAACCTGAAATACATATTGACTCGAAGTGCTGATTATAATAACGTGGAAGATAGGTAGGTCGTAAATGTGCCAAGTTTTGGCACTGTCTAGAAGCAGGAAAACGTGGATATAAATGGTCATTTAGAAGGTAACCATGTGTTTTATTATATGAATCAGGGAAAAACTACAATGAGGGATATGGAATCAAGGATTTATTTTTCAAAAAATATTTATTTAGAGTCAAGGTTTTATTATCTTCATTAGGCATTAGGGAAGAAGGCTTCAGAAGGCTGTCATTCAGGCTTTGGTGGTGGTCCTGAGGTCGCTGAGGATTAGCATCGCTGGCAGGCAGGAAGAAAAGCTGGGGGTAAAGCAGAGGACCATGACAAAAGCTGGAATCCAGAAACAGGAACTGGAATCTGTCTCCCGCACCACCTCCAATATCAATGATGCAAGTGTCCTGTAGGAAAATGCTGGTGACCTCTACCAAAGACCCATGTGTGTGTCTGACCTGAGCGTTAGAAAAGCTGAAGGAGGAGAGCCATCAGAACCTAGATTAGCTGCAGGCCCTGCTGCCGCCTGATGCCAACAAGTGGGCAGAGAATGTTCCTTGGAAGCTAAGATCCAAGTACTAGGTGTACTTATTGCTAACTGGGTGTCACTACTCCTACGAGATCCTAGAGACAGAGCTAGGGAATATATACATGCACATACACCCACACGAAGTCTATATTTCTAGAACTATC
The DNA here is from genome assembly GCF_030435805.1 of Mustela lutreola. Lineage (NCBI taxonomy): Eukaryota > Metazoa > Chordata > Mammalia > Carnivora > Mustelidae > Mustela > Mustela lutreola. Next base: position 80,500,268 of record NC_081301.1, on the reverse strand, counting down.
TACCTATATAGAAAACTATGAGGGCACACAGATATTTCCAATTTCAACACTATGGAGTTCATACTCTGTTCCCTTTTTATAACTCTATTTCGCAACAGTGAGAAACTGACTCCCATTATTCTTAATAAATTGGCTATCTGGCCAGTCTCCCCGTAAGTAATCTTCCTTTGTTACCTCTGCTACCCCCCAGACTCTGACTCCCTCTCACTTTCTCTTGGGAGGCTCTGACCCCTGTAGAAGCCTTTAGGCAGTATAAATCCATCCTGTCACCCTCCCAGGGGTTGTAGAGAGAAGGAACACCAGGGGGTGGGGAATCTTGGGAGCCATTTTAGAATTCTGCTGGCCACACTGGTCATCTGTCATGAGCCTTCTTCAGCAAAAGTAGAATAAGTGACCTCTCTCTAGTGCTGCCTTTAGGAGGGGCATGGGTAAGTTGGGGTATATTCAGAACTGGAAAATTTTAAATATTAAAAGACACCACAGAGATGTAATGTTTAAATACAGTGTGTGATCTTGTGCTAGATTCTCTATTCAAGGAACAATACTTTGTGTGGAGAGCATCACTGGGCAAATTGACAGAGTTAAAATCCAGAGAGCAGTTAAATGAAATTTCTCTATTCATGTTACATTTACTGAAGTTGATGACTTTAGTATATAAAGGAGTGGTTATATAAAGAAATCTTTATCGTGGGAATATAATCTGAAGTCCTAAGAAGTAAAGGACCATGTTGTATGCAGTTCATTCTCAAATGTCAAGGAAAAAGAATAATTATATATAGGTATGTGTATACACACAGAATACACAAATCTGACAAAATTTAAAAATATGAAAATCTGAATTAAGGGTATAGGGCTCTTCTTTATCATTCTTGTGATTTCACTGTAAGTTTCCGGTTGTTTTCAAATAAAATGATTTTTAAGAATTTCCAGCAGAACCACAGCAGACTCAGGACTTGAAGAGGCCATATAAGAAAAAAGGACAGTGAAAGAAGCTCATGTATGAAAATGGTTTGAGGGGCTTTGACTATCTATGGTGGTCATTTGCCACACTGAGAGCTTTTTTGCTTAATCAAATCAGTTCCAAAGATAGATGATAAATCAGCTGATGACAAAGATTTCTGCATCAGCTCACTGCCTATCACAATACCACAGCTGGCTTCTTTCTCTCCCTGGACTCCAGCATCTGCACTGAGTTCAGGGAGCCTAGTTCAGCAGCTGCAGTTCCCGCTGTCCTGGCCCGCGAGCTTTTCCAGGATGCTTTCATTCTGTTAAAATGGTATTTTTTGCTGCTTTGGTGAAGGGTCACCTGGACTCTCTTTGGGTGTACCGAGCGGGTGGGTGAGCAATTCTCAGATGACTTAGAGCTCCCTTATTCATGATTTCAATTTTGTCCATTATTATATTCCTTCCAACACCCTTATAATCCATTTCCATGCATGTCCTTGAGGAATCTGTCTATATAAATGGCCAAAATCCTGTTGTATTTTGGTGTGACTCTCATCTTCTTGTGCTTCACTCTTTGTATCTCATGCTCTGGGGTCTGGAGGGACTGGAGTCTGGTTGCAAGGCTAGAATCAAGGACAAGTAGTGTGGGTGTTCAGAAATATCATCAATCCCCAGCTGAGCAGGCGGCTGAGGGAAAGCTATTGCAGCATTTTGAGGCAAAAGAATACTAACATCAGTCAGGGAGGAAGAGTACCTGCAAAAGAGCCTCAGTGGAACTTAGAGGTTCAGAGTAGCTTCACTGGGTTTGTTCAATTTTTAGGATGCTGCTTTTTCTTAATCAGTGTTCTAACTTTAACTTAATAACCCCTTTGGGGTTGTGAATTCAATTTGACTTGTAATTCAGCGACCAGAAAGATGTGATCTTGAATTTGTCTTTCCAAAATTTTGACCCTGTATCAATAGGAAAAAAAAAAAAAACAACCAAAAACAAAAAACAAACTCAGATTATTTGTAGGGAGATCACAGAAGCATTCTGGTCCTGTATCCAGACTTTGAACTGGAAATTCAAAGCCCTGAATTCATTATTTTTACTCCTAAGTTCTCTAGTTTAGTTAAAAGCCACTAAGCAATCCATTAGACTCCTTATTTCCACTAAAATATTCTATGGCATCAGTTACTTGGTCACCCAAGGTCCTGCCTGTCCTAGGCAGTTGATTCCAGACACCTGCAGGTGACCATCTGAATAACCCTCTACAGGACATAGTATGTGCATGTTCACTCTTCTTTCAGAAATATAATCAAGCATCCATGGCATGCCAGAGACTCTTCTAGACCCAGAGATAGATCAATGAACAAGATAGACCTGCTGTCATCCAGCTCAGTTCTAATGGAAGAGACAGACATGAAAAATAAGTTTTTATTAAATTTTCCATAATTTAAGTACTTTGTTGGAAAATAAAACTGGGAAGAGGACAGATATTGACAGGAAAGACACCTTCAGGTCTGGTGACATTAAAGAGGCATTAGCTCCTATTGGTGAGAGAGCATTTAAGAATAGAAGTACTCAGTGCCCCTAACTTTGGAGACAAACTGAAGTACTGAATGTACTTCTATTTTTGACTTTTTCCTTAGCATGGTGAGTTGTTTGGGAAATGATTCAATAGTTATTTGTAGTTCCTAAATTCTCAACAGCAGTTGCCTCCTGATATGTGTCACTATATATTCTGAGTTGACATCTGCTGTCTGAATCACCAAAATAGTGCCTTGTTTTAAAATTTATCCACTATTGGCTTATGTTTTATCTTACTCTAGGCCATGTTATCACTACATGTGACATCTCTGTATATGTGTTTGTGAAACTGGGATGAAGTTGGCAAAACTTGAGATGGAGGAAACTCTGAAACATGTTTTTGCATTCAGAGAACAGGAGGCATAAGCACGTTTGGAATAGAGAGGAGAGAGAGGCGAAGCAATATTGGAGGAGGCAAAGTAAAATGCATAGTCGAGAACTTAAATGCCATTCAGGCAACAACCTTGGGAGTCCAGATGACTGTAGATTTTTATCATGGCTTTTGGTCTCCAGCAAAGAGACCAGGAGTAAGGCTTTTCCTTAGTAGAGGAGATCGGTTTGTTGATGATGAATTTAATAATGACATTCATGATGACATTGTATTTGAGGAATGTCTCTCCAAATGGGACTTGACTTGACTAACTTTTAGGCCAATAGAAAGATCAGCATGCTGACCCATGCTTTAGGTATTGGTATATCTAAGCGAGGAATAATTGATATGACCGAGTCATTATGAAGCGTAACGTCTTCATCTCCAGAGTTTTCATAGAACTAAAAGTTGTGTCAATGAATAAAGGAAATCACAGTATAGATGATCACAATGGTGATGCTTATGTGCAGTGCCATACAGCTGCCCAGGACCATGCTTATAATGTTTGTTAATCACTAATTTTAAGAACTCAAATAAATATTAAGCCTTTTAATAATCCTCCATCTCCATGTCTCAGTTTCTTCTGTGACCAAAAGATCAACCAATCCCAGGGGTTGCTGAGCAGCTAAGGATAGGAATTTTTTTTTTTTTTTTTTTTTTTTTTGGAGCTTTCTATCCCCACATTTCTAGCTCATTCTGGGCTCCCCAGATCCTTGGTGGTATTTCATAATAGGAAAGCCTACCAGTCATTCACATATCTTTGTTAAAAAGCTGATACAGCTGAGCAGAAGAGCTGAGGCCCATCATAACTCAGGTGAACCGAAGACCAGTATTCTTTTTACCTCACAACACTGTTCCATGGTGCAAGGAGGAAGCAGGAAGGATGTTGGCCTGGTCACCTTTTTGGGTTGGGCTGTGCATGGGAGAGGGAGGACACAGGTCTGGGAGTCGGGCAGCCCAGGCATCCAGGGCTGGCTTTACCCTGGCTTTGTGAAGCAGGCTGTGGTTCCCACACCGCCAGGCATCTTTTCTCCCCAGATGACCTTGGAAGCTCCTTCGAAGCTCACATCCCACAGTTCCTCTGTGTGGCACTCAGAGGCCACAGCAAATGATCTGATTCTTTCTGGACCTCATCTCCAAAGAATCTTGTAATAGCAAAATGGAGCATTTCTATTGTCTGACTTGGGGATCTGGTAATGAAATTGTAGGGGAGAGTATTAACTGTTTTTCAACACTCTTACATGGATGTGTGGCTTTTTATGGACCCTTCCCTTCTCTTCGTGTGTCTCTTCTGGCTGTCTCCTGATCTGGGGACATACATATGCATATATATGGGGTCATAAGGATAAGCATTTCAGCAGAAGCAAAACGGGTCATCTATGCCTCAGCAGCTATTTGTTTTGATTGTTTCATGAAGGTTTGTAAGGACTGCGGATTTTCCTCCAGTCAGGGCATGCTGAAGAACACCTACTATGTGCAGACTCTGCTTTAGTCTCTAGGGACGGGGAGAATTCTGGACACAGAGAGCCATTTGTACCTACATATCAAGATTACCATACATGGGAGTATCTCAAGGTTAGCTCATATAACCCATTTCCTTTGGGGATTGAACAAATTGATACAAAGCAGTGTTATGAATGAACTTGATTACCTTTTGAGAGAAAATGTCTCACTTCTTGTGCTTTTGCTACAAATTTTAAGAATGAATGGCTGTTTTCAGAACTAAAAGTTTGGCAGCCCGCTTACAAGATGGAAAGGGAAGAAAAACTAAAGATACCTCTCTTAGTTTAAAGTACGTGGAGCTATTTTTCCAAAGTCGGCTTTGCTGGCAGAACAAGTCTGTTAATAACCCTCCGGTACTCCCTGTGTTGAAATAACACAAATTAGCATTTAACCCGGGAGGAAGAACACATGAAGTTATTTAACATTTACATAAAATTATGGAGTAAACTCCAAAACAGGTCGCCTCTGAAATGTATAATTACACTCAGCAGTCCCGTCAGCATACATAGAAACAATTTTATTTCCAATCATCTTCTGCTTTTATTCACTCAGGAATGTATCATTAAAATTTCCACAGAACAATGAACCTTAATAGGTGCTAATGCAATTGTGAATTATGGTAATTGTTACCTAAATTAATCTCTGTACTTTCTATTCTGTATTGCCCTATGCATAAGAAGTGTGAAAAAGATAATGTTGAAACTGACATTTGTATAAATGGTATAAAAGATTTATCTTATTTGATAAAAAAAAATTTCATGAGAACTTGCTACTTTTTAAAGTTATTTGGTTGGGAAAAAAATGTTAGATTTGCTCTCAGGTATGGTTTATGTAATCTTGACTGGGTGAAATTTGTGGGGAAGCAAGGCCGTTGACCATTAGGTCACCTTTGATGCCTACACACTCACGAAGGTGTCCAGAAGGCACATGTATGTCCCCTGTGCAGATCTTGCCCTATATCTGCATGGGGTTACTTTCTATGTGTTTACCTTCACTCGTTTATATAATCAGCATCCACCATGCTTGGTGTAATGATACCTACCATTAGGGCCTGAACCATGGGGTCCCCATGTCCTTCCCTCCTCTAAATTTGTATGTTGAAGTCCTCACCCTGACTACCCCAGAATGTGACTATATTCAAAGATGGGAGCTTTAAATAGGTAACCCAATTAAAGTGAAGTTACTACAGTGGGCCCTTATTCAAGCGGTATCCTGGTGAGAGGAGATTAGCATTCAGTCAGACAGAGAGAGGAGACACTGTGAGGACAAATGGGGGAAGACAGCCATCTATAAGCCAGGGAGAATGGCCTCAGAAGAAACTGGCCTTATCAACCTAGGTCTTAGACTTTCAGCTTCCAGAACTATGAGGAAATAGATACCTGTCGTTTCAGCCACCCAGTCTGTGGTGCTTTGTTCAGGCAGCCCAGGTAAATGAATATATCTAGCCAGATTGGAAATAATGAAATATAGGCTTTTGTATTGTTACTCTTGACTTACATTTGACCTTGGGCATATTTCTTAATTTTTCCGTTTGTAATTATAGTTGTATGTTTGTATATTTTAAACTGCTCAACATCATATTCTTTTCTTGTCCTAACAGCACTTTGAATTTCCTCTGTGAGACTACTAACTCCTCAATCTCAGTCCCCACAAGTTCAGATGAGGCTCGTCTAATGGGCCTATTACTTGGTCTGGCCAATCAGTTCTATGTCTTCTTCCCACAGTGTTCATCCATAAATGTGGACATATGACAGCGACCTAGACAATGAGGTTCAGTTTCAGAACTTAATTTTGAAGTCCTGAGCAACTAAACTCTGTATTTGCTGGAGCTGCTGAGGTATGGGGGGTGTACCTGAGGCTCCCTGTAGCTTCCTGACAGCCACAGTGAAGGGGCCAGACAAGGAATGAAATCAACACAGAGAGAACAGGGCTGCAGATAGAGATCTAGTACCAAGGACCGTGTGTGAGTCCCTGATCCAGACTTACTTGAAGCCAGTGATCCCCCAAACCCTGTCGATTAATAAGCCAGTAAATTCCTCCACTCTCTCTTCCACTTTAAGGTAGTTTGGCTTGTCATTGCTACTGAGACCTTAGTAATATAATGTCTTAATGCTTTGTCTCTTCCTCTGTGAAGTGAGTATACTCTTGTAACTATATTTTTCCCCAAACTAAATATTATACAGAACACTGGTATCTTTGGTGTATATGTGGGAAGAGGTAAAGAAAAGACTACCAGAGGTCACACGCAGGTATGTTTCTTCCTGGGGCCAGTAAAGTTGCCAAATGGCCAGAGACAAGGACTGCTATTGGGATACTTGATGTGATTTTTCTATATGTACTCCAGCAGCCGAGTAACTGATATTAGAACACTCATGGAGAGACGTATATTTGGGCCTGATAGTAATAACAGAATTTAAAGAGCAATACATTTGGCTCTACTTAAAGCAAAACAAACCATGGGGCACCTGAGTGGCTCAGTCATTAAGCATCTGCCTTCAGCTCATGTCATAATCCCATGGTCCTGGGATCAAGCCCCACATCAGACTCCGTGCTCAGCTGAAAGCCTGCTTCTCTCTCTCCCACTCCCCCTGCTTTTGTTTCCTCTCTCACTGTGTCTCTGTCAAATAAATAAATAAATAAATAAATAAAATCTTTAAAAAACAAAACAAAACAACCACCAAAAATCCAAGTTCAAGTGGAATGCATCGTAGTTAGCGGGTTTTTTTTAATAGGATAAGTTTTACTGGGCCAAGTCCAGGATGAGCTTTGCCATTCACAACCATCTTTGGAACAGTGATTATTAACCAGCTCTGAAGAAGACTTTAAAAATGCATGAGAACGCTACCTCCCAATACGAAACCTGCTTATACAGTTTGCCATCAATTTCAAGGGCTCTGTTCTTTCAAAGCCCACTTCCCTACTGGGCCCATGGCCAAGAGCTCTAGGAAGATGTGTCAGATGCATGTTTGCTGACTTATTTTCTAAGCTTTTTAGATTTTATTTCTTTTTTTTCCTTAAGATTTTTATTTATTTGAGACAGACAGAGAGAGAGAGAGAAAGGGAGCAATCATGCATGTGCATGAGCAGGGGGGAGAGGAAGAAGGAGACGGAAAAGCCCAACATGGGACTGGATCCCAGGACCCTGAGATCATGACCTGAGCCCACGGCAGACACTTAATGGACTGAGCCACCCAGGCGCCCAAAGCTTTTTAGATTTTATGAATCAGATTCTTTAAATTGCAATTTAGGCAACACTGCTAATTCATTTCTTCAATTACTGTAACTTTTTCTTTCATTTTGGAGGTTGCTTTGTCTCTGGTTATATTTATTTCTGCCTATAATCTAAGGAGGAGTTCCTTGTTTATTTGACAAGTGTTTATGGGTGCATGATGTATACCAGGAACCGTGGGAGATATGATGAGATTAGAGAGAGAGGGGCCAGTCCCTCTGGAATGTAGGGGCTGTTGGGAGAACACAGGGATCTGGTGGTTTAAATCAGCAGAATCTAGTATTGGCCTTTTTGTCTCTGGAGTGAGGGCACTACCTCTGTGGGGCCCAGAGCAGGAAGGACCTGGAGTGTGGAGGGGACTCTGCTACCGTAGGATGTAAAAAGGCTACCCCTTCAGTTGGTCCAGCTTTGCAGAAAGGCTAGAGGACATCACATCCTTAGGTGGACTAAGGATGGCCTACCCTTTTATCAATGACTCCCCACTAAGGCCAGAAGTAGGAAGAGGCAAGTGAGTGAGAGACTTCCTTCCCAAGTAGAAAATTCATGAAAATTGCATACTTCTTAATACTTCTTAATTAGTATCCAACAAGACCACGAGGGGGTGAGTCGAGCCTTGCAAGGTCAAGGTGGGCTCCTGTCATTACTTAAAATTTTGATATTTTGTTTATCATGGACATTTTGATATTTTGTTCATCACAGATAAATTCATTTTGACAGTTTAAAAATATTGCATTAAAATGTGGTTGCTAAGATTTTCAGTGATACCTTAAATTTTGTGCCCAAAGTTAAGGCCTCACTTTTCCCACCCTTGTCCTAGCCCAGCCTCATGATGTAGGGATAAATTATGGCACTCTGTTAAGAAATGTTTGCAAAAGGGGCACCTCAGTTCCTGTCATTAAGCATCTGCCTTTGGCTCAGGTCATGATCCCAGGGTCTTGGGATTGAATCCTATGTTGGGCTCCCCACTCAGCCAGAAGCATGCTTTTCCCTCTCCCACTCCCCCTGCTTTTGTTCTTTTTCTAACTATCTCGCTCTGTCAAAGAAAAAAAAAAAAAGAAATGTTTACAATGTATCATTCTTTTTTTTTTTTTTAAGATTTTATTTATTTATTTGACAGAGAGATAGAGATTACAAGTGAGCAGACAGAGGGAGAAGGAGAAGCAGTCTTCCTGCTGAGCAAGGAGCCCGGATGCGGGGCTCGATCCCAGGACCCCGAGACCATGACCCGAGCTGAAGGCAGACGCTTAACGACTGAGCCACCCAGGTGCCCCGCAATGTATCATTCTTATAATTGAATTTATAGGATAAGTTTTTATTATTATTTATTTAACAACTAATAATACCGTTATTCAATTGTTTAATAGTTAATAGTATCACTTAATTATTATTAATACATATTTCGTATAATATGTGATATCTATTTTTGATATACGTAATTTTGGGGACATACACACATAATTAATTTGAATTGATGGAATCCTTCAAAATGTAATGTAGATGTAATTTAGAGCCAGCAGATTGAGACATACAGAGCGTATAGGTGCATCATTTTTTGAATAACATCTCTTAATTTATCTGGGAACTCCTGTCACACAGCATCATATCTGGTTCTAAGGGTTAGTAATTTTCTATATCTGTACTGGCTGGCCACAAAGGGCTGGTGACGAAGGTTCATTGTACGAGCTGTGGCCTTGGCCATCACACCATGCCTGGAGACCGCTGCCCTTCTCCCCATGTCCTGGTCTCTGTGCAGCTCTGAGCCCTGACCTCTGGCTTCATGTTGGCCTTGTCTCCTAAGGCTCTGTGTCCCATATCTCTGTTGCCTTCTCTCCCCAATCTCTTACTTGCTCCTGGATCTCCCCAGCACCAGACTCAGCTTGTGTTTCATCCTTAACTCCTCTTGCTGGCATCTATCTGTCTTGTGCTCAATTTCTCCACCATCTGGAACAAGTTCTAGAAGCCTAATTAACTTGTAAAGTGTGTTCAGTTTGGATGGCAAAAACCATCTTTTTTCCCGTGACTCAAACCTCCTGACCTTTCCTCATAAAACACTCATGTCCTATTTGCTACCCTGTGCTCAGTTGTCATTACTTTGTGCTGACAGTTTTATTGTTTCCTGGTGACCTCTGTCCATCCACAATTACTGTGGTATATGGCAACCTACTTATTTCAAAGTTAAATGTGTGGGGTAAAAATAAAACCAAGAAGTTCCACCTTCTAAGGAAAAAATTCCACATTTTTAAGATACAACATGTATTCATTCATATATATATAAATTCTATTGTAATTTATTTTGCTAAGTGAGTGAATAGGCCTCTTAAACATGTCTAGATATCAGTTAGTAATGCTTGGCTTTTGAGATCTCCCCAGCTCTTAAAACTATGCATGTGAATAAGCAAACATCTAAGGAAAATTTTTCAAAGAAGCCAAGATTGACTAAAAAAGGATATATTGCAGCAAGAAACAAAAAAATGGCTTTAAAGTATTGACAATAAATGAAGATGATTCAGTCTTTCAGAATATCCTGAACTTTTACATCAAGTAAATGTATATTTAGGACACTTGTTTGACCAAGTCATTATTTGGGAATGAAAACAATGAAGAAAAAATAGTTTGGTTATATAGTAGTATAGAGTGAGGGCAAGGAGACCAAAGTTCCTTCATCACTGCTACTCGTTACACAATGACCTTGGGCAGAATGTGTATGGTGTGGATGCCTCCCATTGGTAAATAGAATATGGGGGCTCAAAAGAATGGCTTTTACCCAATAATCACTAAAACTGATCTAAATTAGTGTCACATAGCATAGCTGCAGACTTAGATTTAAGGAAATCATTTATCTCTGGTTGCATTCCTGTTATGAATTTAAATAGAAAGGGGTCTGTCATTGACTTTTAAAAGTTGAAAGTCCAACACAAAGAAAAATGAAAGAAAAAAAAGGTATGATATGTTCCATAGGATGCCAAGAAATTTTTTCAGATAGAAGTAGTTCTTCTATGTACCTATATCCTCTTTATTTAGAGTTAATTTTTGTTAATTTCCATATTCCTCTTTTTGTCTATAGGATTCATGTCTTGTGGGAGAATGGATAAGGAAGTAGAACACGTCTATTTGAGGAAGCAGGCCCTCTACAGTTTATCTTTGGATTAACTGATAATTTTTGTGAGTCAAATTGTCTAGGACTTTATCCTGAGTTTCTTTAGAGAAGTGAAGGAAGGAAAAAGTAACACTTCTCCAGTGCTTTGGGATCCTTGGGGAGAAGCTATGTGAGAAGCACAAAGTATTGCTCTCATTTGGCAATCATGATTCTAAGGCATATTGAAGCAGACACTTGAATGCTCCAAATGACGAGATAATCCAGATAAACTTTACGCGTCTTGCAGCTTTTGAAGTTCTTAAAGCCAAATAGAGTGGAAGGATAAAAGACAAACTAAGTTCCTAAGTTAGTTCGTTTCATACACTTAGTGTCTCTGCTTCCTATGAATCCCAGCTGCCAGTAGCAAATACCACAGCCAAACACCTAGAGTCAACTTATCTGTGTGCGGACAGCTCTATCACACATATGTGCTATGGTTTACAAGAATGAGGCTATCTTCCTATGTAACTTGCTTTCATTGAATTACACAATACTGAGTAATTAAATATGTTTCTCTATAGTATCAATTGTAAAAGCAAAATAGTTCTCCATTATATAGAGAATCTGAATGTATTGAACCAATCCCTGTAATTGGATATTCACATTATATATTAAAAGAGTCTACCAACATATCAACATGGAAAAAGATTAGATCTGACCTTTGAAATTTCCTAAAGCCATTGGTAAACAGGAAGCCTGTGGAAACCCCATGTGGATGGGGTCAGAAGCCTTCTGAATATTACACAGTAGGTCAGAAGGGCATGGATCTTGAAGCAGAACTGGATGCTTAAGAAATAATCCATGTGAAGTCATTGTTTAGACTGTATCAGGTATACAAAATATGACCTCTTTAGGCTAAAAAATGACTCTCTTCCATTATAGATCTCTTTATCATCCTTTCCACCCTAAGATATGAGCCTATACTGAATCATTAGTTAGGGTTAATATAGTTTTATTTTATTTTGAGTATATCTTTCTTAGAAGAGCCTTTTAAAAATTTTATTCATTTATTTGAGAGAGGAAGAGATAGAATGAGTAGGAGCAGAGAAAAAACACACAGACTCTGTGCTGGGCCTGAAGTAGGGCTCGATCCCATGACCCTGAGATCATGATCTGAGTCGAAATCAAGAATCAGACACTTAACTGTCTGAGCCACCAAGGTGGCCCTCAGAAGAGCCTTAATATGGACTTAGAGTATAGTTGAAAAAATGCTCACAGTTTTATAATTAAATGAGTACATTTAGATCTACTGAGCCTGGCGTCTTGTATTGTGCCAGTGTACCTGAGCAGAACTATATTTCCCAGAATACCCTTTCCTGTTTGGATTTTGGTTGCAGCAGACCACTAGAAAAATTCACACAAGACTTAGAGGGCCAAAACAAAGTCCAAGCCATTTTGTTATTTTTGGCAGGTTGGTTCAGCGTGCCAGACATGGTGGCTCTCACGCACATTGTTGTTGGTCTGCTTTCTCGCCTTGCTGCCTTGGGGCAGCCCCATACCCACCCTTCTTCCCTCTCCTACAAGCTTCTTTGAATGTGGGGCCAGGTAGGCATGTAGCTCTGTGGTCAGTGTACAGTTTTTCCTGCAGATCATTCAGGGCACCAGGACCTCAGAATGTGACTGTATTTGGAGATAAGGTCATTAAGGGAGTAATTCAGGTAAAATGAGGTATATAGATGGTTCCTAATCCAAGATGACTGGTGCCCTTATAAAAAGAGGAGATTAGGACCCAGACACACACAGAAGGAAGGCCATGTGAAGGCCATGTGAAGACCCAGGGAGAAGATGGCTATCTGCAAGCCAAAGAGAGAGTCCTCAGAAGAAACCAACCCTGCTGACACCTTAATCTTGAACTTCTAGCCTCCAGGACTGTGAGAAAATAAATTTCTGTTCTTTATGTTACCTAGTCTGTGGTACTTTGTTATGATGATCCTAAAAAACTAAAATAGCATTGTTAGTACTTATTAAGTGACTTATTTCTGTAAGAGGATATCAAAACAGTCTCTATGTTCTACGCAGATAATACATCTCTATTCAATAAGTGACATAAGCTTGTCCCACAATAAGCATACTCTTGAACTTAGGACCCACTTAGCATTTAGCAAAAATTGAGCTGAAATAATATTTATGAAGGGAAGTTTTCTCAAAGGCCATTCATTTCATGAATTCCACTAGATATTCTAAAGCTTACCTCTGGAGCAAACTTTATCCTTGGTTGTGTAATGTCACTTCAACATTAGATTGTGTTTAATAAATTACTTTTTGTTGAGGTGTCATCAGCATAGGGCAAAGAAAATTCTAGAAAGGGTTTCAAGAAATGTATTTGTGTGTCTACTGAAAGGTTGCTACTGAAAATGTTGCATGGGATTATTGCTAAAAGGCTCCTGGGGAGAAATTCTGACTAGCCTAAGTACCAAGAATATCTGCTCTTCTCATGATCAATTAATGCAAAGATTAACTTAGTTTTTATTTTTGTAAGGAAGGCTAGAAAGCTGGATAATGGTTCTTAAGCTTAACGTGCCAGAGAATCACCTGAGGAGCTAATTCTGAAACTGAGTGAATAAGCAAATGTGACAAAATATTCAATTTAGAATAAAGCTTAGTCTGAGCAAAGAAAATTTAAACTGTCTCTTCAACTCCTATTAGATAAGATTGCTTTGGTTCAGTCTCCCCTTATTTTCCTTCCTAGGATAGCATATGGGTATATGCAGGGGCATAGGTGCCTGTGTTGTGGGTGACGGGGCCTCTGTGCTTTTCTGGTTCTTGAGTGTCCACTGGTTCCAGACCTTTGTTTTATACCAGTCCTTCCACCCAGCCCTGTGACCAGGCCATCCAGTTCTACCTTCTATGGTGATATCATTGTCCCAACACAGCAGCTGCCACATCAGTCTGGCTGGCTCTCAACCTTCTCACCTCTTGGTATACTTTCTATTTAATTAGGCTGAGTGGTTGTATGTTGTTGTGGGCTCCTTTGCACAGTCACCTCCTCCTTGACTCCCAGATGGAGAAAGAGGCCCAAGTCCCTTCTCTTCAAGGTTTCTTTCCTTATATAGGACAAATCAACCTTTGTTGTAAAAGTCTGAGAGGGGACCATCAAGAGATGCAGGTCTGAACACTTGACTCTCATTTCTTTCTTCCTCTTCTGTCCCTATAAATGCCCAAGCTGGAAATATTTTTTAATTTTTCTTTACCTACATTTTTATTTCTTTCTACAACTGAGCAAGAGATTTCCTGTCATTGCATTTGTTTTGGGGAAATGGAATTTTCTCAACACTAAGAAAAACTCAATGGGATGGGTCCTCCTGGTTGGGTTGTTGATATACCAAAGGAGGAAATAAAAGCATTTGGGAAATCCTTTCTTTCTAAAAAATGCATGGCTTTTAAGCTTATTGACTTCCTGTAAATCCTATTTTGTATGTCAGATGCTGAATATTACATCAGTATTTATTTTCACTTTTCTCTCTCTAACACATCTCCCCAAACAGATGGGTGTTCTAAGTCACGTACTTGGAAATGCAAAACAAAAAAGCACGTTAATAATTTAAAAATTGTCTCTAATAAATACTGCTTTATTATAAATGCTAATAAAAAGATACCAGAAAAAAAAGAAAAGAAAAAGAAAATGGTCTTGAAAGAGGGGAAGAAAAGTAAGTAATAAGTTTTAAGTCCTCAAAACTGGTTTCTTCAGTCCTGGTTGCAAGGGGGCAGTCTTAAAGGCACAGACAGATACTGAGAAAGAATAGTTTGGATCAGTGCCATTTTTGGTGCCACAATTTGTTGGATCCATTGGTAGACATTAAGTACTTTGGAAAATTCAATGTGGATTATGCTATGAGCCTGTTGTCTTTGACCTGGTGAGAGATTCAAGAGTTGAGTTCAAGTATTTCTAGGAGTATTAGGATGCTGGCAAGTAATCCAGATTTTCTTTGCTTCCATTTCTTTTCTTCACTTTCACAAAGTTTGATAAAATCATTTCTTATCTTTCTTGCTGACCTTAAATGAATGTGGTAGAGAAAAAAAAATGAAGAATAGAGGTCCTTTTAGAAAAAGGTCAAGATACTACATTTATTATATCATTTATTGTTACACATCTGCAATGGGCAGCTTTCTTATTCTGTATCCTTCATAAAGGAACCCTTGCAAACCAGTGGGCAGTTAAAAACTTTGAAAAGAAGCAAGTCTTCCTATTTCATTTCACATTGCCTCACTTCTCATTTTGATTAGGATGGAGATAAAAGGAGGACTTAGAAATATACCATCACTGGTTGTGTAGACAGGCTGTCAGAGAGTGCTGGCCTGTGACATTAGGTGGCTGATGGTTCCAAATGGTGGCCAAATCTCAGCAAGGAAAAGTAGGACACTCTACAGTTGAAGAGTCACAAAAGCTTTCAGAGCATGATGAGTTTCCTTTGGGGGATTTATTATTTAGGCTTGTTTGGCAAGCCCACGTGGCTACAAAATCTTTGAAGATTTTGGAAAATATGGCAATTGGTTTAGTTATGGGCTCCCTCATTTCTCGGTTCTTCCAAGAAGAATCCTATTTTTGACTAAAGGTTGTTACCATCTTTAAATTCCATCTTCACCGTGAATGGAAGATACGGGCTTTGTTCCTTGCGCAGCCTGCACATTGACGTAGACCTCTACCCTGGTCTCCATTTTCCCTCTCCAAAATCCTGTCCTTGTCCTCTTTAGATCCCAAGTCCTTTCTTCCCCCCAAGTGTTTTTGTAGCAATAGGAACATGCCATCACTTTTTTTTTTTTTTTTTGGTTGAAAAATACTGTAATAAAGGTAGGTCATGAATATATTTTGGTGGCATGGTTTGTAAACGAGAAGTTTTCTGAAAGATGCCTTTCTTGATGAATTCATTAGTGTTGTCTTGGTTTAAAAAAAAATGATGGCAGGGTGGAGTCTCCTTTTCTCCCAAGCACCTCTGATCCCAGTGTACAAATAATGTTTATATTCCAGTTCACAGAAAAAAAAAAGGAACGTGAAAATATTTCATTGAAAGCTGACAGCTTTAACGAACTTTAAAGGTTAACCCTGGTGCTAGTTAACATATCTATTCATGTCTCCATCAGTCTATTGAATTACTCAGCTGAACACGCACACAAAAGCAAAACTTGAAAAAAAAAATACCCAGAAAGCCAACATTAATAATTCATAAATACTGGAGGCTGGTGACTGACAATTTTCCCCCTACTGTGTTGAAGTCTGTTAAGAACTGAATCCTGATAGCTCCTAAGTTACTTTAGAAACTCAGTGAGCAACCCTGTCCAAGAATGTTAATGTTTCTGTAAGTGGTTAGCTACCGAAACAGTGGATTTTTATCCCCTCAAGCACTTGTTCATGTCCCTTTGGATTAGTATAAGGTACAGCTTTTCATGAGATGTTCAACTGACACTTTTTATATTTGAATTTCTCAAGCATCTGCAGACCATAAAGAACTCCAAATTCAGCCATAATCCTCTGTTTCAAAGTAAATCGGCATTTTTGAACAGATTCCAGATACCAATTATAGCATTAATGAGGATATACAATCGTGTTGTCTGCCTGGGCAGGGTTAGAAGCGATGTTGTTCCTGACGGGGCTGGCTTGCCTCTGAATTCACCACCCTCCTTCCTCCTTGTGCATAGAATCATGCTTATCAAACCTCCCCATTAAAAAATAGGAGTTATCCACATCTTTAAGGATTAACCATTTTCCTGGGGACACAAGGGACAAATACTGCTACTGTTTGTTGCCTGACGGTGAATTGATTTCAAGCTCTTGTATAGGAAGAATAAACATTCAGGCTTCATGTTATTAGAAAGATTTAGCAAGGAGCTCCCACGGAGGGCTGAGGTGGGGACTCTGTGGGTTCTTCCGCTGGTGCCAATGGCCTTTCTCACCTGGGTTTGCTTCAAAAGGGCGCTGTGGCTGTTGTCTACCTCATGGCTGTTATTTCTACCACTTGCCAATGGTTAAACTCTCTTTTATGCTCCCCACTCAGAGTTTATAATTGTCTGTCACATCTGCACTTTGGAAAAGCAAGAGGAGGTTAAGGGATCTTCTCAGACTTGGGAATGGTTGCCAGGAGGCTTTCTGAGAGTTCTCACAAGCCAGCTTCTAAATAGGAAACTATGGTGATAGTCCAATGTTAAAACCCTTACGTGGCTCCTTAAACTGCAGGGTTTATGTTAGAGATGGTCAGAGAAATAACCCAATCTCTGCCCTGATTAGCAACAAGCTTGTTTCTGTTTCTCTTACATTGCAGTTATGGTAATGACCAGAAACTATTACATTAACTGCAGTCCATCCTCATTAAAATCTTGGTCTCATGAACAGCCACTAAAGGATGTTAAGTGTCAGAAAGATGTGTGTGTTACAGAGTAGAAACTCAAAAATAATTGATTGACTTAAGGCATTGGCTTCTGTATTAAGCAATAAATAAAGCCCCAAACAATTACTGAGCACCTTTCCTCTAGGAAGGTCCTCACCAAGTATGATGAGTGTGTTAGTTGTTTGTAATGGAGGCAGCTTGAAATCCTACACTGCTGATTAATGAATGTGTGTGTGGACAAACTTCCTAAGCCTTCTGAGCCTCTATTTTCTGGTCTGCAAATCGGGGATAATAGTATTTACTTAATAGGGTTGCAGAGCAGTTGAAGTAAAATAATGTAGATGAAACATCTAGCAGAATTAATAGTAAGTGCTATTTTCCTTCGCCTTACAATATAATCAGAACAATCTTTTCAGCGTGTTTGTATGTGTATTACTTTACTGTAATCCTGTGAGGTAGAAAAAGCAGAATTTGATTGCTACTGTTTTTCAGACGAAAAAAAGAAATACAGGCACAATCAAGTTACATGATTTGTCCAAGTTTGCATCTAATTCTGAGTTGACAGTGGCCTACAGATTTTCTTCTTTATACTGTTTCCATATCTACTGACTATTTGTACCACCTTATGAGGAAGTCCACATCAAATAATAAATACCTTACTCCCAAGTATTTCGGTCACATTTTGTCATTAGGCTAAAAGGCTATAGGTTAATTTAACAGGAGGAAGAAAAATGTTTCAGAGATCACTGATGTGATGTGTAATGATCTATACTTTTTCATAGAAAAATAGTTAATAGCTAATAGTTATTTTGGGGCTTGTTAAGTATCAGGAGCTCTATTAAACGCTAAACAAATATTAACTTTTTAACTTTTTGAATTGTTAGAGAGAGAGCGAGAGAGCACTCATGCACCTGAACAGGGGAAGGGCAGCGGCAGAGGGAAAGGGAAAGAATCTCCAGCAGACTCTCTACTGAGCTGGGAGCCCTATGCAGGGCTCAGTCTCACAACCCTGAGATCATGACCTGAACCAAAATCAAGACTTGGATGCTTAACCGACTGAGCCACCTAGGTGCTCCTTAACTTTTTAACGTCTTGCAGCACTCCTAGGATATTGATACTGTCAGCAGCTCCATTTTATAGCCGAAGAAACAGAGGCATGGAAAGGTTGACTAACCAGTACGAAATTACCCATATAATGGGTGATAAACTGCCTTTCAAACTCAGGAGTCGTAATCAGGATTACAGTACTTAATGCACCGATTTTGTTTCCCAATTATTTATATGAAATATAAAATTAATTATGGCAAAAGAGGCAATAATGTCTCAATGTGTTTGTGATTTTTACTTTCCTTGAGGTTCAATTTCAAAGGTCATTAAGAAGAAAGGAAAAATTTCAAGGAATTCAATTAATGCTCATTCTGTTCTATGCAAATTTTTATTCTTATAACCAGCTTTTTATTTTTTTTATTTAAAGGAAACTTTTTTTTTTTTAAAGATTTTATTTATTTATTTTTTTGTCAGAGAAAGAGAGAGAGCAAGAGCGCAAGCGCACAGGCAGACAGAGTGGTAGAGGGAGAAGCGGGCTCCCTACAGAACAAGGAGCCTGATGTAGGACTCGATCCCAGGACGCTAGGATCATGACCTGAGCCGAAGCAGCTGCTCAACGAACTGAGCCACCCAGGCGTCCCTATAACCAGCTTTTTAATCTTTTATTTAAAATAAATAAAAATCTAATACAAAATTGAATGGCAGGTCAGACAAATGCAATAGTGCAGGTGATCTACCTTTTGTATGTGAGACTATGTTGACTTTCTTATAAAAGAGGATGTCAATTATAATTTTATTTCCAAACCCAGATTTAATTAGTATGGATTTACTCATAGCATTTCCTCACCTATACAGAGTTCTCAACTATATGGAATTATATCTTTTATTAAAAACCTTATCAGTATTTTTTTCCTTGAATTTTCTGGTCACTCACTATAACACAGAGACTCATAGGACAAGTGGTTTAATCATTATTTCTCAGTTTGATAGTATTTTAGAAAATTTAACTTTGACATCCAGAATTCCCTTCTACCCAATGTGCATTTAAAAAAATCTATTTGCTTTTTCTTTCCGTTTGAAGATTTGAGGCAGCTTATAACACAGCAAACCCAAAAGAGATAAAATATCAGGATCAGATAAAAAGAAGAGCATAATTATACACATCGTAAGGCTCAAACCTTGTTGCCATAGCTGGTGTGCGAATTTGGCTCTAAGCCATTATATAATTCCTTGAGGGCAGTGAATGATGTAATAAACACTGACCTCAATTACATTTTTATAACTTATAAAACACTAAATTTCATATGGCTTGACTATATGATGACATTCGATAAAAGCTGAAGGTAAACAGTCTTCTCTTAGGGATACCCTAATGTGTACCAAATATGTCACTTTCTTGTAGCTCAGCTTACTTCAAGGATGCAGGTACCTAGAGAAGTTAATAGACTGTATAAATATTTTCAAAACCATTTTTTCTATATTACAGTTATTTAGCAAAAGTCTCATGAACTTTCTCTCTCAAATTTATAAAATATATATAAAAAATACAAAGCAACCTAAACACTTGTTGATCTTTCTCTCTACTCTCCTTCTCTTCCCTTTCCTGTAACTGGTATCAATAACTGGTGTGTATTGGTCCATTCCACAGTAGACAATGCAAAAATCGCTAGATCCAGTGCTTTAAAATACACTTTTCCTTTTTCTTTTTTAAAGATATTTACTTATTGGGGCACCTGGGTGGCTCAGTGGGTTAAAGCCTCTGCTTTTGTCTCAGGTCATGATACCAGGGTCCTGGGATTGAGCCCCACATTGGGCTCTCTGCTCAGCAGGGAGCCTGTTTCCTCTTCTCTCTCTGCCTGCCTCTCTGCCTACTTGTGATAGTCGTCTGTCAAATAGATAAATAGAATCTTTGGGAAAAAAAGGAAAAAAAAGAGATTTGCTTATTTATTTTAGAGTGAGAGTGCTTGCACACACAAGTGGGAGGGACAGACGGAGAGGGAGAAAGATTATCTAGCAGACTCTGTACTGAGTGTGGAGCCCAATGAGGGGCTCAATCTCATAACCCTGAGATCACGATCTGAGCTGAAATCAAGTCAGATGCTTAATCAACTGTACCACCCAGGTACCCCACCTTTTTCTTTCTTTCTTTCTTTCTTTTTTTTTTTTTTTTTAAGATTTCTGACTGATCTGGGTTTCCAGTATATGAAACAATCAGGGTTCGGGGTCAGTGAGAAGGAAAAGAAGTAGGGGAGAACTGGAGCAGGTATTTGCCCTGATGACATCTGCTGACCTCTGTAAGCTAGGTCATAGGTTCTGAAGTTCCACATGTGAGGAATAGGAGATAACCCAAGGAAAATGGGATGGCAGATAAGCACCTTCCACATAAGGCTGAAGTCAGCACACTCATTTGGTACCTTGGAAAAGTATATGTCCTTCACAAGGAGACTTGCCTGTTTTGTCTTTGATGAGAAAAATAAAGTCTTCTCAGAGAACCTGAAAAAAAAGGCACAATTACCAATATAACTGGAAAAACTGATCAGTTAGAGAAATTACAGGTTTGTTAGTACTGCCAGGCCCATCTAGAAAACAAACAAACATGAATTCTATCTGGAGAGATGCGTAAAGCATAAATTCAAACAGAAGAGGCACAGAGCTTTTGACAGTTTCATTGTGCTCAGAAGACAAGAGTTGGAATTCGTTGCTTTTCAAAATGAGAAACTTTCAAAAGTGCCCCAGGCTTTAAATTGCGTCTCCTGAGGGCTAAACCCTGGAATAAAGATAAACTGAAAATAAACTAGATCTTCCAAAAACTGACACCAAATCCCAAATCATCTCAATCCCTGATTGGATGAAGATGATCAGCCCCTCATCCAGCTGCTTGACTGAAAAATAATAAATTATCTCTAAAGGAAGAAAACATTGTTTAAAACTGTAAAATATGTTGTCTGGAATTCCAAAAAAAGGAGGACTACTTACTGAAAACCAAGAGGAAAAATAGAAAAAAACAGAAAAGATATAGACCCATAGGTAATCCAGGTAGTGACATTAATATTTTTAGAAAGAGGTAGATGGAGAATTTCACCAGAGAATTACAACCTATAAAAAATAACACAGAGGAAATTCTATAACTGCAAAATTTATGAACTGAAATTAAGAACTCAATAGATTGATTTAATAGGAGATTAGATAAAGCAGGAGAGAAAATTAGGGTAATCATTAAAAGAATCATAAAAGAAGGCATAACTAAAAGCTAACAAAGGGGAAAAATTGAATAATAAAAGCTACTTGATAAATCCAAAAGAAAGCAAAGAGAAGACAAAATGGAGAGTAGTTTGGACAAATAGGAAATAAATAGAGATTTAAGCAGAAATATTTCAATAATCACCTTTAATAGAGATGGAGCAAATAGTCCAGTTAAAAAACTGTCATAGTCATATTGGGTCAAAAACAAATCAAAATATGTTTTATATGATTTTAATATATGACACAGAAAGGGTAAAACTATAGAGGAAACACACTGGGCAAACACTGACCAAAAGACACTGGTGGGCCGTACAAGTATTAGCACATCTAGTAACAGGTAAAGTGTACTTCAGTGAATGAGTATCATTAGAAAAAAAAAAGAAAGAAAGAAAGAAAAGAGGAACATACAGTGATAAAAAATCCATCAGAAAGTTACAATAATTCCAATTTGGTATGCATCAAATAACACCTGAAAATGTATGAAGCAAGATTGACAAAACTAGAGTGAAAAATAGACAAGTCCACTATCATGTTAAAAGATGTTGGGGTGCATGGGTAGCTAAGTGGGTTAAAACCCCTGCCTTCAGTTCAGGTTATGATCTCAGGGCCCTAGGATCAAGTCCTGCATCGGGCTCTCTGTTCGGCAGGGAACCTGCTTCCCCCTCTCTCTCTGTCTGCCTCTCTGCCTACTTGTGATCTCGCTCTGTCAAATAAATAAATAAAATCTTTATATATTAAAAAGAAAGATGTTAACTGACACAATATGGACAGAAAAAGTCAATAAGAAAGGGTGCCTGAGTGGCACAGTCTGCTAAGCAGGTCATGGTCACAGTTTCTGGGATAGAGCCCCATGTCGGGATCCCTGATCAGGAGGAAGCGTGCTTCTCCCTCTCCCTCTTCAACTCCCTCTGCTTGTGCTCTCTACTTCTCTCTCAAATAAATAAATAAATAAATAAATATCTCTTTAAAAAAAGCAATACTAAAGACAATATAAACAACATGATTTTCTAATTTAGCCCAATTAGCAAATATAGAACACTACACTTCAGAATATACCTCTTTTCAGGTGCACATGGAACATTATCCAAAATTGACCACAGTGGGCCATATGGTCAGAAAGCAAGTCTCAATAACAAATTACTAAAATTAGGTGTATGTTCTTTGGTCACAAGAGAATTATGATGAAAATTAATATTAGAAAGGTATCTTGAAAATCCTCAAATATTTGGAAATGAAGCAGTTTTCTTTTGAAATGAACCAAAGGTGAAAAACTTATTACATTGTAAATTAGAAAATATTTAAAACTGATTGTTAGTAAGAGCATCACATATTGAAACATGAGGGACACAGCTAAAGCCATGATTAGAAAGGAAATCAGAGTGTGTGTGTATATATATATATACATATATATATGACAGAAAGAGAGGCTGGAAGGTCAATGATCTGATCCATATGAAGGTATTAGAATACAAACTGAGTTAAAACCAAGGATAGTAGAAAGGAGAAAGTTTTTCAAAGAGAGGAAATTAATAAAATAAACTACATATGTATAATAGAAAATATCAACAGAATAAAATTTGACTGTCTAAAAAGATTTAAAAAATTCACAATCCTATGACAAAACATAAAGAAGAAAGAGAGAAATACAAATCACCAAAATTAGGAGTAAAAAAAGGGACATTATTACAGATCATACAGTCATGAAAAACTCAAAAGAGTATTATAAACAAGTTTATCCCAATATATAAAAATTCAGGTTAAAAATTTAAATTTGTAGAAAACTACAGTTTACCAAACCAGTTCAAGAAAGGTAGAATATTTGAAAAGTTTTGTATCAGTTAAGGAAATTGAATCCACAGATAAACATTTTTCGCAAATAATTCTCCAGGTCTAGATGGCATCAATTCTAAATTCTTCAAAATATTTAAGGAAGAAATAAATAAACAATGTTTAGAGAAACTTTTCCAAAAGTTGAAAAAGAGGGAACACCTCCCTGCATTTTATACCTCCCTGCACTTTTCATGTATCCAAAATATTATGCAGATAACTAATTTTAGATGATGACAATAAAACATATAAAAACTATAAGTCGGTGTCTTGAGCATAGGTGCAAAATCCCTAAGCAAAAAATATTTAAATGGCAAGTACAGTGATGTATAGAAAAGCTAATACATCACAACCAAGTTGTTTATTCAGAAAAACAAAAGATTAATTTAACATTTGAAAAGAATTCAAATTAAAAAGTAACCAAATAAAAAAGAAAATTGTATAGTTATCTCAATACAAGTGGGAAGAGCATGTGATAAAATAAAAAAAAAAAATGGTTCATGATAGAAACGCTTAATAGCAACTAGCAAACTAACACTAAAGGAAAAACATTCTCAGACTGATGAAGAGTATGGCTACATTTTGAATGTGTGCACCCTATTTCATATTTTGAAATCTTTTTTTTTTAAAGATTTTATTTATTTGACAGAGAGAGATCACAAGTGGGCAGAGAGGCAAGCAGAGAGAGAAAGAGGAGGAAGCAGGCTCCCTGCAGAGCAGAGAGCCGGATGTGGGACTCGATCCCAGGATCCTGAGATCATGACCTGAGCTGAAGGCAGAGGCTTAACCCACTGAGCCACCCAGGCGCCCCCATATTTTGAAATCTTAATGCCTAAGGTGATAGTATTAGGAAATAAGGTATTTTGGAAGTGATTAAAGTTTTTTTTTTTTAAAGATTTTATTTATTTATTTGACAGAGGGAGATCACAAGTAGGCAGAGAGGCAGGCAGAGAGAGAGAGAGGAGGAAGCAGGCTCCCTGCTGAGCAGAGAGCCCGATGCGGGACTCGATCCCAGGACCCTGAGATCATGACCCGAGCCGAAGGCAGCGGCTTAACCCACTGAGCCACCCAGGCGCCCCAGTGATTAAAGTTTTTAATAGGAAAGGCCCAAGAGAGTTCTCTTGAACCTTCTGGTATGAGAGATCGAAGTGAGAAATTAGCAGTCTGGAACCCACAAGAGGTCCTTTCTCAGAATCTGACCATGCTGACACCCTGAACTTCCAGTCCCCAGAACCATAAGAAATTAATTTCGGTTGTTTATAAGCTACCTGGTCTTTGGTATTTTGGTATAGCAGCCCGAATGGACTAAGATGGATATTCTATAAAATACCTATAGGCAACCTCATACTTACTGGTGAGATGTTGAAGGCTTTACCTCTTTTATCAGGAACAGCACAGGGTCCTAGCTCCTGTGGGCAAGGAAAAGCAATAAAATATATAAGGATTGAAAATACAT
The DNA here is from genome assembly GCF_030435805.1 of Mustela lutreola. Classification (NCBI taxonomy): domain Eukaryota; kingdom Metazoa; phylum Chordata; class Mammalia; order Carnivora; family Mustelidae; genus Mustela; species Mustela lutreola. Next base: position 80,475,622 of record NC_081301.1, on the reverse strand, counting down.
AAGGATTGATGAAATAAAATTTTATTATTTACTGATGACATGTAAACATAGAAAATCCAAAAGAATTTTGCAATGAGTTAAAAAATGAACTTAGTGAAACACTGAATAAAATGTCAATATACAAATATCAATTGTTTTTCTATATATTAGTAAAACAATTAGGAAATGAAATCTTAAAAACACATTGTTTACAGAAACATCAAATAATATCAATAATACATACAATGGAAATAAAAGGGAAATGTGAGAACCCTCTACACTGAAAATTAAATAACGCTATTCCAATCTATTGAAAGATGTGAAAGAAGACCAAAATGATGGACCAAAACCATGTTCACCTATTGGAAGGCTCAATATTAAAAAGACCTTAGCACTTCCCATAAAGATTTATAGATACAATGCAATTCCAGGTTGATTGGTTTATTTGTTATCAGTCATCTTTCTCTCTTGCTCTCTCTCATCTCTCCTGGAAAGTGGCATGCTGATTCTAGAATGTATATGAAAGTGCAAAGGGATAAAATTAGCTAAGATGATTTTGAAGGAGAGAAACTTTCAGGGACTATACTACTAGGTGACAAAATTTATCACAAAGTTGTTATAATTAAGATAGTATGATATTGATATAAAGATAGCCTAATCAGTGAAAAAATAGAGTCCAAAAGGACCCACCCTTATAAGGTCACTTGATTTATGATAAAGATTATATTGGAAATCTGTGGAGGGAAGAATGGTCTTTTCAATGAATGCTGCTAAGTCAATCAGATATACATATTTTAAAAAAGTATTACTCCTACACTACCATATTGTAGACAAAAAAAAAAGCAAAAGAAAAACAATTCTAGATTAAGTTAGTCTAAATAGAGGAGGTGAGACAATGAAAGTTCTAGAAAATAGTAGAGGATTGTAGAGACTAGAATTTCTTAGTGTTATCTAGAATTCACCATAGAAATGTAACTATTCCAGAGTTTCTGTCCAAAGTGGCAGGGTAGAGAGGAGGAAGAGGTGAAAAGAGAGGTGATAGGAGGCGAGGAGAGAGGAAAGGAAGGGAGGGAAGGGGAACAGGAGAACAGAGAGAAGAGGAGAGGAGGGGAGAGGAATGGAGAGGGAAGAGGAATGGAGGAAGAAACACTACTGGGCTTTAATCTTCCACTGGAGCCTAGCAGGTTGCACAAAGGTCAAAGTCAGTTGTCAAGGAAGCTTGGAAATACAGCAGAGCAAGGGATGCAAGAGAAATGAATAAGAGAGTAAACAAACAAAGAAAATAAAAAAAAAAACCAAAGCAAATGAGACAAACAAAAGCTGCCTGACATAATCAAGTTCAAAAGACAAGCATCATCAAGAAATAGGAGATGAGGGGCGCCTGGGTGGCTCAGTGGGTTAAAGCCTCTGCCTTCGGCTCGGGTCATGATCCCAGGGTCCTGGGATCGAGCCCCACATCGGGCTCTCTGCTCTGTGGGGAGCCTGCTTCCTCCTCTCTCTCTGCCTGCCTCTCTGTCTACTTGTGATCTCTGTCAAGTAAATAAATAAAATATTTAAAAAAAAAAAAGAAATAGGAGATGAAGCCCAAGATGGGAAGATACAGAAATGAGACAGATGGTACACCTGGGAGGCTTAGTTGGTTAAGCAAATGCCTTCTGCTCAGGTGGTGATCCTGGAGTCCTGTGATCAGAGTCCCACATCGGGCTCCCTGATCAGCAGGGAGTCTGCTTCTCCCTCCAACCTTCCCCCCTCTCATGCTCCCCCCGCCCCCTCTCAAATAAGTAAATAAAATCTTAAGAAAAAATAAGAAATGAGACAGATGGAAGGGAAGAGAAATCATTTTGAGGTGAGAGAGTCCACATTAATTATAGCAAATGAAGAAATGGAGTCAAATGGGCTATTTTTCTGAGGTTCAGCTTACGTTTCCTATACAGACTATGTCTACTACACAGACTAGGTATATAAATTCTATGTCATGGGGGCTTCTCCTCGCAGAGTTCTCCTGTCTGTTTTGTTTCTTGAGTTAGACTGTCAGAGTGAACAAATACTAAAAGGAAATAGTAGTTAATGATTTCTTAAAATGCCAGTCATCTTTATTATTATTTGGATGAATCTATTCCATGTAAAATGAATCAAAAAAGTTCATGGATGGAATAGGATAATTATTAAAAATAAGTTTATTTTATTTAACCTCCTATTACTTATTATTTACTTTTATTCAAACTTTCTAAAAATCTATTTATTTTATTTTTAAAAGAGCCTCCTGTTGGAAATTTTAAATCCATCTATATCTATATTATTTCTATATTCTGAATATGCTGTATGTATATTCTGAAAGGTAATCAGTCAAGTAGTTAGTGTTGACAATGAATTGAATATAATCCTTGACTCTTATTCAGCCTTTAAATTGCTAGTATGAGCTGAGGGGAAGGGAAAAAACCAACAAAACTCCAAACTGGTTCCAGGAATGGCTTTCCTTTTTAGCCAGTGTTACATTTTTCACAGGATGGGGGAAAAAGCTTTAGTGGTTGCATGCTGTTCTCTGGTAATACTTTTTAGTAATGCAAGAGCTTAGTTGGCTGGGTAACTTGATTACTCTGGAGGGCATGCTATTAGCAGAATGGGAAGGAATCAAAAGAAAAAAAATTTACATTAAGGCCACAGACATGCCATACAATACAATTACTTCAGGTTTTATATCCAAAAAGCTATTATACTTTTCCCCCCATTCTTTTAGCACTGTGGTATTCTGGTAAGGGGCTTTATAAGAGGCAAGAAATGGATGCTAGCCCAGAAAAGCCCAAGAGATTGTTTTGTGAATGAAAAAGGCCTGAAGCTGGGAATAAGTCCATATGGATTTTTCTTTTTAGCTCTTTCCAATGAATTGCGGTTATCCATGGATAATCAATTCACTCTTTTTGCCTTAGTTTTCACATGGAAATGATCATTCTAGTTTTTATCACAGAAATGCTATATGCATAAAAGAGACAATCTGTACAAAATACTTTTGTATACCTGACAGAAAAGCCCAGTGTCCTTCCAAATCATTCCCTGGAATCTCACTGTTCTTTACTTCTCAGTAGAAATTGTTATGAGGGAAGAGCATTTTGGAGTTAGCTGTTAGGATAAGTTAGGTAGTGCTGTAGTAACAGATCAGTCCCCACATCTTAGTATGTTAACAGAAAAAGGATACAATAGTCATCCATTCAGTGTATCCCCCATGAGTGTCCCACCTGGGTCTACAGTGAAAGGCTTTGCTCCAAGATGTTACTCAGATCCAGGCTGAAGGAACCCACCATCTTGTGTTGCTGCCACCGCAAAAACATGGTTTCGTGGGTACCTGAGTGACTCAGTTGGTTAAGTGTCTGACTTTGGCTCGGGTCATGACCTTGAGGTCCTAGGATAAAGCCCAGTGATCTCCCTACTCCCACTGAGTAGGGAGTCTACTTGTCCCTGTCTCTCTGCCCTTCTCCCTGCTCGTCCTCTCTCTTTCTCAAGTAAATTAAAAAAAAAAAAAATCTAAAAACACACATATATCCACACACACCAAAAAAATCATAGTTTCCAGGGTCTCTGTGAGAGGGAGAGAGAGAGCATACAACACTCACAGCTGCTCTTCAGTGCTTTCAAGTGGCACAAATCTCCTTCGTTTGGAAGCTAATCGTGTGACTCCATTTACCTGCACAGGCTGGAAAGTTCCTGTGTGCCTGGGAAGGAGCAGAAAACCACAGGGCCTATTGCTCTCTTAACCACAGTCCATTAAAAGTCAGTGATTGAAATATGCAGAGGGGCTTATCAGAAGGGAGCCATTTACAAATGAGGTGGACCTTTGTCACTTAACTTGTGTACATCTTCACAGTATGTTTTAGTATTTCTCTCTGGTTTTGGTGGACGTTCAGCCAAAAATTCCTGGGGTTTTAAGGTGAGGCATCAGCATAGATACAAATTCTCACTCTGAGCTGCTCTCTGAGCAAATTGTGATCCTCTCCTTCCATTGGGAAATGTTAATAGTCAATAGTCCATTTCTCCTTCCGGGAGCCTGCTGTTGTGTTATGGCTAAAGAGAACAGGACCAAGGCTAAGATAAGGTCTTGAAATTTAAGACAGAGACACATCTAGTCTGAGTTTGCTGAGCAGCTTATTGAACTCTACATTAATCTTGGTACATGCACTGCAGAAACTATTTTGTAAGTAAATAAAAGAGATGATTTATGTAAAAGTGCCTAGCATAGTTCCTGGCGAATCTATAGTAGGTGCTCAGTAAATGCACTTGTACTCCCTTTGCAAGGGAAGTAAAAATCATCCTGATTTCTATTCTTTATATGAATATATTTATTGGGATTCTCAGGTAATGATCGCCTCCTTACTCCTGTACTCCTAACTGACCAGTTCTATAATTATGAAGCTATTAAAACTTCTATTCAAAGGTAGGATTTTATTATAACCCATGCACTAGAGGTACAGAAGTGAACAAATAGCCAAAGTTCCCATTTGTGCCTGGTAGCATAGGGGTCAGGCAGCAATAGGGACAGAGAGCAAATAAATGAACAAGTAAAATATCAATGAGATGTGCTAGGGAGAGTTAAGGGCAGGGGTGACATAGCAATCATTGGGGGCTACTTCAGAGAGGTGGCACATCAGCTTGGTTTCCCCACGGGAAAAGAGAGGAAATTCAAGCATTACAGGAATAGGAGTCAAGTGAGTGTGGGAAGAACTGGACAGTGAAGGTCTGGAAAGCTTTAGACTGGGAATTAGAGAAGCAGTTACTGGTCCATTTGGGAAAGCCAGGGATCAAAGCAAAGTTCAAGAAGAGCACAAGACTGCTCTTGAAGCTAGTCTTCTTGGACTGTGAAGTGAGGCTGACTCTCCCAGCCTTCCAAGAATAATGACCTCTGTCTCTTAAATCTTACTCAAATTCCTGTTCATGGGGAAGCCTAAAGCAGAAGCATACAGATAAGGGCATCCTGGGAAATGTAGTTCTTAGCCTTAGAGGGGTGTGGTGGTTTGGTGCTTAGCACAATGGTAAGGATGACATTTAAGCTGGAATCTGATGACAGGAAGGAGTCAGCTTTTGAGACGTTAGGGAAGAACATTTCGGGCAGAGGGAAGAGCAAGCATGAAGTTACTAAACCTGCAAAGAGCTTCCTGTGTTTTCTAGAAACATCCAGGAGGCCATTGTGGATGGAGATGAGTGAGAGAAGAGTAGGAGAGGGGTTGTAGAGGAAGTGAGGAAAGGAGTCATGTGGAGTCTATGTGCCTGGGTCTTGTGGATAAAGTGTTTGTGGTGGAAAGTTGAAGAAGTTGCTTAGAAAGGGAGACTCTGTGAGACCTAAGGACCCAGGGTCTTCTGCTTTAGTGTCAGGCAATGGAGAGAGTAGGGTGTTCAGTGCAGAGTTGCCAGAACACAACAAGATTTTGTAGCATAGAATGTGTAGGGAATGTAATCCTGTGGGGGAAGCTGGAGAAAAGACATTTGGGAGCATCTGGAGGCAGTTACTTTGGAAGAGACATCAATGTTTTCACAGTTGAAAAGAGTCACCTTGTCAGAAGGGAGATGCTCTGTAGTAGGTCTGAGTTGTCAACTGACAGATTCAGATACAAACATAAGAACTCTCATCCAGAAATAATAGGATGAAAAAATAGAACAAAACTTTGAAAGGGGAGATGGAGGTCCAGTGAAATATGGGGTATTAAATATTAGGGTGGCCCCATGGTCCTCAAAGCCTGTGCAAAAGTCATGGGCAACCTCAGGTAACGTTCACTAAGCTGTTGCTTCAATGTGTTTAGAAAGTTAAAGGATATTCATTTCCCTTTAGGAATTTGGCGATATCCTTCTCACAAGATTTACATGCTTCACTGAAACAACTAGGTTGCTTGGAATTTTTATTCATCATGATTTCAAACCCCAAAGCTATAGTTTTAGATATTTCAATTCTCCTAATAAAAACGCTTGCCAGAGTTCATCAAAGGCAAGTTGGTCTGGGCCCCATTGCAACGACGGTTCTGGGATAACAAGATGGCTCCCCTGTCCCCAAGGGTCTCCCCTTCCCATTGTCTGAAATGCATGACAGAGAGGCACTTGGCCTGCTGTTACAATTGAATCACAGATGCCCACCGTGATAACTGCTTATTAAGGCTCCCTGTTTTGGCTTTCTTACCTTTTCTATCTCATTTCTGCATTCTCCTACCAGTGCTTGCTGAGATCACCTCCCAAATAAACCACTTGTATGCAAATCCTAATCTCAATGCCATTTTCAGGAAAAGCTTAGCTAAAGCCAACAATCACAGCTGAATGTACGGAGGGTACGGTAGGTGCCAGGTGCTACACAGCTCTCATCTAATTGCTGAAACAACCCTAGAAGGTAAATCTTTTATCATTATTATCCCCATTTTACCCATGAGGAAAGCGAGGCACAGAGCAGTAATGTAATTTGCTCCTTGTCACCTCGCTAGAAAATGGCAGAGCCGGGAATGCACGGTACCCCCATTTCACTGCCACCCCCCTCTCACCAATTTCTGATCAATTTTGTTCCTTTTGGCATCCCATAGGAAAATATTTAATCTCTTTGTCATCCTACTTTCTAAAAATTGCTCCCCCCACACACTTCCTTCCTCATTATAATATATAATAATACGGTGCTGTTTTTATAAAATTTCCCTAACCTGAGCACTTCTGTGGAAGCATATATTACTACTGATGGTAATAACAGGCCACCAGCCTTACCAACATCTTCATGTTCTTCACATTTACCAAAGAATGCCTTGATTGATGGATTTTCCCCTAAAGCTCTTAAAACTTGTCTGCCTCTATATGAGAGGCCGAGGCTTTGAGCCCAAAAGGCTTCTCTTCGGAGAGTGATTGTAAGGGGAGGAATCTGTGTGATGCATTTAGATTGCAATGCCCGTGGGTCTTTACTGAGGTTCCTATTTTTGCTTTTTTGGGTGCAGTCTCAAAATAGCCCACTTTCCTTCACCCAATTTGATTTCTTCTCTCATGGCCCCTCTGGCAACACTGATCTGTTTCTCTGTCGTGGCAAAGTGATACCAGTCTGCCCCAGCATGAAGGCTGGAGGACTAGAGTTTCCATCTGTGTTTATAGTGCTGTGGATTTCTCTCTTGCTCAGTCTTCCTCCCTGTGTGTGTGTGTGTGTGTGTGACTCAAACTTTGTTTCAATGTCTACCTTCAGATTTATTTGAAACTCTTTTTTTTTTTTTTTAAAGATTTATTTATTTGACAGAGAGAAATCACAAGTAGACAGAGAGGCAGCCAGAGAGAGAGAGAGAGGGAAGCAGGCTCCCTGCTGAGCAGAGAGCCCGATGCGGGACTCGATCCCAGGACCCTGAGATCATGACCTGAGCCAAAGGCAGCGGCTTAATCCACTGAGCCACCCAGGCGCCCCTTGTTTGAAACTCTTAAAGAAGCATAATGTATATGCGTTATATAGATTCAAGTCAGAGAGATGGGCTCCATCATTTCTCCCCCCTCTCTTTACGTATATCATTTATTTCTGCTTTGTCTCTGTTTTGATCTCCTCTCTTTCTTCCTGCTGCCTTTTCTTCTCACTCATCTGTTTATCCACTCTAGTGACCTCGGTCCCCATATTTTTATGACCTCTCCGCTCAGATTCCTGCAACTAAATGAGTTGGTTTCTGCGCTCTATTTCTTAATTCCTGGGAGACAGAAAATGATTTGCTTTATGATTTCCCCGACTGGAGCCAAGAGACCATCGCTGCTACAGCCTGGTGGGGATGATGCTGTTTTCTCAACAGGAGTTGCCATTCCAAGAAGATTCCCTCCACTGCAGCAACATTGACCTTCGTGTTGGCTAAAACGTTTTTATTTTATATATGTATATATATTGTTTGTGTATATTAAATGCCAGCACATTTCCTAAATTACACTATTAACATTATTTCATTTAATCCTCACAATTATTCTGAGATGTAGGTATAATTATCACCAATTTAAAGACGGAGAGTCTGAGTGTCTGTAGCTTTTCCAAGGGGGAGATGGCCAGTGTTGGATTTGTAATAGAGTTTAGGACTCCATCTCCATCTCCAATCCTGGTGTCCTTTCTCCATGGGCAAAGCTGATTGGAAGGACTAGTTCAAAAGCCATTTTAAATGCAAGAAGCATACCTAGCAGATGTCGCCACTCTCCCATGAAGAGAGGAGTGAAGAGCACACGGAGCACATTTTTATTTTTTCCATTCATCAGGTCAGCCTCACCAGAGGTGAAGCCTGCCTACGGATGCATAGCAGTGTTCCAAGATGATGAGCAAGAAAGCCCTGCTGTTCTGGAGCAGAGTTCCCGGGAGACAAGGCTCAAAGAGAAGAGAATAAGTGAATCGAGAAGATGAGCGCGAAGAAGATGAGCACTAGAGCCAGGCACATCTGCGGAGCAGCAAAGTGGCCTGGACAGGACTCAGGGGCCATTTGAGAAATGATTTCATGCAGCCTTAAATAAGACTGAAAAGCAAGAGCGCCCTTCCCCCAAGGATCTGTGGAAGTTCCAGTTTTATTGAGATATAATTGAAATGTTTGATGTTTCCTTTGCTACTTTAAGTTTTGGGATGTACTGTCCCCTCCTCTCAGCCTTCCCCTCTTGCCCTCTGTCTTACTCAGGAGCAGCTTGTAAACACTCTAGGGTTTTTCAATATATTTATGACTTTGTATTCTTGCAACTTTTTTTTTTAAAGGATTTCATTTATTAGAGAGAGGGAGGGGTGCCCACAAGCTGGTGTAGGGGCCCAGAGAGAGGGAGAAACAGACTCTTTACAGTACAGGGAGCCCAACTCGGGGCTTCATCTCAGGACCCTGGGATCATGACCTGCGCCAAAGGCAGATGCTCAACCAACTGAGCCACCCAGGTTCCCCTATTCTTACAACTTCTTTGTCCCATTCCTAGGACACTAGGAAGAGGCATTAGAGAAAAAGCACTAGCAAAGGAAAAATACACTAATTCAAGCAGTGTTAATTGCCAATAATGGCTTTATCTGCTGGCCAACCAGAGGTTTCTACAAATTCCCAGGTTTTCTTGTGACCTCGTGTCTTAACTGAAATGAATGATGCTTTTGTGGAGAACAGTGTTGGCTGTCATTCCCAGAATTTGGGCATTCCCAGAATTTGGGCATTCCCAATTTTCACATGACTGAGGGTGGCTTCTGGCTTATGTAGCTTCCAGCTTAGTAAGATCTAAATGAGTAAAGAGAAGGTTCTCTGAAAAGAATGTCAAGCATCATGCAGGATAATATTAATTGAGTTGGGGGATAATAATTTATTGAGATCCATAATGAGCCAGGTGCTCTATTGGTCACCTCCTATTGGTCACATTCCTCATTATTACATTTTATATTGGGGTCTTTCCCCCCCCTTTTTAAAGATACGTGTGCAAGGGAGAATATGGTACCATGCCAAGGCATTCCAGTAAAGCGAAGATTTCTCTCCTGAGATGGGAAATAAACAGCTGAGGGAGATACATAACAAAATTTCCTTATAATGTTTGCAATTACATGTATTTTTTTTTAATTGAACATAGCCCTTGGATTAAGATTAACAACAGTGACAACATAGCCCATTCACACATGACTAACACAGTTTTAGGTCCTCTACTTATATAAGTTTATTTAACTCTGATAGTATCCCTGTGAGATACATATCATTCTACAAATGAGGACATTGATATAGAGAGCTTAAGTGACGGTCTCCAGTATGTATAACTCTAAGTGATGAAACCAGGATTCACACATAGTAAAGTCTTACAGAATCCACATTTTTAACCATGACACAGATGTCAAAACTCTGAGGCAAGTTAGAGGCACATTGTGACAAGAAAGTCATGTATATGGACAGGGAAATTACCAAGAGGTCACATCAACAGATTTCAGTTATGGTTCAAGATTTGTGAATCAGTAGCTGTGTGACCTTGGGTGCTTCCTGCTCTGAATCTCAATCTCCTCAGTTGTCAAATGAACAAAAAGATAAGTAATTTCTCATATTCCTTCATATTTATAGTCTAATTAGTCTTTTTTTTTTTAAAGATTTCATTTATTTATTAGAGAGAGAGAGAGAGGCAGAGAGTATAAGCAGGCAGAACAGCAGGCAGAGGGAGAGGGGGGAAGCAGACTCCCTGCTAAGCAGAGAGCCTGATACGGGACTTGATTTCAGGACCCTGGGATCATGACCCGAGCAGAAGGCAGTCGCATAACCCACTGAGCCACCCAGGCACCTGGTAGTCTAATTATTCCTATGTCTATTCTTTGTCTTGGCTCCCTACCCAGTAGGCTCCCTACCCAGTGCAGAGCCCAATGCAGGGACTGAGCTTATGACTCTGAAATCAAGACCTGGGGTGCCTGGATGGCTCAGTGGGTTAAGCCTCTGCCTTCAGCTCAGATCATGATCTCAAGGTCCTGGGATCGAGCAGAGGGAGCCTGGTTCCCCCCCCCCCCCTCTGCCTGCCTCTCTGCCTACTTGTGATCTCTTTCTATCAAATAAATAAATAAAATCTTAAAAAAAAAACTTTTTTTATCCACTTTCCCTGAATTTGGGGGGAATTTCTAGTTGGTCTACTACTTTGCAAATTAGAATTTCATAAATAGCTGACTTCTTAGGCAGCCTCTATTAATTTCATTAAGGTTTTTTTTTATTTGTACAATTTATTCCCATGTTTCATATGGTTTGATAGAAACAGGTTCTGGTGACTTCTCTTGTAAACACATAGTATAGATGTTCTAAAGCCCTTCTATATTCCTTGTAGTAAATTTATCATTTTATAAGAAGATATTTGTTCTGAATTCTCATGGTGATCCCTTTCTTTTAAACTATCATGTCTTTTTCATGTCTTGTACTTTTTTTCTTAGTTGTTCCCTTTCCCAGAAGAATAGTTAGACTTGTCAGGGATTGGGAAATGAGAAGTGCTCTATCAGACATGGGCATGAAGCATTGTTTGAAATTTTTATGCCCACATGATGGGTAAAGGACAGTATTGGGTTTCATTTTGCCACTTCAAAGATCCTTCAGCCTGAGGAGAATGGGGATAGAGTAGAAGCCGTAGCCAGAGTTGGAGAAGAGAGTTGGAGCCAGTTAGACTTGGGAATTTTGCCCAGAGTTTCTATTTTGTGTTTGGCATGCAGTCAGGATTTTTCTGGGGCAGGGCCCCTGCTATTGTCTGGCAAAGCCACACTCTGTAAGATCTAATGGTATCATTGACCCTGCTCTTTACCAAGTGTGGCCATTGGGGTCAAGGTCAATTTTAACCAGGGTGAGTGCCACTACAGGGGCCCTGTGCTGCCTGCCCTCCAGTAGGAGGGTGCTTTTGGCTTCACTGATGGGGATGTAGATTTCTCGTTCTTGCTCCCATCCTCTCCCTGATTCCCTTATGCCTATCACCTGGGCTTCTTTTTCTTTTCCACTGTCCTAGCCTTCATTCCTCTGAGTTAGGCTTCAGGTCAGCATCGCCTCACGGAAAAGCAGAAAGAAGAAATGACTGCTGAGCAAGGCAGCTGTAGTTACATGGAGAGTTTGCTTGACTGTTGAGTTGGTTTTATTTTAGGAATTTTCCTGGGTCTCCTCTTAGACTTTTGGTATATAATCTCCAGGGGAGGAGGCTGAAATCTGTATTTTTAATGCTTCCCAGCCGATTGGAACGCAGCTGGCCCTTGGATCTCTGACAGTGATTTGCAAATCTCAAGCCTGAGAGCAAGGCCTGAAAAAAAAAAATGCAGCAATGTGCCTTTCTAATACTATCTGAGCACCTACTTTATGCAAATTGCTTGCTTTGACTGTGCGTAGGATAGAGAGAAGTACAAGGGAGGAATGTACAACCTAATGAGGCAGAAATAGTTCACATTTATCCTGTGCTTACCACACCCCAGGCACTTCCCTTAGCACTTTACACACATTAGCTGGGATGATCCTCACAGTAACCTCAGGATCTGGAAACTACTATTTTCCTTCTTCCACCAATAGGGGAGCAGAGCTTAAAGGGGGTTAAGGAGCTTGTCAGCGTCACACAGGTAGCAAGTGGCAGGTCTGGAATGTGAACATGCGAAGTGTGTCTCCAGGCTGCATTTTAACTAAGCTCTATGGCCTTCCCCAGAAGGACATAACGGGACAGCATCATTTGTCTGTGGTTAGGCCAAGTGGGAGTAGCCTCTAAATATTATGTGTGTTCAGAGGGGCGATGTGTCACAGAGAAGGCGATGGGGCGGGGGGCTGGGGTCCGCAGGCAGGGGGGCGGTGCGCGAGTCTCCCAGAAGTCAGGCTGTCCACACAGCTAGCTGCAAGCGCGGGGATGCACGCCTGCGCCCTGCCATGCATGCGCCCTAAATACCCGCCTCCCTCCTTCTCCCCAGTTTCCCATTTGCAGCCATCGCTGATGGAGGCCCTACCCACCTGTGTTTGCGAGAAGCCTGAATGCTCCCTTGTCTGTTTTTAAGCTGTTTGCCTATGACAGAGTATGAATAACAAGATCGGAAACCTCTCTATGATAACTTTAGAGGCCCTTTGTGCCATTTCAGCGTCATTTTGTTGCTTTTCCTTTCCTCCCTTGGATAGTAAAGATTGGCTACTGGCTCTGATATTTTCAAAGAACCACTAAAGGGTCATTTACTAGCTTTTGGGATAATTTATCCAAGTGGATTTTCAAATATTTTGTACAAACCTAATATAAACAGCTTGTAAAACGGTAGCGCAAATGCAACAGTGGCATTCAGGCAAAACTCAGAAGGAAAAGATGTTTTTGGCGTTGGTTTCTTTTCTGTGATGTCATTGGGATTGGGTATTATATTATGTCATTGTTATTACTAAGAATTTAGGAAGTGATTAACCAACTGTACCAGTTGTTTCGGTTGGCTTTACACAGAGGAAAGTAGAGAAACCATCTCTGCTCCTAAGAGATACACTGTTTAAGATGAATTTAGGACAACGACCAGTGATATGAATATTAAATAAAACCAGAAAGGATGAAGCGCCTGTGACAGAGGCAGCGAATTATGAATTCAGTAGGATGAATTAGTGTACAGGATGCTATAGTGTAGTATTTAAGAATGCAGAGTTTGAAGCCAGCCCGCCCAATTTCAATGCCCCATACTCCATGCAGCCCTCTGACCTTACGTAGATCACTTATACTTTCGGTTTTGGGATCTATGACTTGGGGATGCTGAGCACAGCTCTCTCATAAAGCTGTTGTGCTTGTTAAATAAGTATGCATATAGCACATAATACAGTAAACTTTTCATATTATTCATATAGATCATTTATTTATATATATAACATATGTAGTATCAGAAAAGAAAAATTAGCTAAATTACATTAAGTTTATTGCCTAGATGCTAATTATAAAAGCCTTGTGCTCAATCAGAGATATTACCACAAGGGAGTGTTGTCTGTTTTCCCTGTGGTTAAAAGCAAAATAGGGAAATGGAAACATTTCTTATATATTTGTGGATTTTATTTAAGTGGAGTGCTTACCATGGAGTGCTTACCATGGGCTGGCCTGGTGAGAAGATTTTACAAATATTGACATATTTAATTGTTTAATTAAATGGGTTCTTTTTATTCCCATTTTTTGGATGAGGAGACGGAGAAATTTAAGGCCTCCAAATCACACAACTTGTTAGTGGCAGACCTGAATTCAAAAAGTCTGTCAGGCTTCCTGGCCAGTGCTGGTAAGTGTTACACTGTGCTGCTCTCTCGGTAGGTTCAGGTTGGAGTCACAGAGCAGTATATTTTACAACCATACCTATATAGCTTTGAGCATAGAAGAGTAAAAGGTTTCTTTACTTGTTTATCCCGGCTGACTCAGCCACCACTGGATACTTAACCCTAAGAAAGATATCAGATCCGAGGCATGCAGGAAATCCTGGGGTGAGCACCAAGAGAGCAATGGAATATATTTTAACTTTTCTACAATGGCCAATGTCTGGTCTCCCATTCATTAGCTTTCCTTACCAACTCATGGATTCATACACTTATGAACCTGGAATGGGCCTTCGGACAATGCTTCTCAAACCTGAAACTGAATATGAGTTGTTCTGGGAACTTAGTAAAGATCCTGATTCTGTAGTTGGGATGAGAATAAAGAACTTAGTAAAGATCCTGATTCTGTAGTTGGGATGAGAGTCACTACAAACAAGCTCCCAGGGGGTGCTTCAGGTTCCTGGATCACAAGGCCTGGGAGTTCTTTGTGTCAACTCCTTGATTCCAAATAAAAACAGTGATGGCTAGTAAGGTACAGAAGCTTGCCTGTGGCCCCATGAGTAGAGTGCGATATGTCAGAGAACACATCAACGACAGACATCTAATGTTTATATTACTCAAAAGGGCCTTCCCATTAATCCTTAGGATATCTTCCTGAGGTTCTACTCTTCTACTTACAGTAATGTAAGAGGAAGCCTAGGGAAGAAGAATGATGACTGAGTATGAGTCTGTTTAGTAAGTTGTGCCACACCTGGAGTGTAAGAGAAGCTTCTTCTCACCACCGCCCTCCCTGCCCCCAGCATCAGAGTCACCCTGAAGAAGTGTCCTGTAGGTCAGACAGCTAAGAAAGTCCCATGCTGTCAGCTTGAACATGTGTTCTGGACAGGGACTCAGGTGTATCGGTGTAGACTCTGTTCAAATGGCCCTTCGTCTCAACAACTTCTTCTCTCCATTTTAGCAACTCAACTTACAAACCACTGAGTGGAGTTTCAGCTCTGAAGGTCATATGATCTTTTTTGTTGAGGCTGTTTGCCACACTACTGCTGTCAGGTCTCATGGCCTTTGGGTAAAGCACTCCTGATGTGATGCCATATGATGTTTTTGTGTTTTTACATCTGATGCTTGTCCCAGGTAGGGTTCATTTCGCCTATTTACTTATTTCTGCCTCCTACGATTCCATAGAGGATTTAAGGCCATTTAAAATTATCTTAGCAGGAGTCTTAGTTGCCCTGGAATTTGTCTTGTCAGAGTAATGAGGCTATCATAGTTGCTGAGCCTCTTCTCTGAGCCAGGGTCTCAGTGTACTTCCTTGAGTCCATACACTAATCTGATTCAGCTCGAAACTCTGAAGATGAGAAAAATAAGGCCCAGGAAGTGAAAGTGACATTCCTGGGGCCAAATGGTAAAGAAAAGGGCATTGCCAAGATTCAAACTCAGATCAGCCAGATTGCAAAGCACTGTACCCTGCTTAGCAGCTCTTGGATAAATGCAGCTGAGTCCTCGGAACACCTTTGGGACAGATTTTTTCAGAGGGCAGTGTTGTTGTTGTTTTTGTTGTTGGACTTAAGATCAGCCCTGGCAAAATAATAGAGTAGGCAACCTTCCCCCATCTCTTCCTCTTGTTCTGCCAGTCCTCCAGGAACCAGAATCCTTGTACTGTTTCTCCAAAGACAAGTAACAATCTTTTCCTTCATCGCCAGTACCTCATTTTGTCTCAGCTAGCTCTCACATTAAAAGCAATATTGTATTTATTCGCAGAGAGAATTTTAAGAAAAGCTTTTTGAAGATAATGGAGTGCAGCCCCCAAGATTCTCTAGCTGTGGGGTTTTTGGCATTCACTGGAGAAGATGGACTTAAGGATCTTCCCATCGTTTTAAATCTACTTTGTAGTTGTCTGCCTACTTTCTCTACATCAGGGTTTCCCAACCATGGCACTATTCATAATTTTGGCCAGTAATTCTGTGTATTGGGGGAATCTGTCTCTAGACATTGCCAAATGTCCCCTGGGCAGGGGGCAGTGGACAAAATCAACCCCAGTTGAAGACCACTGGTCCTCACAAAAGTTATGTTCTGCTAAAAGCAGCTTTTTGTTTCTTAGGAGCAGAACCCACTTCTAACAGACTTCAGACTCCGTGTCTATAGTTTGGTAAGCCTACAACTGCCTGAAACATAGATGTTGAAAAGTAAATAAAACTTTTCCTCAGTTGTTAAGAGGCATGACTTCTCATTCCTACTTCCCTATAAACATTATTTCCGCTTTTAAAAATATAACACACTGTAGTGGATAACAGCATAGTCAGTGCTGAAAACAGATCAGAGATTAAATTTCAACTCTATTTACTGCCTTTATAAGCTTGGGCAAAATGAGCTTTTATGCATTTCAGTTTTCTCATTTGTAACATGGACTTTTTTTGTCTTGTTTTCTAATAGGGCAACACCTTCTGTACTTGTCAGGCTTCTATAAAAGTGTATGGTTTCCACTCCACTTCCCAGAGAGGAGAAATTGTCAGATTGCAGAGTGTACACTTTTCACTTCTCCCTGCCCCTCACTCCTGCCTCCCCAGGATGAAGGGGCTGCTTGACAAATTGGGTGATGGAACTGAGCCTGTCCAGGTCAAGACCTTTTCTGTCCACATCTGCCTAGATGGCTGTCTCCATCCTCAGCGGCCCCTGTGGCTTTCCTGCTGGTGGCTAGGTATGACTTGGGATCAAGGATTAGGGAAGCTGCTGAAGATTCCCATGGGAGTCCTGCTCCTCAATCCAGTTGAAAAGCTGACATTTTGGTGTGAATCTGCTCTCTTTGCTGGTTCCATGATCAGGTTGTAAGGAGAACATTCTCCACGGCTCCACAAATCTCAGCAGCACTACCTACAACTCCTCCAAGGGAGTGGTGTTGAGTGCACGAATGGATACATAGAAATCCCCTAACCTGGTAACTGATGTGGTAGATATCCCTTAGTTATGGGATTTTTTATGATGTCTTGCTTTCTTTTGAACAAAATAAATTCTTCTCATAGCTGAATACCCTCTTAGTTTTGTCTGGTTCACAGGGAGGCCCAAGGAGGAACAATGTCTATGGGAGGAAAGTACTCAGGTCTTCACGGCAGCGTGGAAGCGAAGAACCTCATTATCTCATTTAGGAAGTAGTGGCCTGAATGAACTTTCCAGGGTATCCTTACAGTGGGATTTGCCTGGCTTTTATCTTAAAACGTAACTTCTACTTCTCAGAACTGGCAGTTTCTCGGAGAGAATTTTCTCAGGATTGCATTTCTGTATTTCTTTCCTCCTGTTTTCTCTTTCCTATTTTTCTTCCTTTTTTCTTATTAATCCTCACGCTTGTTCTTTCTCTTGCTCATTTTCTTCCTCTTCCTACTTTTATTTCCTTCCCTTCCTTCTTTCTGTTTTTGCCGATTGAAAGGCAAGTGGCAATCAGAGGGTCTTACTGCTGGTTCCCAAAATGCTTGGGCAGGGAGTTAATAATTTCTTCATCTCGAGGCACAGTCTCTTCCATCATAGGAAGAGAGGGGTTCCTTCAAGATTTGCAGCCCCTTTCCCTGAATGTGGAGCTTCCTGCCTGCATATCATGGGCAGTGTCCTTCCAGTGACACGTGGAAGGGTCCTGGCACTGATGAGGCAGTAGGAGGCTAGGTTTCCAGGCCTGAGGAGGCAGGCAGCAAAAGGCGGAGGCTAAAATGCGAATGCTAACAATTCTCTCTCCTCCCCATCCCACTGTTTCTGGAGAATGAAGCCAGTGCAGCATGAAGTCAAGAAACGCATACTGAACCCCCTAAAATGCTTGTCACCGATCAGCGAACACCTTCTTCCCCCTAGCTTGGAGCATGGATACTCCTGTGACTAATTTGCCACATCTTTTTGTAATAACAAGGGATTTTTTAAGGTGTTTATCCCATCTACGGCTTTTTAAAGCAGCATGTTCATTTAAATAATTACCTAGTCATTTAGTTAATGCATTCTTTTTTAAACTTGACTAACTCCAGCGTATGTGGTTTTGATGGGGGAAAAAAAGCCCCCTTTATGTAATAGCACTGTTTTTCCCCCTGCAAAATAAATGCAACACAATTATTTTACTGCAGAGAAATTAGCTCATTTGCAAATGCCACCTCAGAACACAAGAAGAATGGCATTTATTGAAGCACTAATAAAGGCACCATGTTAGAATAATTTTATGCTGACGGGCCCACAATCACTCAATATTTTAAGAGCTGTCATCACACCAGCATGAGCTGCATGCAAAAGTACAAATTTATGCTGTGACATCATGGCACGAAGAGTATAATTGGAATAAAATTACCCGGCTTCTCTCTGGCATTTACTGGTGTTTCCGAGCCCTTCACTGCCCACCCGGAGTGGATTTCTGGTTTCGCACCAGCAGCCACATGTCCTGTGAATGTAAGACGATGCACCAGGCTCACGCCAGTGAGTCCTTCAGGTTTTTCTGGAGGACACTTTTCAGTAGGTACTCAATGACCTGTGCTGTTGCTGAACAGAGAACTGCACAGACCTAGAAAGCTGAAAGAATCACAAATCAGCCAAAGCTGCTCTTTAGATACGGATAATTAAGCAAACAGCCACCACACAATGGCTGAAGACCTCATAGCATCAGTTTTAGCGAGTTAATAAATTCCAGTCATGGCCTGTGGTTCAACGCGAAGCTTGAACAAATGAGAACCTCTGCATGAAAATTGGGGCTTTGTGATTCAACCTTAGGACTTTGTACTGATGACTTACTTCTTACTGGAGCTGGGGGAGGGGGTGGGAGGGGTAGGACCGGTGGTGGGTGCAGAGAAAGGGCACAACACTCACCTTTCATGCTTAGACATGATATCCCACTTGAAATCTCACATCTCCTCACTGCCTCCTGGGCATAATCAGACATGTTCCACACTGCAGAAGGGAGGGTTATGTTGCCCCTACCGATCGGGGGTGAGCTCCAGGCGTGGGTGAGTGTGTTTGGGCACACAGGTGTGCCTGTCTGTCAGAGGATTTGGGAGAGAGGGGCGGTGGGAATCCCACCCTCCCCTCCGTGGTGCTCTGAACACACAGCTGGGCCAGCTCATCTGCAGCCTCTAGCTAGGACTGCCGAATGAGGGTCTTTAGTGAGCTTGATGAGATAGTTAATTTGGATGTAAGAGAGGAAATGTTGTAATTAACGGCCCGATAATTGGTAAACATAACACATTCATGGGAGTGGATGACAGAATATAGCGGCTGTTTAATTGGAGAATACAGATGATGTGTGCACTTAGGCTATTGCTGTGTGATAGATTTTGTGGCGGGCACAGTAATGCCCACGGCCATCCCTGACCCCCGCGAGGTGTGTCCACATTCTAACCTCCAGAATCTATGAATACACTACCTCATATGGCAAAAAGGACTTTCCACATGTGACTTATTTAAGGGTCTTGAGATGGAGAGAATATTCTGGATTATCCATGCAAACCCACTGTACTCAGAAGAGTACTGGTAGGTGAACTAGAGGGAGGTAGGGGGTCCAAGTGTCAGAGAAGGGGGTGTGTTGGCAGGAGTAGGGTTGAAGTGTTGAGATCACTGGCTTTGAAGATGCAAGGAGAGGCTTTGAGCCAAGGAATGGGTGCAGCTTTTAGGATCTGGGAAAAGCAAGGACACAGGTACTCTCTGGAACTTCTAGAGGGAGTTCGGTCTGCTGACACCTTGATGTTAGCCCTGTGAGACCCACTGTGGACTTGGACCTCCAAAATCGTAAGCTAATATATCTGTGTGGTTTTAAGCCACTAAATTTGTAATAATTTGTTATAGTAGTAATAGGAAATGAATACGCTTTAATTTATAAGTACATTAAATGCAGTGATATTATTTAGTTTTTGGTGTTTGATAAGTTTTTGGTTGTCATACGAATGAAAGCATGATGGCTAAAATACTATACTTTCCAGACAAATTAGTTTAAAAAAAGAGAAAAGAAAAGGACTCCTTCATTTGGAAAAGAATTTTTATTTAAAAAAGTAAGTAGGGACGCCTGGGTGGCTCAGTTGGTCAGGCGGCTGCCTTTGGCTCAGGTCATGATCCCAGCGTCCTGGGATCGAGTCCCACCTCAGCCTTCTTGCTCGGCAGGGAGCCTGCTTCTCCCTCTGCCTCTGCCTGCCACTCTGTCTACCTGTGCTCGCTTTCTTGCTCTCTCTCTGACAAATAAAATCCTAAAAAAAATAAAAATAAAAATAAAAAACTAAGTAGACATAGCATGATAACAATGAATAGTGAGAAAGTACCAGGCTTTGGAATCAAATGGATCAGGGTTTTTGTACAATGTTGCATGTTTTGGGTAAGTCTCCTAACCCCTAAGCTTTTGATGCCTCACTTCTCAACTGGGGTTGATGATAACTTCTTCATAGAGTTGCTGTACTTAAAATTCCTGGTAGTGCTGGTACATAATAGGCAATTTAATTAATTTTAGTTTCTTCTCATGCCTTATCTGTATTTAAAAGTGTATAGGTATGTCCATTTTAAACACAACTGCAAAGTCTTCGACAGATATCTTCAAGAGGGGGTGTCTGTGTCTACTTTTTTTAAGCCTAGGTAGGCTTGTGATGCTTTAGCCAAGGGAGTATGGAAGAAATGACACCACATGACTTCCGACTCTGGATCAGGAGAGGCTTTGTTTGCTGAAACACTCACTCATGATGCCCTGGCTACCAGGTACAAAGCAACCACTGCTGTGGTTCCATGCTGTGAAGAAGGCCAAGGCTCTGAGACAGGCATGTGTTCACCCTTTAGCTGACACTCTCATCTGAGCCCAGCTTTTGCGTCATTCTATCTCAGGCACCAGATGTGCGAGGGAAGATGCCTCCAAATGATTCCAGATCCAGCTGTTCCAGCCACTAGAAGCCACTTGTCTTGCCAGATGAGACCCTGGCCATCACGGAGCAGAAGAACTATCCCACTGTGCCCAGTCCACATTGCTGACCCACAGAATCCATGAGCAGAATAAAATAGCTGTTACTTCATGCCAAGTTGGGCTGATTGCTTGCGCTACAGTAGAATCCTGGAGCAACAAATTAGGAACCACTGTTAGTGACAAAGGCGAGGCAAAACAGTGTGGTGTTAACCCAGTAGCCCACTGCAGGTCAGCAAGTCAGAAATGAAACAGACAAATGTACCTCTATAGTTATTGCGGTCTCTTTGTAAAAAAAGTAAAGATGACCATAATGCTTTAATTTATGTTTCTTCTAATTGCAGTATACTTAGAACACTGTCTTCCTTCTCATTCTTCTAAATAAGAAAGGAGCCACATCTTTAAAAACATCAGTGAGGATACCCTCTGAATTTTCTGTGTCTATCTCTGTCTCATCAGCAGATAATTGTTTGAAAATACGTTTCTGAATGGCAAAACTAGCTCAAATGTTAAGGAGACAACGTCCTGTTTGTCCAGATGATTAATTAACAAATCTTGGATTCCCTACTCCTCTCTGTAATGGCTTCTTTATTTGTGTATTGCTGTTATCTTCCTCCTGTTTCAGATTTGAAATACAGTATTAATCATATGCTAGACATACAAACAAGGGATTGCAGCTAGATCATATCGACAGGATCACGGTATTTGTGTTACACAGAACCTAATCTCATCCCTCCACTTTTGGATGACTTGGCATTGTCTCACGAATCAGCTTCTTGCAGGATTTCCAGCGGGCACAGAAATGGGAAGCTCGCCCAGACTTCACAGTTTGGCAAATGTAATGAGATAGACCTTACAATGGCTGCATGTATTTTCATGGACTCCCCCCGCATTCCGTTTTAATTTAAACACATATGTTCATTATTTTTGAAGTACATGCATATGCTTGAATATTTATTTGGAAATAAACAAAATCATTTTCATCACAATTATTTTTTTTTTTTTTTTTATAAACATATATTTTTTATATACATATATTTTTATCCCCAGGTCTGTGAATCACCAGGTTTACACACTTCACAGCACTCACCAAATCACATACCCTCCCCAATGTCCATAATCCCACCCCCTTCTCCCCAACCCCCTCCCCCCGGCAACCCTCAGTTTGTTTTGTGAGATTAAGAGTCACTTATGGTTTGTCTCCCTCCCAATCCCATCTTGTTTCATTTATTCTTCTACCCACTTAAGCCTCCATGTTGCATCACCACTTCCTCATATCAGGGAGATCATATGATAGTTGTCTTTCTCTGCTTGACTTATTTCGCTAAGCATGATACGCTCTAGTTCCATCCATGTTGTTGCAAATGGCAAGATTTCATTTCTTTTGATGGCTGCATAGTATTCCATTGTGTATATATACCACATCTTCTTGATCCATTCATCTGTTGATGGACATCTAGGTTCTTTCCATAGTTTGGCTATTGTGGACATTGCTGCTATAAACATTCGGGTGCATGTGTCCCTTTGGATCACTACATTTGTATCTTTAGGGTAAATACCCAATAGTGCAATTGCTGGGTCATAGGGCAGTTCTATTTTCAACATTTTGAGGAACCTCCATGCTGTTTTCCAGAGTGGCTGCACCAGCTTGCATTCCCACCAACAGTGTAGGAGGGTTCCCCTTTCTCCGCATCCTCGCCAGCATCTGTCATTTCCTGACTTGTTGATTTTAGCCATTCTGACTGGTGTGAGGTGATATCACAATTATTTTTTAAACGCTAGGGCTAAAGTAACACAAAGAAATCAATATCACAGATTATGCACACAGAATAAATGGCTAACTGAAAGTTTTGACAGGTTTACGATATCATGCAAAATGACTGGTTGCCTTTCTTGATTTAATATGTGTCTGAAATAATGAAGTGACGGAGGAAAATGAGTTAAATTTCTCACCTTATTTGTTAGATCTTCATTTTATCATGTTACCTTGCCTTGCCTCAGATTCATTTGGGAAATTAGAAATTGCAAAATGCCATTGACTTTCAGCATTATCATGATCTGAATGTGATGAAGAGTGAACCACAAATGGAGAAGTATATTTCTTGGGAATATTTGGGTATTTTTGTGAACTAGCGTGATAAAGCACGTATTGCTCAAAGCATATTTAGGCTGCCCTCAGGTGACATTATCTTCCTTTAAACATTTATTAATTTATTTTTGGCAGGGGAGAGAGCGAGAGAGAGAGAGAGAGAGAGAGAAGGGGCAGAGGGAAAGAATCTAAGCAGACTTCCCCTTGAGCATGGAGCAGACTTGGGTTTGATCTTGGGATGCTGAGATCATGACCTGAGCTAAAATCAGGAGTTGAATGCTCAACCAACTGAGCCATCCAGGCGCCCCAGGCTTATAGTCCTTGAAGCTAAGGTGTTCAACACACCTTAGCAATAAAATCTCATTCTCTTTTCATGGCCATTGCATTTGCCAGCTGCTTCTTCTGGGGCTCCCTCCTCACGCTACTGGTGGCTTTAGTTAATGTTCCCCTTATTACCAGCACTGCTTTCTGAAAAGCTGAAGCCTTCTGAGTCATGTTTCTTTTGCTGTCAAATACGTTTTCTTTGTTGGATGATGATAGCGTCTTTAAGTCATTACTTCTTGGCAGCAAAACTCTGCCCATGTTCATACAAGTAATTTGTAAGACCTAAGTTTCTGGACCAGATTATATTTGGGAAACATGATCTGGGCAATCCCTGATCTGAAGTTTATTCAATTCGATGGGCTTTTTGTAAGGAAAATAATACAAAATTCTAGATAAAAGTAGGCAAGAAAATGAATGTGTATTTAGAGTGAGAAAAGAAATCATGACAAATTATTGGAGCCTAAGAGATTCAGGTGCTTTTCTTTTGATGTCCTTTTAAGCAGTTGGCCAGAAATGACTTCATAGAAATGCTTCATCTTACAACCTGCCTTCCCCTGCCACCTAGAACATTCTGTAATTCTCAGTGGCTCGTGATATTCTCAGAGTTGAATGTAAGAGATGCCCTGAGGCTTAAACTCATTGACCTCAGGATAAATTATCTTCTGGTCCAATGACTGAGTGAACTTTGCTGACAGAAGACAATGCTTTGGGGCACAAAGCTGGCATGGGGCATGGTTGCAACCATCTTGTATTAACTGACTCATTCTCTCAGCAATATGTTTTGATTTTCCAGACCCAGAGGCCTTGGGGTTGGGGGAGAGGGGAGGTTTCCTTGTGTATAATTGTATCATTTTATTTATATAATTTGTAACATATAAATATAATATTTATAGACTACTTATAGCTCACACTCACAGATGAGGAAAAATTCCATAAACCCTTGCAGGCAAATGTGTGGCAATGTTATAGACTTCATTAAAATACTCAGAGAAATATTAATATCCCAAGAATGGCATTCTTATCAAGTAATAAATCCTGACTCAAAAGTAATATGCTACTGAAAATTACTATTATTATTTTTTAAATTTAAGAATTCACATTTAATTCTACCTTGTTGAAGAAAGGATTTCTTGTTTGGAGATTTTGCTGTCTTGCTGAGTAACTTTAAAGGTTACTCAATCCTGTGACATCAATAGTATCAGAAGAGGAAAACATTTTCAAGAATATTTAGTCAATAATTTTTTAGAAGGGCCAGTAATGAATATTAAGTATTTTATTTATTTAATTAAGTTTCATAATTTGTGAATATTTCTACTGTCACACATAATAGGAAATGATCAGGGCATTTAATATATCCGTGAAGCCTGGCATAATAGCATTTAGATTGGAAGACATCTTTTAGTTTAACATATATATTAAAACTTCTTAAAGTAATACTTTTCAGTATTTTCTGAA
The DNA here is from genome assembly GCF_030435805.1 of Mustela lutreola. Lineage (NCBI taxonomy): Eukaryota > Metazoa > Chordata > Mammalia > Carnivora > Mustelidae > Mustela > Mustela lutreola. Next base: position 80,451,192 of record NC_081301.1, on the reverse strand, counting down.
GAGCAAATTAAATGAGGGACAAATGTAGATTTAACTTGGCTAGATATCAGCCTACAGCGAATGATCACAATTAAGCTTAAAATCGTAATGAAAACACAGTTGGAACTGCGACATTCCAAGAGTGGAATGTCAGCTCTGAAATGGACCAGGTAAGCGAGTGAGCCCACAAACAATACTCTATTGTGACAGATGTTTGCTTAGTACTTTCTCTCTGAGTCTGACTCATTGGGGTTGTTCATTCTTTTAGCCATTCCTTTACATTTTATATTTGTTTAAACTTTTTAAAAGAAATTAATCCTATATGATGTATCAGTCAGGGTCCCAGCAGGAAAAGACTCCACTCAGATGGCTTAAACAAGGGAGCTTGAAAAAATGAGATTACTTACAGAGCTGGAGGAAGGGGTTGGCACACACACTGAATAATGGGTATGGAGGCACCCAGAGAGTAGCAGCAGCTAGAAGCCAAAACTTTTACCTCTAAAGTTTGAAGGGCAAAGGGGGAAGAATGTTACCAGAAGCCAATTATATTTGACATCATGAAGAAGGGCCCACACAGGAGTAGTCATAGAAAACAATGCTAGTAGAGAATGGCCCAGAAGCAGGAAGGGCAGGGGAGAAACACCCCAGCCTCTCTCTTCTCTCTTTCTCCAGTTTCTTGCCAGTGCCTTCTATTGACCTAAAACAATCAGAAGGCAGCTGGAAAAACAGAACCATAGTGATGAAGATCCCCACAGCACACAGTAGAAAAGAGAGGGGTAGAGGAAGTGTGGGTAGGAAAAAATGGAGATGAGAAACCATGACTTCAGTTGGTCCTCAGTTTGAAATGGTGAGTTATCAGGGCAGATACCATTATTTCCATTTTATCAAGGAAGAAGTATCTTACATAGAGTGTGATCTAACAGGTGTAAGAAGTGATTTTAAATAATGTTTTATTGCCTGAGCCTAGTAGAGTGCTCACATGTTGTGGGCACTTGATAAATATTTGTTGAATGAATTGTGTGTTGACTGATTACTGTATTTTATGCAAGCATTGAGATTGGATTTTATGCTCTTAGATGATTTATACTTAAGCTAGACCAGCTCCCATAACCAATTTGTCCAATCTCTCCTTTAACAATTTTTATAACAAATGGGAAAAATTTTAAGCTAGATAGCTTAAGAAATTGTTTTTCACATAAACCTTTAATTAAGTAATTTATAGTACTCAACTAGTTACTTCTGTATCAGTTAAGCATAGACTGACTCCTAGGTATACGTGGCTATGTAATAAATGACATTGATACATTGGGACAAAATCAATGTATGTAAATTGAGCCAAGGTTTAAACACTCTAATTGGAACCAGATATCCAAAGAATGATATTTTATATTGCTTTGTAAAGCAGATCATCTCTGAAAATTACTGTGTTTGTAAACCTGCATGTTCAATTATTGGTTTGGTCAATAATAGGTGTGTCTACAGCTTGGGGTCAGATCCAAGCTTTGAGGGACCCCGAGGTTTATAAATTGGGAGGGGCGTTCCTTTAGAAAAAAATCACCTTACAACTCAAAATTATTAGGTTTTGTTCCAGACCCTGAGTAAGAGCCCATGCAAGTGAGCAAATTGCCCTAACGTTTCTAAAGTTTCATTCACTTTATAGCAAATATGTCTGTACTCTTACGGAATACTTGGGGTCTGCTGGCTATAGAGTAGATAGGCTCTATGTACCTAAGCTCATTTGTCATCAAGATTTCATGGTTCTTTTGATTAGCTAAGAGTAGATAAGGTTAGATGAGGTTAAATAAGCCACCTGAAAAGTTTGTGGTGCATGAATTTAGCTGTTCCCCCACAATACCACTACCTGGTACAATGAAAGTGAGTCTCAGACCATATTTAGTCACATACATAGATAGTTATTAAACAAACATTTGCTAGCAAAGGAGGAACCAAAAAACAGGGTAGGACTAATATGACATGACTGAGACCAATACCTAAGGCATACAGCTTAAGAAGGTGCCCAGAACTCAGTAGTCAAGATGAATAATATTTAAATAGATTGTTTTTCAAGACCAAAATTAATGCAACATAGTCGTGATGAAAAAAGCAAATGTTTAAAATAAAGATAGAATCAATATTACTGCTTTTTCCTTTTGCATTTGGCTCCAATATGGTTCTGCAGAGCACTATAGAGGGTTTTATACAACCTTTTTGGTGAGCCTGGAGCGCGAGCTTGCCTTGCCATAAACCGTCCTCTCTAGGCTGACTAAGCATTCCAGAGGCAGTGTTCTACTTTCTAGGTGGTGTCAGACCAACAGAAATTTCCTGGGTATCAGAGTGACCAGGTCTGAAGCTTGGATATCATTCTCTAGGATTATGCAAGAAGTTAGGAAGTGTTTAGAATGTATTTTTTAAGCTAATCCACATATCTTGAATACCTTGAAAACTTATTACCCATGTTCTATGGGTAGAACACTATGCAGATTTCACAAGTAACACCTATACCTGAACTTCAGTCTGAACAAAGAGCAAAGCCTTGGTTGGGGATGGTAATAAGTTACAGCTGGGTTTGGGCTTGTGGCGATCCCTTTTGGAAGGTGGCTTTTTCTCATTATAGTGCTGTCTGACCATGCCATCGATTTTTTTTTTTTTTAAGCTTGTATTTATTTATTTGGTGAGAAAGAGACAGTGAGAGCAGGAACACAAGCAGGGAGAGTGGGAGAGGGAGAAGCAGGCTTCCTGCAGAACAGGAAGCCCAATGCGGGGCTTGATCCCAGACCCTGGGATCATGACCTGAGCCAAAGGCAGACACACTTAACGACTGAGCCACCTAAGTGCCCCATGGGTGGGTTCTTGATGGGTTACCCTTCTGCTTTCCTGATTTGCTTTTAGGCTTTGGCTTGCCCCATGACAAGCCATGTCTGTATATGCTCAAGTATCTCAAAGTAACTAAGAGGCATAGAGGCCCCTGAAGAGAGGGGCCCCACAGCAAAGCCCCTGCCCTCACAGAGAGAGCTTTCAGTGGGAAAGGGAGACAGACAATAAATAAACAAACATAATATATGTTATGATACCATCATATCAGGCATTGATAAATGCCATAAAGAAAAATGAAGCTGTAGGAAGGGCTAGAGCCTGATGAAAGGCATTATTTCATTTAGGGGTCAGGCAGTCTTCTAAGACAAATGACATTTGAGCAGGGACCCGAGTGAAGCAAAGCAAGAGAAGCAGGAGCTGTGCAAATATCTGGAGTGGGAGACTGTTTCCTGCAGACGAAATGGCAAGCGCACGGGTAACACGTCAGAAAAATGACTACACTCATGTAGTAAAAGATTGAAATAAGAAAATATAAAGCACGGAAGTAAAAGTCTTCCTACCCATATTCCTCAGGGATAGCCACTCATAGCAGTTTATTGTGCTTCCTTCCAGAAGTTTAATCACGCACAGAAAACCCTATATCCTTCTTTGCTTTGTTCTTCCCTCCCTCCCTTGCTTCCTCTTTCCTCCGTTTTTTTCCCACCCATCTTTCTTTCTTTAAAAATTACTGTACTGGGGGTGGGGTGTGCCGGGGTGTCTTAGACGCTTAAGCATCTGACTCTTGATCTTAGCTCAGGTCATGTGATGGAGCCCTGCCTCTTCCTCTTTGCTGAGCGTAGAGCCTGCTTAGGATTCTCTCTCTTCCTCTCCCTGGGACCCTCCCCCATTAAAAAAAAAAAATAACCACACCATACTCACTACTTGGCAATGTTTTAAAATTTTCTCATTACTATTTCTTTAATGCCTTCCATTTTAGCACACTGGCAAGTAACCTCCTTCTTCATTTTATGGTACCATATGTGTTTCATGGAATGGATATACCAAGAAGAATTCTATCAGTCTTTGGTAAATGAACTTTGTACGAGTTTCCTTTTTTTTTTTTTTTTTGCTACTTCAATAATGCTGTGATGAAGATGCTTGTATATGCTGTGTGTGTGTGTGTGTGTGTGTGTGTGTGTGTGTGTGTAAGTATACCAGTGCAAGTATTTCTTGTAAATCCTCAAGTCTGAGTTATAGGTCAAATGATATGCACTTTTCTGATTATAATATACATGGCTGAAGTGCCCTATGAAAAGGTTATGCTAATTTATATTCCTGCTACTCTTTATAAGAGTTCCTGTTTTCTGATATTCTAACATTAAAGTATTAACAATCATTTATATCTTTACCAGTTGATAAATAAAAATTGCCTCTCCTTATTATGCTTTGGCTCATCCTGTGACACACCTGTCTTTTCATTTCTTTTCTTTTTGGTGGGGATGAATATTTCTTTCAGCAATTATTGGCCATTGACTAAGGCAAGGGTACTAACAGTAACTGAGGATCTAAATCCTTACCTATTACCTATCTAATTTTAAGGGCTGCCGCTAGCACATACTGTGTCTTAACGAGAAGGGTATCCTTTCCTTATGACACTTAACTGCCATCTACTGGAAAACTGCCATTATAAATAAACAAATAAATCCATGATGACTATTGTGTGAATGGTTGATGACCTGTAGAATGGTACAGTGCTCAACCTGCGTATCTGTATGGGACAGCTCAGCTAATATTCTGGCTTAGCTTCTGAGTCTTAGCAAGATAACTGCATCTTGACCTCAAGCTTTCATTCATTGTGAGTTAACTCTCTGACTAAATCTAGGACATGGCCCCATTTTCTCTTTCTGAGAAAGAGTACATTCCTTGGGCTGTCTTAGTCCTCTCTTTCTGGCTCATTTAATGTGTCTGCAAACTTGACTCTTTCAGTGATCTGGTTGGTGCCCTTTTGCCACCTTCTTGACAGAAAGAAGTAATTCACATTTTCCTATAGAAGCCCGTGATTTAGGGTCATAACCCCATCAGCTTTCCTAAATGTCGAGGAGACACACTGTGATCATGTAGCCCATTTCTCTTTAAAAACGCGTACCATTTTCTTCCTTTTTAGAATATAGGTGTCCTTCTAGGCTTGTGGTACAAGTCGTAGAATAGTTAAGATTGATTGTTTCCTAAAGACTAAGCACCTTTCACAGCTCTTTACACATGTGACTTTATTTTATCATTTGAACCACTAAGTAAATAAGCTATTAATTACCAGTAGTATCACTATAATCTCATTACTATCACAACTATTGTTACTATTTTCAGAGGCAGGTGGATATGGGAGAGATGGTAGAGAAAAGGAAGCAAGATCGAGCAAATGTAAACTTAGGATTTAGGGCAAACATCCCATTCTCATCTTTTTAATAAGGGAGGGCACTGAGTTTACCTACTCAGAAATATAATAGAGGAGTTTAATGCCGGTGGGCAAACTCTACAACAACTCAACCCGCAAGAGGCTGGAGATCGTTCAAGCCCTTTAGCTTTAGAATAAACTGATGAGGCTCGCAGAAGGCTGTATCCTCGGAAAGTAGGTCCCTGTTGACCTCCTTTAAAAGTGTACAAAGTTCATGGTTCCCCATGATCCTCTGAGCAAATGTCACATGCCTCTGATACAGCTCACAGTCCGACAAAAAAGCAAGCAGGGGACTCTATTTGAAAATACCCTGGTGAAAGTGTGTGTGTCTATGTGTAGCGGGGCCTGGAGAAAAGTGAAGGGACACAGTATACCCAGGAAGTTGTACTAGAATTGGGGGACTACAAGCAGCCTTGGAAATCATGGCTGAGGACTCCTGTTTTTAAGACTTGGAAACTGAAACACTGGGGGGGTTCGTGACTTGGCCAAACTCACACCGTTTCGAGTGCCCCATCATGATGCCCAGAATTGTGCCCTTCCCCGAAGCACACTGCTCCACTGCATTTAGAAACAAGGGCCTTCAGTTTTAGTATCAGGCCTGTGGATGCTTGATTATGCAGCAGCGGGCAAATCACGTTATCCGGTTGCATAGAGATTAGATTTCTAAAGGTTCTTTGCTCCTTAACATTCAATGACCCAGCTGTAAGTTTCCTTTCTCACCCTGGCTCTTTCCTTCCAGGCCCCACATCCATTGAGCGTCCTTGCAAGACTTAAGAATGGCCTCCCTTTGTGAGATGTCTCAGCCTGGGTAGGCAGCAGTCCTAGGGCCCACCCAAGAAGATTTATAGTGGGGAGCTTTCTCATAGCCGTGCTTTGACAAGGAAAATGGCAGGCCGCCAGCATCCCAAACCAAACAATTGTCAGATGGCTGGGGAAAGAAAAATAAATGTTGAACGGAGTCAAGAACTCAATAGCTATTTCAAGGCAGTAGAAGGCTTCCTTTATGGTCATTTCTACTGAAGCATCAGTGCGTGCCTGAGCCAGAGGAACTGCCCCTTCCTGACCCCAAATGCCTGGGGTCCAGAGGCCTGAGTGCATTCGGTCAGCCATCTGCTTAGGCCTGGGAGACCACCACCAGCGAGGGCAGGATTCCAGCTGCTACCAAGGGATCTCTGCAGATCTCGCAGGCCAGCAGGGACGCTTTCAGAAACTCTTGCCATCCCTCCTGCCAGTGCACAGAGCCGTCCTCCTATTCATCTTGGCGTGCAGGGATATGCTTCTCAAGTCCACAGGGTCTTTTTTGGTGACATATGTTTGTTTCCTTGACCAATTACTCTCTATCCATCTACCACACTGTGGGGTTGACATGTTTTTTGATTTTTCCTAGATTGAAAATCGGAGATAAACGACTTATTTTCACTCTATTCTTCAATCTGGGAGATGGGATTGCTCTTCACCCCCACCTCGCTCTTTATTTATGATTATACTTGCATCTATTTTTACATGTTTTATAAGGATCATGTGCTACAGATATTGTGTATTTGAGGCTCTCTGAGCTCCATGCGTGCGGAGATTCTACCCTGGTGAATACAGTCCAGCCAATTTAGATTCTTCAGGCACTGAACTTAATTTTGGACTTCTTCCTTCCTTTATTTGTCCATCTCTTTTTTTCCCTCTTCCCCATTTCTTCCTCCTGCCTCTTTTTCTTTTTCTTCCATTGAAATATTTTCCTCTGTATCATATTCTGGGATAAGAGAGCACAGCACATATATCAGTAAGAATAAATTTTACAGATATGTATTTCTTGATTGGCATAATCTCATTTTTAGTAAGCTTTCTTTTGAAGAAGGCAGTGTGAATTTTTTAAAATCTATGCCAGATGAAAAGAAAATATATTTCATTCCCAGGAAAAACTTGGAAATTACCAGAGGATAAAATTGTAAATATCTGTTTTGAGGCGTTCTCTCAAACATGAATGCCTTCAAAGCTCATGAGGAAAATGTGTTTACCCATTCAAGGTGAGGCAGTTGGGAATGGTGGGGTCTGGGTTAGAGCTAGAATATCATGTCTAATAGCATTCAAATTTAGTTTTAATTTATTAATTTTTTTAATCTATCATATCAGCTACTCAAGATAAATTTGTAGACCAAAGGCAATAAGTTTTGCAACTATTTCTTTGGTAATCATGACTTCTTTTTTAATCTTACTTCTCTAGTAAAACTGATGCTTGTCCTAGAATGGCTTTCTTAAGAGGATGGTGTCCGTTACCACAGAACTAGTCCTGCTACTCATCTTGTTGTCCTCATTGCTTTTAAGATAAATTGAGAATTCTTCTGGCATTTAATGTTCATTCTCCTTGATCTGACCCAACATGTTTTTTTTGTTTTGTTTTGTTTTGTTTTTTTAAAGATTTTTTTATTTAATTATTTGTCATAGAGAGAGAAGCGAGAGCAAGCACAGGCAGACAGAGTGGCAGGCAGAGGCAGAGGGAGAAGCAGGCTCCCTGCCAAGCAAGGAGCCCGATGTGGGACTCGATCCCAGGACGCTGGGATCATGACCTGAGCTGAAGGCAGCCACTTAACCAACTGAGCCACCCAGGCGTCCCCTGACCCAACATGTTTTTATGCCCATTATAATTTTCTGTATTCTCCTTAGATTTTTGCCAATCCCACCTACTCATATTTTCTTTTTAAGACTTTATTTTTTTGACAGAGAGAGACACAGTGAAAGAGGGAACACAGCAGGGAGAGTGAGGAGGAGAAGCAGGCTTCCCGTTGAGCAGGGAACCCAATGTGGGGCTTGATCCCAGGATCCCCGGGATCTTGACCTGAGCCAAAGACAGATGCTTAATGACTAAGCCACCCAGGCACCCCTCATATTTTTCTATTATTTTCCTGTGAAGAAAACATCTTTCTTTTTTTCCTCTTTTTTTTAAGTTTAAATTCAATTAGCCAACATATAGTACATCATTAGTTTCAGATGTAGTGTTCAATAATTTATCAGTTGTGACATAAATCAATGGAACAGAATAGAGAACCCAGAACCCTCAACTCTGTGGTCAACTAATCTTTGACAAAGCAGGAAAGAATATCTAATAGAAAAAAAAAGACAGTCTCTTCAATAAATGGTGTTGGGAAAATTGGACAACCACATGGAGAAAAATGAAGCTGGATCATTCTTCTACACCATACATAAAGATAGTCTCACCCACTCATATTTTTGTAAATAGATCTTATTTTTTCATTCTTTTCCACCCATGTGCTTTTGTTGATACCACATCTTTTCCCCGTCTTTGAAGGCACTCCACTTGTTCAAAACCTTGGTTTAAACTGCCTTTACTGAGTTCTAACCCTTTGCTTTGTGCTCTCCTAACCCTTTATGGAAATGTCTTGCAGGTTAGGATGACGTATGTCTTGGTTGACAGTCTCTTTATGCTTGTTGTCCTGAACAGTCTCTTTATGCTTGTTGTCCCAGTATAATCATTACCTTATATTAGTCATATTAATTATAACACTTATATTTCTGTCTTATGTTTAAGTATATGTATATCCTCATTAGACCGGCCAGGCTAAACTATTTCTGTTATGTTCATAACTTCCAGTTAAGGCAATTGGTGAATTTTATCTCATTTACAATAGAAATAAAGGGTCAGAGATAGAGTGTGTTTTTTAAGTAGCTTAGAGGTTAAGTGACTCTTATCTTTAGGTGTTGGCATTCCTTTTACTTGTTTGGAGAAATTAGACTTTGGTTCTTTCTTGCATTTAGATAGATAGTGGTGATGGAGTACAGATTATGGAACTATGTGTCTTAGAGCATGGAAGGATCTTACACGACTAGGCAAGTCTCCTGCCTTCACTCATGTAAATAATCTCGGAGTAGACATCTGCTACATTTGACCTCTGCATCATTTTTTTCCCTTCTCTACATGGTAGCACACAGATTTTTCTTTAGGGAAACTACCCCCACCTAGATTTCAGGAGCAAGTCCACTAGAACTAGGGTGGAGTCAGCGAGATACCTAAGGTGCAAAATTTAAGGAGGCACTCACTCTCAGGGTGGTGCAAGAACAGGATCAGCAATGGCTGAGTGCCTTCTTAAACAATGTGCCCTAGAGGCCTTGCTTTCCACGAAACCCTAGTTCTAGCCCTAGCTCTAGCCTGAATTCTGGCCCTCAGTCCAACTCTGGCCCTGATCCAACTCCGTCTCCAGGGATGGACATTTGACCCAAGCCTGGTAAAAGAACTCTCTTCCCACTGGCCATGGTGATTGATTGCAAGAAAATCACGTGACACAGAACCAGTAAAATTCTATTCTAGGATTTTTATTGGAATTCTTAGGAAAGCATTTCTTGATTGGATTATTTGTTCTTTGGGTGTTGAAGTTCTTTATAGATTTTGGATATTAGCCCTTTGTCTTGTATGTCATTTGCAAATATAAGAAGGGTTGTCTCCTAATGCATTGTTTGAGCACCTGATTTCTTCTGGAATGTTTAGGTACATAGTCACACATGCACACACTCACCTTGGTTTATCCTACATGCCAGCGCATAATTCAGATTTCTGTTTATTGCCCCTGTCCATAAATAAGAAGTGTGAAGGCCCACAGGACTTGACACTTGCTCTTGGTCACATGACTTTAGTCAAGTGTAGAGAGTAAAGCTGGCTCTATCCTTGTCTGTGCAGCATCGCTTCATTCCTCTCCATGGCCTCTGGTGTTCATGAGCACTACATAATAGTTTCAGCATTGAAGCACTCATTTCAAGTGCTTTGGACAGAAATCTCAAGTTAAAGGTATTTAGAAGCCAAGAGCCTATGCTTGATTTTTCAAAGAGAATTTTCATTTCTGATTAATTTACTGTCCAGGTTATTATGTTAAGGAAAGGGCTAAATCCAAAAGAAATACGGTTAAAATGAACCTAGGTCTCTAGACTTCTGTTCAGTGATACTTTCAGTTCCTCTCATGGCAGCTCAAAACTCAAAATTCCTCATTTTTGTCTTCAGGCTAGATTTTAATACATGGTTGGGACCAGTTGGGTTTCTAGATTATGGCTTATTACAATGCTTACTCGGCTTAAGACCAAGCAGTGGTGATTGATTTTTTTTGTCTCCCAGTGGGGCACACAACTTGGTTTGCTAATGGTGACAAATGACATTAAGAGACAAATCAGTTTAAATTAATGACCCTACACTTGCAAAATACCTCAGGGAGGGCAAGTTCACTCTGATATTGGAGAGAGAGTGGTACTCTTTGCCACCTGCGATTAGTGAAGTTAATGAAAAATCCAAAGGCCATCACAACTTCACACACTCCAGCATGCATTTGAATCATTGAGAGGCCTCACTAAAACACAAATCGAGGGGCTCTGTCTCCAGAGTCCTGAGTTCAGCAGGTCTGGGATGAGGCCCAAGAATTTATATTTCTAGCAACTTCCAAGGTGATGCTGATCAAATTCCATCATTAATATAGAGTAGCAATTGTCAAGTTCTGGTGACCACACTTTGACAATTGCTACTATATTAATGATGGAATTTGATCAAAACAGGGAATCAGTTGGTGAGAGGTGTTTACAGAGCTGCCTACCCAAGAGATGAACTTTCTGAGGCTGTGATAGAAAGGAGAAAGAAAGTCATTCCCAGTACACCTTCAATCTTGTTCACAGGTGTCTCATTTTCCCTTTTTAATCCTTCAAACCCAGACATGCTAGTAGCATACATTTAAATATTTGAAAGAAGACATGACAGAGCGTGTTTCATTCATGAGAAAGAAAACAAACAATCTTGATTTTTTTATTAACATGTAATGTATTATTTGCTTCAGAGGTACAGGTCTGTTGAGTCATCAGTCTTACGCCATTCACAGCACTCACCATAGCACATACTCTCCCCAGCCACCCTATCCCTTCCCTCCACCCCCTACCCAGCAACCCTCAGCTTGTTTCCTGAAATTAAGAGTCTCTTATGGTTTGTCTCCCTCCCTGGTCCCATCTTGTTTCATTTTTTCCCTCTTTATCCCCCACAACCACCCACACTGCGTCTCAAATTCCTCATATCAGAGAGATCATATATGATAACTGTCTTTCTCTGATTGACTTATTTCACTTAGCATAATACCTTCTAGTTCCATCCACATTACTGCAAATGGCAAGATTTCAGGGGTTTCGAGGACTTCATAGTATTCCATTGTATATATATATATATATATACCACATCTTTTTTATCCATTATCTATTGATGGACATCTAGGTTCTTTCCGTAGTTTGGCTATTGTGAACACTGCTGCTATAAACATTTGGGTGCACATGCCCCTTCAGATCACTATATTTGTATCTTTAGGGTAAATACCCAGTAGTGCAATTACTGGGTTGTAAGGTACCTCTATTTTCAACTTTTTGAGGAACCTCCATATTGTTTTTCAGAGTGACTGCACCAGCTTACATTCCCACCAATAGTATAGGAGTGTTGCCCTCTCTGCATCCTCACCAACATCTGTCATTTCCTGACTTGTTAATTTTAGCCATTCTGACTGTGAGGTGGTATCTCATTGTGGTTTTGATTTGTATTTCCATGATGCTGAGTGATGTGGAGCACTTTTTTCATGTGTCTGTTGGCCATCTGGATGTCTTCTTTGTAGAAATGTCTGTTCATGTCTTCTGCCCGTTTCTTTCTTTTCTTTTTTTTTTTTTTTTAAGATTTTATTTATTTATTTGACAGACAGAGATTACAAGTAGACGGAGAAGCAGGCAGAGAGAGGAAGGGAAGCTGGCCCCCTGCTGAGCAGAGAGCCCGACGTGGGGCTCGATCCCAGGACCCTGAGATCATGACCTGAGCCGAAGGCAGCGGCTTAACCCACTGAGCCACCCAGGCGCCCCTTCTGCCCGTTTCTTGATAGGATTCTTTGTTCTTTGGGTGTTGAATTGGATAAGTTCTTTATAGATTTTGGATACTAGCTCTTTATCTGATATGTCATTTGCAAATATCTTCTCCCATTCTGTCGGTTGTCTTTTGGTTTTCTTAGCTGATTTCTTTGCTGTGCAAAAGCTTTTGATCTTGATGAAGTCCCAATAGTTCATTTTTGCTCTTGCTTCCCTCGCCTTTGGTGATGTTTCTAGGAAGAAGTTGCTACAGCTGAGGTTGAAGAGGTTGCTGCATGTGTTCTACTCAAGGATTTGGATGGATTCCTGTCTCACGCTGAAGTCTTTCATCCATTCAGAGTTTATTTTTTGTGTGTGGTATGTAGAAATGGTCCAGTTTCATTCTTCTGCATATGGCTGTCCAACTTTCCCAACACCATTTGCTGAAGAGACCGCCTTTTTTCCACTGGACATTCTTTCCTGCTTTGTCGAATATGAGTTGACCATAGAGTTAAGGGTCCATTTCTGGGCTCTCTATTCTATTCCATTGATCTATGTGTCTGTTTTTGTGCCAGTCCCATTCTATCTTGATGATGACAGCTTTGTAATAGAGCTTGAAGTCTGGGATTTTGATGCCACCAAATTTGGTTTTCTTTTTCAACATTCCTGTGGCTATTATGGGTCTTTTCTGGTTCCATATAAAGTTTAGGATAATTTGTTCCAGTTCTTTGGGAAAAAAAACCTGATGGAATTTTGATACGGATTGCCTTAAATGTGTAGATTGTTTTGGGTAGCATCAACATTTTCACAATATTTGTTCTTCCAATCCATGAGCAGGGAACGTTTCTCCATTTCTTTATGTCTACCACAATTTCTTTCATGAGTACTTTATAGTTTTCTGAGTTCAGATTCTTTGCCTCTTTGGTTAGGTTTATTCCTAGGTATCTTATGGTTTCGGGTGCTGTGGTAAATGGGATTGACTCCTTAATTTCTCTTTCTTTGGTCTGGCTCTTGGTGTATAGAAATGCAACTGATTTCTGTGCATTGATTTTATATCCTGACACTTTACTGAATTCCTGTATGAGAGCTAGCAGATTTGGAGTGGAGACTTTTGGGTTTTCCACATAAACTATCATACCATCTGCAAAGAGTGAGAGTTGCTAATTCAGATGCCTTTTATTTCTTTTTATTATCTGATTGCTGAGGCTAGTACTTCTAGTACTGTATTGAATAGCAGTGGTGATAGTGGACAGTCCTGCTGTGTTCCTGACCTTAGAGGAAAAGCTGTTTTTCCCTGTTGAGAATGATATTAGCTGTGGGTTTTTCATAGATGGATTTGATGATATTGGGGTATCCAATACCCCACTATCCCTACACTGTGAAGAGTTTTGATCAAGAAAGGATGCTGTACTTTGTCAAATGCTTTTTTAACATCTATTAAGAGTATCGGTTTTCTTGTTCTTTCTCTTACTAATGTATTACATTGATGGATTTGTGTATATTGAACCAATCTTGCAGTCCAGGAATAAATCCCACTTGGTCATGATGAATAATACTTTTAATGCACTGTTGGATCCTATTGGCTAGTATTTTGGTGAGAATTTTTGCATTCATGTTCATCAAGGATAATAGTCTGTAGTTCTTTTAAATGGGGTCATTGTCTGGTTTTGGGATCAATAATGCTGGCCTCATAAAATGAGTTTGGAAATTTTCCTTTCATTTCTATATTTTTGGTACAGTTTCAGGAGAATAGATATTAATTCTTCTTTAAATGTTTAGTAGAATTCCCCTGGGAAGCCGTCTGGCCCTGGGCTCTTGTTTTTGGGAGATTTCTGATGACTGCTTCAATCTCCTTGCTGGTTATGGGTCTGTTCAGGTTTTCTGTTTCTTCCTGGTTCAGTTTTTGTAGTTTATATGTCTCTAGGAATGCATCCATTTCTTCCAGATTGTCAGATTTGCTGGTGTATAGTTTCTCATAATATGTTCTTATAATTGTTTGTTTTGCTTTGGTGTTGGTTGTGATCTCACCTCTTTAATATGCACTTTTATTAATTTGGGTCCTTTTTCTTTACTTTTCAATAAGTCTGTTCTTCTCTTTTCTAGTTCATTGATTTCTGTTCTGATCTTTATTATTTCTCTTCCCTTGCTGGATTTAGGCTTTCTTTGCTGGTTTTTTTTTTTTTTCCACATCCTTTAGGTGTAGGGTTAGGTTGTATACTTGAGACCTTTTTTGTTTCGAGAAAAGCTTGTATTGCTATATACTTTCCTCTCCTGACCACCTTTGCTGTATCCCAAAGATTTTGAACAGTTGTGTTTTTATTTTCATTTGTTTCCATGATTTTTAAAATTCTTATTTAATTTCCTGGTTGACCCATTCATTCTTTAGTAGGGTGCTCTTTAGCCTCCATGTTGAGTTCTTTCCAACTTTCCTCTTGTGGTTGAGTTCGAGTTTCAGAGCATTGTGGTATGAAAATATGCATGGAATGTTCCCAGTTTTGGTATTGGTTGAGACCTGATGTGTGACACAGGATGTGATCTGTTCTGGAGAATGTTCCATGTGCATTAGAGAAGAATGTGTATTCTGTTGCTTTGAGGTGGAATGTTCTGTATATATCTGTGATGTCCATCTGTTCCAGTGTGTCATTTAAAGCCATTATTTCTTGTTGATCTTTTGCTTAGATGATCCATCTATTTCAGTGAGGGGGGTGTTAAAGTACTCTATTATTAATGTATTAATTATGGATGTGTTTCTTGGATTTTGTTATTAATTGGTTTATGTCATTGATTGCTGCCATGTTGGGGCATAGATATTTAAAACTGTTAGATCTTCTTGTTGGACAGACCCTTCAAGTATGAAGTATGTCCTTCCTTATCCCTTATTATAGTCTTTGGCTTAAAATTTAATTTATCTGACATAAGGATTGCCACCTAGCTTTCTTTTGATGTCCATTGGTATGGTAAATTGTTTTCCACCCCCTCACTTTAAATCTGGAGGTGTCTTTGGCTCTAAAATGAGTTTCTTGCAGGCAGCATATTGATGGATCTTGGTTTTTTATCCATTCTAATACCCTGAGTCTTTTGATTAGGGGCATTTAGTCCCATTTACATTCAGGGTAACTATTGAAAGATATTAATTTAGTGCCACTGTATTGCTTGTAAGGTGACTATTACTGTATATTGTCTCTGTTCCTTTCTGGTCTGTTACTTTTAGGCTCTCCCTTTGCTTTGAGGCCCCCTTTCAATATTTCCTGTAGGGCTTGTTTGGTGTTTGCAAATTCTTTTTGTTTTGTTTGTCTTGGAGGCTTTGTATCTCTCCTTCTGTATTCAATGACAGCTTAGTTGGATATAGTATTCTTGGCTGCATATTTTTCTCATGCAGTGCTCTGAATATATCATGCTAGTCCTTTCTGGCCTGCCAGGTCTCTCTGGATAGGTCTGCTACCAATCTAATATTTCTACCATTGTATGTTACAGACTTCTTGTCCCAAGATGCTTTTAGGATTTTCTTTTTGTCACTGAGACTTGTAAGTTTTACTATTAGATGATGGGATGTGGACCTAATTTTATTGATTTTGAGGGAGGTTATCTGTGCCTCCTGGATTTTTATGCTTGTTCCCCGTCGGCAAATTAGGGAAATTTTTTGGTATAATTTGCTCCAATATACCTTCTGCCCCTCTCTTTCTTCTTCTTCTGGGATCCTAATTATTCTAATATTGTTTTGTCTTTTAGTATCATCTATCTCTCAAATTCTCCCCTCTTGGTCCAGTAGTTGCTGATCTCACTTTTCTCAGCTTCTTTTTTGCTGTTCATCATTTGATCTTCTATATCATTATAGAATTATCATTCTATAATTATCATTATCATCTATATTCTTCTATATCTCTTTTCTGCTTCATTTATCCTAGCACTAAGAACCTCCAGTTTTTATTACACCTCATTAATAGTAATTTTTTAAAAAAATTTCAACTTGGTTAGATTTTAGTTTTTCTATTTATTCAGAAAGGGATTTTATTTCTCCAGAATGGGATTATCTAGTATATTCCATGCTTTTTTCAAGTTCAGCTAATATCTTGATTCTGAACTCTAGTTCTGACATCTTACTAATGTCTGTATTGATTAGGTCCCTAGCTGTCAGTACAGCCTTTTATTCTTTCTTTTGAGCTGAGTTTTTATGCCTTGTCATTTTATCCAAATAAGAATAGGTGAATGAGAGAACAAAATACTAAAATGGTAGCAATTACCCCCACAAAATATACAGTAAGCAAATCCAAAGAGACCTAAAATGGAGAGAGAAGGAAGGAAGGGAAAATTATATAGATGTGTGTGCGTGTGTGTGTGTGTGTGTTAGAATGGTGACTAGAGCAGAGCACACACTTGATTTTGTGTGTATTTTCGTCTTTTAGAAGAGACTGCTCCCCAAAATTTTAAAGAAAGAAAAACTTCTATATATATACAAAAATAAGGGTAAACACATTGAAGGGATAGAATATGACTATAAAGATGAAAATTTAAAGATATTCTAAAAAAGGAATTGATAAGGTTAAGAAATTGGTTGAAAAAAGAATTTAAAAAAGTGGTAAGAATGTGATCAGGCTGGAGACTAGAACAAAGCCATGCACTACATTTAGGGTATATTTTGATCTGTTAGAAGAAGCTGTATCCCAAAATTTTAAAGAAAGAAAAACATATATATATATATACACACACAAAAAAAAATAGGGTTAAATACAATGAAGGGATAGGATATGACTATGACAATGAAAATTTTAAAAGATTTTTTAAAAAGGTGTTGATAAGATAAAATAGGTTAAAAAGGTTAAAATCAGAAAGATGTTTAATTTTAAAAAATAGGATAAGAAAAAAACATTAAAAATTTTAACTTCGAAAGACTAAAGGATCATGGAGAAAAAATAATGTATTCTATGTGCTGCATTCCTCTAGGTTTGAAGTTCTGAGTTTTTCTTTGATCGGTGAACTTGGTCTTGACTGGATATTCTTGCTGATCTTCTGGGGGACTGGCCTGTTGCTGGGATTCTCAAATGTCTTTGCCTGAGTCGGAATTTCACCATCCTTACCAGGAGCCAGGTTAAGTAATCTGCTCAGTTTTGCTATGGGTAGTTTTTGTCCCCTGAATGCTTTCCTTTCCATACTGCTTTGGAGGATGGGAATGAAGATGGCGGCCTCCCAATCCCCAGCCTGGGAGGAGACCAAAACTCAGGGCCCCACTTCTCAGTGCACCCTCAGAGAAAAGCAGTCAATCCCTCCCCTCTCCCTGGTCTTTTGCTGTGCTCCGTGCTCACCTGGCCTGTGACCGATTGTTTCCGTCTCTGGCACTCCTCTGCATTTGGATTCTCCAAACACAGCCAATTCCTGCAGAGCACTCCTGAGCCACTTCCCCTGGGGAATGTAGGTGAGTCTCCCAGATCTGCCACTTTTGGAGTCCCTCCTCGAAGAGCAGTGGTCCAGCTGTGCCTGGGATCACAGTTTAAGGTCACCCCGAGCCGAAAGCCCACTGCTCAGCTCGTTTCTGCAGCTGGTTTCCCCACTCTGATACTTGGGAGCTCTCCCACACTGAGACACCCCCAGTCTTTTTGTGACCCCATGGGACCTGAGACCACACTGTCCCTGCAAGGGCTCCACCCCCAGCTTATTCTCTGGAGTGACATCCCTCACTGGAGCAGACTTTTAAAAGTTCCGATTTTGTGCTCCAGGTCTCTACTGTTTTCCAGGATCCGGCCCCTCCCCCCACAGTTTCTCTTCCTGTGTATCATATATCGAGTCCTTCAGGTCTCTGATTGACTTCTCCACAGGGCCTGTCTTCCAGAAAGTGGTCACTTTTCCGCTTCTAGAATTGCTGCTCTTCTCTTCAATCTCCTGTTGAGTGTGTAGGTGTTCAGAGAAGTTTGATAACTCTGTAGCTGAACTCTTAGGTCTCTTACTTCTCTGTCTTGCTCCTTCCAAAAACAGTCTTGATTGATTTAGCTGTGGCTCTTAATTTTCCATGCCCAGAAACTTTGTAGTTTCATTGATTGGGGATCAATCTTTCTGGGTTGGGTGTGCATTCACAGCTGACCATTAAATCAGTCTGAAAGTGAATGGATGAATGCACGACGAGAATTACAATATGTAAGAGAACTATTACTCTCATGTCAGGAGCTAATACTTTCTCTTATAGTAGGAAAAAATTATGAAGACCAAAATACTGTCCAGTTGTATCTAAAGGCTGCTGAGAAAGTGTGACCCTGGAGCAAGAGGTATCCTTTGAATTTGAGGAACTTTGGTGACAGGCTCATGTGATGCACTCTACTCTGGGATTGAGGAGAGCCTTTCTGAGGGGCATGAGTGCTACCACCCTTTCCATCAGGGTCCACTTTGCTCTCTGAGTAGTGCTGGAAATACACTGCTAAAATGTACTTGCCTTGCTTGCTTTTCTATGTGCCAAATTGGCCAGATGATTTCCAGAATACATTATGATGTTTAGACAAGTTGAAAGCAAGGGTTATTCTGGACATTGAGTCATTCTGCTCCCTGATTCTGTACACATAGCTCTCCTGATCTATTTTAATATATCACAGAAATGTCTGCCAATTTCATAGTAAAATGAAGTAAACTTTCCTGTGGACATAAGAAGACCTAAAGGAGTATGTGGGAAATTCAACATTTTTAAAATTTATTTTCTTATTCTTAGTTCTAAAACTTGGACCTTACTCCTTAAAATAATGCCATTCAACTATCAGTTTTTGTCCCTTGGTCCTTTGAGATTGATACACAAATGAGTTCATTTCCTTGGATCACAGAGAAGTGTAAGGCCTCCTCAAGAATTTCATGATTCTCGGAAACTTATGTATTTCTACTCTAGTAGTAGTTCTGATTTCTTATTCTCTTTCTCCAATGGGTTCTTTCAGCTCCACATTGACTTGTGTAGGGAACAAAGACACTTTTTAAAATTTCCAACAATATTGCTTCCCCAAAACATTTCTTTTAATGGGTTTTTACTGAAATTGTAGGGTGATGGTGGGGTAGGAGTGGGGGGGGCATATTGTGATGGCAGGTGGTATAAAGTCTGACAGCATAGAATTACACAAGAAAGCATTCAGGATGAAATACTACACATCTATGTGTTAAAAATGCTTCAGGGTCCTAACATGGTTTTTTGTTTGTTTTTCACTTTTAGCCAGCATCATTAGTTTCAGAGGTAGAGTTCAGTAATTCATCAGTTGCATGTAACACTCAGTACTCATATTCCATGTGCCATCTTTAATGCCCATCAGGATCCTATCATGTTGAATTGAATTCCTCACAGGACATTTTTTACCCCATGACTCTGATCTCCCACCACATCACGATACTACTTATTGAACTTTTCTTAATGACTCAATTTTGAGTCAGTAGGATGTTCTGGGTCTCAAAACAGTTTGGCCCTCTCCTTTTCCTCCTATTTGTCTCCATATCATTTCTTCAACACCCTACTCTCAAATCAGAGTGGTCTAGTATGGTATTTTCTAAAACAAAAACAGCTCTCTATAGAGCACTACGCTATCAATGTTTCAAAATAATGAGTAAACTTCATACTTCAAAATGATTTTTCACATTTTCCTGCATAGTCCCTGGTGAGTTGCTGTGATCTCCACTTTGAGAAAAATGGAACTGGTAGTCCCTTTTGTAGTTTCAATCTCAGACAGCAGCTGGCTTTCCATGACCTTGGGCATGTGGTACCTCTTAGGTACCTGGATCCTGCCTCAAGGATGTGTTATGTACTGCTCTGTATTATCCTGTGTGACTACACCAATGTGAGGAGAGCCCAATACAATGAGTGAAATATTTGCAACATCCAATCTGGTAATACAAGTAATTTTTACATTTCTCAGGAAAATGTAATATTTTTTGACATTGAAATTTCAAGTCTATACTCAAAATTTTTCCAAAACAGTTTGTGTGTGTGTTTTATTCATATGTTATTGTCAATCTCTAGTCTGACAACAATTGAGCCATGTATACTTATCTTATTTTTAATTGCATTGTATTATATTTCATTGTGCTTATTAATCCTAAGAGTTATAGAGTGCTTTAGTGGGCTTTCTGAATAAATAGATATATTTCCCTTTTTTAAGGGTTTTTAAAAAGATTCCACTGCAATAGTCATATCTTTTTGTGTGCTTCTTATATTATTGTCCACTCAAGTTTATCATGTTGAAAATTTTCTTCTATTTTTAAATTAAAAAAAAAAAAAGGAACGGATAGTGAATGCTGTTGAATGCTTTGGAAACATCTGAATGATTAAATGATACATCTTTTTTTCTTATTAGTCCTAGTTTTTGAATAATTACTTTATGAGATTTCTTAATACTCTGCCTGAATTTTCAGGATAAACCCTACTTAGTCATGGTGGCTAATTTCTTTGTACTAGTGGATTTGGTTTATAGTATTTATATTAATAAGTAAGGTTTGTATTTTTAAATTTCTTTCTGATACTTTTTGTATCTAGTTTTGGGCTTAGCTTCTAAAAAACTTGAGTAGTTTCTGTAGCACAAGATGATCATTTTTTGAAAGTCTATATAATTTTTAGATAAACTATTTTAAAAAGTAGTTTTCAGATAAGCATTTAAATAAGTTTCCTGTGATCATCTTTTTGTATTTTTAAATCTTTAATTGAATCATTTTAGGTAATATACTACTTCCCATAAACTCAAGTATTCTATCAAGATGTTCTTATTTTTAGAATCACAGAGTATTTTCTATTTGTTTAATCTCTATATTAATATTTATTATACAAATATATACTTCATTATTTATTATATTCATTATTTATTAAGTTTCATCAGCATTTTAAAACATTTTTATGGGTTTTTTTTGTTTGTTTTTTCATAGAACCAGTGCTTGGACTTATTTATCTATTTTATAGTAATGCCGTCTTTTCAAAAATTAGTTGTGTTATCCTGATTTTTGTAATAAAATTTTTAAAATTATTTAATACCCTCTTAAATTCTGTGCTTTTTCAAGTATATTCTTAGCTATAATGAAGACACTAAGGGTTATGAATTTGCTTCTGGCTACAACTTTGATAGATTTTTGATAGAATTAAGTAAATAAATTTATATATAGTTCTCCAAATTCCGCTCTTCTAACAGTCTGTAGTTGTACTTATAATTTTCTTTTATGAGTCATGAGTTTCTTCAATTCTGCAATTTAATTAATGTTCTAATTTTATAAACAAACATCTCATGGACAATTGGGAAAAATGAGTCTTTGTAACTCTAAGCTTTAAATATATGCAAGTGTTGTGTATACACATATGCATATTTATATATATACAAATACATACACAAAAATTTCCCGCAATTCTATTCCTATCCCTTTCCTGGAATTTCTGATTTGTTCACTGGAGTATTTTGATGCTTTGTTAGTCAATTAGGTCTTTGGAGCTAACTACCTTATTTTCTCTAGATGCGTATAGGGTTTTATTTTTATCTTTTTAATTAAATAATTAAAATTTTGCCTGAATTTCTGCACATATAGGGTGCTTTTCAATAATTTTTCCAGAAACACAGATTTTTTTTAAACATTTTACTCTGAAGTATTTTTAGATTTACAGAAGAATTGCAGAGACAGTACACAGAATTCCAATATACTCCCAGATTTAGCATGTTAACATGTTATGCAAAATAGTATGTTTATCAAAGAAATTAACATTAGTGTAATATTTTTAACTGAACTACAGACTTTATTTTGTTTTCCCTAGTTTTTCCAGTTTCGTGCCTTTTCTCTGCCAGGATTCAATGCATTTAGTTGTCATGCCTCTTTAGAACGCTCCAATCTGTGACAGTGTTTTATAACCTTGACACTTTTGATAAGTGTATTCAATCATTTCTTAAAACTAGCAATGGAATGCATTCTTCATCTGTGATTTCTGCCTCTATTCCAATCATTCTTCACATTTTGCCCCTGGGGAACATATATAATTAATAGGTTTGATCTCCATTGTCTTATTTCCTTATCTGTCATCTTCTTTCGAAGATTTTCTTCCCCCGCTTCCCGATAAATTTGGAGAGTGCTTCTCACGTTTGTCTTCCACCATGATTATTTGATTATCTGCAATATCAATGTTGTCACCAACATTAAAAATATGGCTTGTCTCAATTTGATTTTCATGCAATACTTTCTTATAGAACATTTTATCTTAGCTTGTAATCTATGCCATGCGTCTACTATAATTACTTATTATATTAATTATAAATAATATTAGCCTATTGTCTCCCTCCCTTTCATGACATGTTCCTGTTTCACAGTATAGAAAGCCATAAGGAAAAAAAAGAGAATGAAGTAGACATAGACGAGCAGAAAGAAGTTCATGCAGCTACAAAGGAGAGGCAGCAAGATCAGCTGCTGTGGTTTTGAGAATTAACAACTCAGATATCTTCTGAGAATGTCAAAAATCCTTGTGGGGGTTTCTTCTGTTTCCTTCAGAAGTTTGTTCCATGTAAAATTATATTTACCTTATTTTTCAGTACTTTTTATTTTTGGTCAGCATAATTTGTCTTCGTGTCTACATATCTGCAGGTGGGGCTGCTGCGTTCCGTCTACCTGCCAGCAGGGCGATGAGGGCCCCTGGGCTTCCTTCCCCACTCCATGGTGCACTGCTTAAGAGCCCTTGTACAGACTGACCTATCTGTCAAGTTCCAGCTTACTTTCCAAAGCTGACAAGGTTCCGTCTAGTGTCTCCCATCCATAGTAAGTTGCTTTGGGTGACTGGATTTCCCACAAAACAGAATGCTGTTATTCTCTCCATATTTCTGTTCTCTGAGACCAGTGGCCTCTGGGTGAATATAAAAAGATGAGGCAAAGGAGGAAAAGCAAAGTCCTAAAAGCACAGAGATGAATATCTCAATTCTTTTGATGGCTAGGAAAGATTGTCTGGCAATATGGGGGAGTGAAAATTGGCTGCCTATATTTTGGGGGTAGAGGGTGGGTAGAGCTGCTTATTTATGGTACAAAAGTGAATAGATCGCAAGTGTTTTTTATTAATTCATCAATTCAACAAATACGCACATTGTATCGTGGTTATGTATAAGGCACTATGCTTTGTTCTGGTAATATACACTTCAATAAGTAGATTTGGTCCCTGACTTCATTAATTTTTTCCCAGTTGCTGAAGATGAGTTAGCATTTTTGAATGTCAGCATTTACTGAATGTATCTCACTCCATGAAATTATTATCAGAACTAAACACGATAATCTTAGAGAAAAAAAAAAGATTTTATTTATTTATTTGAGAGACACACACACACAGAGAGGAGGGGAACAGGGAGAATGAGAGAATCTCAAACAGATACTACACTCAGGGGCTCATCTCATGACCCTGAGATCATGACCGGAGCCAAAAGTAAGAGTTGGACCTCCCTAACCATGATGACCTACATCTACTGCTACTTTTTTTTTTTTTTTTTTTTTTTTTTTTACTACTACTGGTCAGGAATTTAGGTGAACACCTTACACGGCTCAAAATGTTTAGCCTTCAAAATTTGGGGACATCAGTCTTCTTAGCTTTCCTTGTATTTTCATCTATTGGGGGGACACTTTGGTGATCAGAATGATTTCAAACTTAAAAATGGTTGCAAAAACAAAGAATTCCTTTACACTGTTTCCTACCTCTCCCAGACTTTAACATCTTCGTAATCACAGTATAATTATCAAAACCAAGAGATTAACGTTCCCATGATACATTTAACTGACCTATATACCTTATTCAAGTTTCCTACCATGAGTTGTTTGACCAATGTCCTTTTTCTAGACCACGATCTGATACAGGATCCCCTAAACCATTGAGTCCTTAAGTCTGGGATACTTCCTATGCCTTGTGGTCTTTCATGACCTTGACAGTTTTTGAAGAGTACTGGCCAGTACTCAATTTGGATTTGTCTCGTGTTTCTTCATGATTAAATCTAAAATAAGGATTTGGGGTAAGGATATCAATGAAGTAATTCTCTCTCCTTCTCAGCACATCACGATCAGGAAGCACATGCTGTTATGTCTAATCTTTGAGAACTTTGACTGCTTGTTTAAAATGGTGTCTTCCAAGTTTCTCTACATTAATGTGACTACTTTTTCCCTTGGTAATTAATGAGTGTCTTGAGGGGAGATACTTCGAGACTATGTAAATATCCTGTTTCTCATCTTTTGCCCACTAATTTTAGCGTTCATCGATGTGTGATACGATGCCAGTTTTATGGCTACTCATTATTCTTGCCCACAACAATTATTACTGTGACGTTTGCTGATTTGGTGATCTACTGCAGTGACAGCTTTACCTTCTTCTCCACTTATTTATTTATACAACTTTTTATTTATACAGTAAGCCTTCATGGATGTTCATTGCAATCATTATTTATTTTGTGACCCAGATCAAAATGACCCAGATTTGACCACTGGGAGTTCCTTGCAGTTGTGTCCCATTTTGAATAATATTTTATTTTATTTATTTTTTTAAAGATTTATTTATATATTTATTTATTTGACAGACAGAGATCACAAGTAGGCAGAGAGGCAGGCAGAGAGAGAGGGGGAAGCAGGCTCCCCACCAAGCAGAGAGCCCAATGTGAGGCTCGATCCCAGGACCCTGGGATCATGACCTGAGCCGAAGGCAGAGGCTTTAACCCACTGAGCCACCCAGGTGCCCCTTGAATAATATTTTAAGTTGGAAACCTCATGTATATTAACTCCCTCTCCCCAAATTTTATTATTAAAACTTTTAAACAAAAAGTCAACCAGTCAGTTTATAAGTTAGGATAAATGCCATGGTCAGAAAATTTCCTATGAGCAGGTTTTTAATGGTGGCAAGGAGGAAAGAATTTAAATAGGGGGACCTTGAGGATTTTATGTGCATAAGGGGTGGCTCCCCATGAAATAAAGGAAAGAAGGAATCTGGAACAAGAAATTAAACACAATGGACAAGTGTTATTACAACACCTAAATGGTGTGAGGTCCAATTTTTGGATGCAAACTTAAACGTACTTCACCCTTTTATTTAGGATTGAAGCAGAGGAATGGGGTGATTGAATGCTGGGAATCAGGTATTGGACTCCCCTTTCCTTCTGGAAAGGCTTTATCTGACCTTTTCTGAAGTGGAAATTTAGCCAGACACAGTCAGCACTCAAATCAAGTGGTTGCCTGTGTTTCCATCATCCTGGGCCCCATTGGAAATGTGTCTATTTTTTGAGAAACCATGGTGCTCAATCTACATTTCTCATTACCATTTAGTAAAAGAGGGACTGCAGTTGACTGTAACAGATAAAGGGCAATTGCTTATTTTTTAATCAATTCTTATTGATTTGGGAGACACAGGATTCTTAATTGTATGTGTGCTTCATCTTCCCATTGGAAATTTCTACTTCATCTGATAGATAGATTCTGGTTTAAATTGCAGTGCAATATCCTGATGTGCACTGGTTGAAAAAGGGTTTAAGTCTTTTCAAATACTTGAGAGAAGAGTCTACAGAACAGGGGAACCTTTCTTTTGCTGATATTAGCAGTCTTGACTAGTGAGGGAGGCTCTGAACCCAGACTGCTTGGGTTTGAATCCCCCTTCAGTCACTACCTGTGTAACCTTGGGTGAGCTACTTCAACTTCTGATGTCTCAGTGTGTTCATCTGTGAAATGGGTATAATAGTAGTACCGTCTACCTTATGAGGTTGTTGTAAAGATTAAGTGAGGATAATTGATGTAAAGCAATTAGCTTTGAGCCTGGCCTCTTTTCTTTTTTTTTTCTTTTCCTCTCCCCTGGGAAGAAAGTACAAGTTATCACCACTTTGTGGCTGAGCAGCAAGTTTCATCTCATTTTCCTTAGAATCTCCCTTTTTCAATTTGCTGAAGTATATTTTTATATGCCTGCCTATCAACATTTTTAATAATTCTATTGATAAAAAAATTATGCGCTGTTTTTATTCACATATCATTTATTCTTTTCATTGTGACATAGTTACAAGTGATTACAGGTAAATTTTATATCTGCGCTATGTATATTTCTCATGAATATATTTATACATATGTAATGTATGGTTATAATTGATTCACAAAAAGAGGAACACTGAGATCAAAGGCATATGTTAATTTTAGGATTATGATACAGCGTTTAGTAGTTTGGTAGATGTTTGTACTAGTAATATGCTTTAATTCTTTCTTTTAAAAATCTGACCATGTTTTGGTACATTATGTGAATAGAGCATTAAAATTTTTTTTGCCAAATATGTATTTCTAAATTATTTCATTCATAAATGCCTCATTATTTATCTCTAAAAGTTAGCATAATCAAAAGCAATATTATCACATCTAAATTTTTAAAAATGCTTAATTTAAGAGAAATGCAGAAATACATCTGCAATTTTAAAAAATATTATAAAGAAATTCTGTATATCCTTAACCCAGTTTTTTCCAGTAGTAACATCTTGCATAATCATGATGCAATATGACAACCAGGAAATTTATATTGATGCGGTTCATCTCCACATCTAAAAATTTTTCACAACAGTTCTCTAACATCATTCAATGTAAAAGTAATGTTCAAATTTCTGTATTATTTCATAATATTTTCCCAGTTGGTTTCTTTCATCAGTAGGATCTTTATGCTCTTTTTTCTTTTTTCTTTTTTTTTTTTAAAGATTTTATTTATTTATTTGACAGACAGAGATCACAAGTAGGCAGAGAGGCAGGCAGAGAGAGAGGAGGAAGCAGGCTCCCTGCTGAGCAGAGAACCTGATGCGGGGCTCGATCCCAGGACCCTGAGATCATGACCTGAGCCGAAGGCAGGGGCTTAACCCACTGAGCCACCCAGGCGCCCCAATCTTTATGCTCTTGAGAGCAAAACAAACTTCTGTCTTACTAACCTTTGCTGCCTTTCCTAGCCCAGTGTGGATAAGGATTTTGCAAGCCCATTCTACACTAGGTATGAGAACGAACAGGACAAGAGACAAAGAGAAGTTTACCTAATTATGATTACTGCCCCTAATTTGAAAGTCACAGAACGGAATTGCCCAAATGACAGGTGCTTATGCAAGAACCCCTGGCGCTAGAGCCATACCTGGAGGCTTCTTTTCTATTTTCTGTGACAGCATGAGAGATCCATGGATGCTCTAGGGAAAAATTCTTCTAAAAATTCTGGACAGTTGACAACCCACAGGATGGGTGGGACTCTACTCCAATATTGCTGACACAGCTTAATATGTTCCGGTACACTGACTTCAAGGGCTAGTTAGCTGGGCTCTGGATGAAAGGACATGGGACCTGGCTTTAAGGACACAGGTTCCATTCTGATCCCATCATGTACCAGCCGTGAACTTTGGGCAGGTCATTTAATCTTTTTGAAATTCTATATTTCATCCATGCAGCAGAAATAGGAGTGCCTATTTTATAGTTTTATTGGCTGATGACACAAGATAATGTTTGTGAAGCTGCCCAGCACATCCCAGAGTTCAATAAATGCTAGTTCAGCTGGGGTGCTTGGCAAACAGCAAAAACCAAACGCGACAAAAAATGTTCTTCGATGTTAGTGATGAGGCTGAAAATTTGAAAACTACTTTTTTTTAAACTCCTTGGGTAGTTTAATTTTTCTCCGGACAAGCACAAGGTTGACACAGGGCACCTCTTTCATAGAGGGAGTCATGACTAGGGTCTGACATTCACCTCTCTCTCCCTTTCGGCCCCACTTCCTGTACAGATCAGGGCTAATGCATGCTCAAACTGCTTGTGACTTGAGCTAGACCTGGTTGAACATCAGTGGTCCCTTTGTGGGCCATTTTGTTCTGTTTTTTCCTTAGGAGCAAAATACCATCCTGGTCAAGATCTGGAAAGTTGCTGTTTCATTGTAATAGGATATGCATTTAAATCAGAGCTATGCAAGTTGAAGGATACTCCTGCTCGCATCAGATTCAGCAAGCCAGGGGAAAATCTCCTGTCTTCTGGAATCACTGAGCCTGAAGGCCTTTGAGGCTAACTGGCGGAAGGGTTGTCTACGAGTGGCCCACTCTTAATGTAGAGATTTTGTTTCTGCACCACCCCTGGCAGTCAAACATTGCAAACAAATCCTATTATTTGTTCTTTTCCTTCCTAACATGTTATTTCCGCACTTATGATTTTAGAAAGATGTTATTTCCAAACTTTGGGTATAAAATGAAAATTTCTTCCACAACACCTGCCACGATGTTGTATTTTTTATTCCCTCATAAAGGAAGTTGCTTTATTATGGAATTCACAACTGAAAAACGTCAATTGTGTCATTATGTAATTGAATTCCTAAATGCATCTTCTTTTCTTTTTAGCCTCTAATATCAGGATGTATAAAACGAGCAGAAAAAACACAATATGGGATTAAGCCTTGGAAACTGCATGAGGGTTTGGGAAAGGTTTTAGGATGCTTTTACTTAAAATGTTAAAATCTTTTGGTAATATTAGGAAGAGTCTCTAAAGGTTTTTCTAATTTAACTATTTCAATAAGTGCTGAAGATTTTCTGTGGAAAGAGCACAAAAACTCTTTAAACAAAGGCCCATTTCACATTTTAATGCAAATTAGTATAATTTGGAGAGGCCACCTATATTTCTAAATATAACGCTGCATAAAATTAGTGGCATATTTTATATTATCCATTCACTTAAACTAATCTCACTTCTGAAAAGCCCTATAGGGATGAATAGATTGCCTGTAGAAAGTAGGTTCATAAGCTTTCAAATATTTAAAGAAAAGATGAGACTATAAAGGCATGGAGGAGAGAGCTTATAGAATTCTCGAGAAAACATTACTCAAGCTTCAATGGTGATAGTGTTGGAAGAATAAGGCTCATAAGTAGCTCCCACCTCCTGTGGTTCCCCAAGATTGAACGGCCGGGAACAGTGGCCACCACAGCCGTCAGGATCACAACAAGGGACAGTGCAGAGACCATTTCTGGAAACACAGCTAATAGCCTCATTTACGATTAAATGCCCCATAATATATCATTCCCTTGCTTCATGCATATATTTGTACCTCATTTATGATGAATTGCCTGCCCTTGAGTGGATGAGTCGATGTACTTGCTATTTAGTGTTTCTCTGCTCTGCTTGTGGGACTGGACTGTTCTAGAAGACTCTTGGGATTGCTTCCTTTTCCCCCATTTGCTTCCCACAGTACTTGGGGTGGAGAGGGTGGAATGGCAGGGCAACAGTTTCTTCTCCAGGTCACGAATTCTGCACGTGAATGACAATACAGGTAGTCATTAACTCCGATTCTTCAGAGACAGAGTCCTGGACAGAGGGCCCCTCTCTCCTCTGCCCAGACAGGGGGTAGGCTCCTTCCCTGCATTACTGAACATGCAATCCCCATTCCAAGAGCCTGGCAAGATCTCGGCAGGGATACTGAACCTCTGATAAAAGTAGGCATTTGCTAACAACCTGAGGAATATACGGTGAGGTATGACAATAAAGATATTTAGAAGAGACTCTGCTGTTTTTGACGTGGAGAAATAAATATCTGGGAGGGAAGAGAAAGGAGTTGGGGTTCGAAGGGGGCCTGCCAGTCACTAACCAGCAGCCAGTACAGAAAGGTGACTAACAGTTACTAGTCCAGTATCCCGGGCTGCTGTGATGGGATACATGCTCTGCCCAGTGCCTGAAAAAGGCAGGCCAGGAAAATAAAAGCAGTAGACAAAGACTGAGGCCGGTTAAGGAAGGTTGCAAAAGACACTGATAAACTCCAGCGAAAATGCATTTTTGAGTGTCAGGAGGTCCTGAATGGGAGCAAGCAGGATATTTAGTGCTTACTTCTGGGGACCCTGGGATATAGAAGGCATTGTTCAAAAAATCTAGACTGTACATTTCTGTGTCCTTTGAGCGAGTGCTGCATACAAGTCCAAGTAAGTCTGAAACCAGGAATAATAATGGGCCCATTTACCAGCTACACATTGCAGTCTCCTGGGCATTCTTAGCCAGGCAAAAGTTTTAATATACTTGGGGTAATTTAGGGATGATAGTCTCCAAAAGCTAAGTGATAGAATGAGGGTATAGAGCTTCTGAATCCTGGGCACCTGTGTGTGTGTATAAAAAGCAGATGTTTCCTCACAGTTTCCTGTGGAATGGTTTAGTCCTCAGGATTAAAGGAGATTAATCTATGGGAGACGGGTTTTTAGTCATGGAGCTGCCTTTTCCTCAGTGTGGCCTGGGAAAAGTGAGGGGTACTCCGTTCTGCCTCATGAAATATTCCAGCTTCACACCTTGGATGGGGCCACCTGGGACCTGGATTGGGGACTTGTAGAAAACCAGACAGAATAGAGAATTTGAAGAGACAGGATGCACAAGGACGGGGTTGGTGACCTCTCTCCATTTGAAGAGCTCTAAATCCCAAGCTCCTACTTCTTTGTTCTTTTTCTTTAAAAAAAAAAAGAAAAAGAAAAAGAAAAAGAAAAGAAAAAAATTGAGGTATAATTGACATAACATTATAATAGTTTCAGGTGTACAATGTAATAACTCAGTATTGTATATACTGCAGATGATCACCACAACACGTCCAGTGAACATCCCTCATGATATATGATTATTTTTCTTCCAACTTCTAAAATGAGTGAGTAATGTGGGCATCATGGACTCCAAGCCAGAGGGAGTTGCCCATGTGGATGGTCTCTTGTGGGACCTGGTGCTGTTGGTGTATATCTTGTATGGGCCCTTGGCCCAGTGTAGGGCACACCTGAAGTCCTCTACATGGGTTATCAGTGTGCTGCCCATATCATATCCTCTCAAGAACTTACTGAAGAATCCTAAGGGTGGGTGGAAAGAATTCCTAGGATAGTTCTGTGGCCCCTAACCCCTGGTTCTCAAATTTCAGAAAATAGGTTCTGTTGCAATTGACATATTAAATTCGAATGTCAAGTGGAGACATTTTAAATATGGGGATAAGCTATCTCCCATATTTAGAATAGTAATAAACTTCCCAGGAGTACTGGTCCTCTTGAACTTTTGTGAACAGAGTTTTGGGTGCTCTTTGGGGTCTGAAATGAGTCACTATTGTATCCAATGAATCTTAGAACTGTTGGTCATCCTTGATTAAACAGAAGTCCTTATATTGCAGAAGAGATAATGTCTTGCTCAGTGTCATGTGGAACATTCGACTAACTCTTTACCTGAGTGGGCAAGGCTGTCAGACATGGAAGTTTATGATTTTTAGCATCTTGGACCATCTTAGACCCAAGAAAGCTTGGTAGATGCAGAGGTACTGCCGCACTCTTGACTTCCTCCTTCCTACTAAGAACAGCTTATCCAGGGGATTCAAGAGTAGAACCACCCAATGGAAGCTCAGAACTAAAGATGAATCCTTCCTTGAGTGTTCTGCTACTGATGATAAAAGGGTCAGAGTTCAGGTTACAACTCCATTTTCTGTTGTGTTGGTGTGAAAAGCCTATACTTTAAGACTGATAGAGGAAGTAACATGAGGATGGTTCTGGATCTCTACAGTAGCCTCTGTGGACCATCAGATGCTTCTGCAGGGTGCTGAGGATAACTGGGTACCCATCTCAGGCAGCTTTTAAACTAAAGTTTAAGGTGCCTCAGAAGATCAGAGCAAGGCTGAATAGTTGTCTGAAGAGAAAAGTCTGTGGGAGCAGGAAGCGAGTAAGTAAAAGATCCAAGAGTTTTAATAAGATGTAGGCAAGAATGAGAGAGAGAGTGAATGGGAGCAAGCCATAAAAACATTGCTAGAAGAGGAAGGAAGGGGGCATCTTCAATAGAAAACTATCAGCCAGGGCCATTTTAGTCTGAATAAACTCAAAAAAATAATTGTAATTTTGGAATTTCTACACCAAAGAACATCCAACATTTACATATTGCCAGATCCAAAATGAAATATAAATTTTGTTGTAAATAAAGCAACAAGATTTTTGTAATTGACTTTTAAAATTATCTGCTATCAAATAAATCATTTACTTCATGATTGACGGTGATTTCATTGAAATCATTGTGCATTCAAAATCCTTGCTAAGTGAGAAAATAGATGCTTCTGATTATTTTCAAGTCATAGTAAAATTTTGCAAATGTTAAATTTAATGATTGGTAAATCTGAGGAGTATAATATTTTATAGGCATTAAATTAAACATTTATTAATTTTGAATTTCAACCTTCCTTTTAGAGATAATAACGTTTTTTTCAGGTGTCTAGCATTTTCATGGGTCCCTGAATAGCTCACAGGATCTTGTCACTGTGCCTAGAGTGACAGTTGGATAAGACAGCTGTTTCCAGCTGAGCCCACCACAAGGAAGACAGTTGCTAAGCCAGTTTAGACAGTTGGGTACAATTTGCAAGGAGAGTTCTCAGAAGATGTAGACAAATGACCTTTTTGTTGTCTTACCTTCAGTTTTATAATGGTATGTTGTTTCTGTGGTTTACTTAATTGCATTCCCAACAGAAGGGAAAGGAATGGGTTGAATATCTTCTGATTACGGAACAAACAGATTTCTGCCCTAAAAGGCACGTGGAAATTCTGGACATTGACTTGTCAAGGCAAGAAGATGTTTATTTATTTGCATTGTATCTTGTTCCACAAAAATTTGAAGTTACGTATGACAAATACACATGTAACACTATTGAGAAAATATTATTCTCTTATATGTCATTAGAAGAAGGGAAAGTCTTTGGAAAATTCTTTGGAAAGCCACTTGGAAATGTAGTGGAGACTTCAGGGCCTGACCGATCACTGTTGGAGGAAGTCCTCTTTTCCTACCAGAAGGGTGAGAAATTGGAAATTCTATGCGAACGTCCAAGGAAGAAGGAACAGGTACTGGAAGAGCCAGACCTTGCAGGGTGGCCTCGCATAATGAAGGATTTGGAAGCATTTGGGTTTAAGTAAAATTGTCAATGGCTTGTGGTGTGTTCTTTCTGGTGAGCTTGAAGAAGAAGACAAAGGGACATTGACATTTAAGTCACACACATAGCGGGTGTAATATAAATCAGAACAGATATTACAGAAAGGAGACACATGGAATACAGAGGAATCTACCTAAAATTAAGCTATGAGTTGTCCTGATACATGTTCCCTAAGATCCAGAAATGATTAATTATAAGCTTTTTAGTAAAGTGAATATTGTGAATTGTTGGCATAGAGCAAGATTCAGGACATTAGTCTGCTTTCCTCCCCTTCGGGACCTCAGTCATCCTCATGCTGAAAGATGGAGGAGTGGTTCTCCAAGGTTCTCTTCTAAGCTCTCTTCTTTCTTTCTTCCTTCTTCCCTTTGGATCTTATTCTCTTCACCATACTCTCCTCTGCCCAATTTTTCTTCTTGTTAATGGTTAATTGCTTTTATCAATGATTTTACTGAGTCACTTTCAGCTTTTTCTTTTTCTTACTTTCCGCATGCAATCAGTTGATAAATACTATCAATACTACCTGGGAAATCTGTCTCACCCTGTATCAACTTCCCATTGCCACCGTAATAAATGGCTGCAAACTTTGTGGTTTTAAACAACACAGATTTATTATCATATAGTTCTAGAGGTCAGAAGTCCAAAGTAGTTTCTTGGGCTAAAATCAAGGCATCAGCAAAATTGCATTCCTTCTGGAGGTTTTAGGGGAGAATCTACCTCTACGTTTTCTAGCTTTTAGGGGACATCTGTGGTGTTTGGCTGCTGCCTCCTCCCTCTACCTGCAGAACTAATAGGTTAGCATCTTCCCTCCTATCTTATCTCTGTATCCATCCTTACATTTTCTCTCTCTGACTCTGATCCTTTTCTCTTTTTCATATAAAGACTCCTGTGATTAGATTCAACCCATCCTTATAACTCAGGGTAATCTAATCTGAGATCCTTAATCCCATCTGCAAAGTCCCCTTTGCCAGGTAAGGTCACATATACACAAATACTAGGGATTTGGATGTGAACATCTTTGAAGGGCCACTCTATAGCCCAGTACACACATCCTTGACCAATTCTCTCTCTCTTTCTTGTTACTATCCTATCTGCCTTACCTCATGTCTAGAATTTATAAAAGCTTTAAAACCAGACTATCTCTAGCACCTCACTCCTCCCGTCCAAAATCTATACTGCTTCTCATTATCTCCTTGAAGCTGAGAACTGGTTACACCTTCCCCAAAGCCTTCCCCAAAGCCATTTAGTGGCTCCTTACATAAGCATGCAGAAGAAAGCCCCAAATTCTCACACTTGAAAGGTGGTCATTCGCACCATCCCCATGTTCCACCCCTCTGCAGGACTCAACCATGTATCTGCCAGCTCTCTTCATGACTCCTTTATATGCCCTGAACTTTCTCAAATATTTCCATCTGCTTTTAGAATCCCTTCCATGTATAATTTTCTTCTGTTCCTACCTTGTTGGCTGAAGTTCAAGTTGTCAGTCACGACTCAAATCAAATCTTCCTTTTCCTGAGGTGCATGAGTGGCTCTGTAGGTCGAGTGTCTAACTCTTGGTTTTGCTTCAGGCCATGATCTCAGAGTTGTAAGACTGAGCCTTGTGTTGGGCTCCAGGCCCAGTGGGAAGTCTGCTTGGCAATTCTCTCCCTCTGCCTCTCCCCCAACTCAGGCATACACACTCTCTCTAAAATAAATAAATCTTTAAAAAAAAAATCTTCCCTTTCCCATTACAACTAGGTCTATCCAGTCTTCACATATTTCTGTCATCTCTCTTCCTTCCACATCTCCCCTCTGCATTTTTATAATGGCATGGCTGTCGGTCTATCTCAGACTATGAGGCTCTAATGGGAAGAGACCCTTACCTGTGTTTTTGAGATCTCACAGCTCTTAACAAAAATGTGTTGCTCATTGATTGAAGAATGTGAACAGATATTTGTCTTATTAACTATTAGAGAGTTTTTCTTTAAGGAGTAGCCAAGGGATTTATAGATTTGCACTTAAAATCACTTTTAAAGGAGTATTAAGGCACAACCATAGAAGTTTTGCATATTTTGGTTTGCTCCTTTTCTGGCCAGAGGAAAGTTTCTCCCTTCATTGGACTAGGGAGTCCAAGTCTCTTGGGGAGGGTTAGAATTATGGGAAAGGTCCCTCAGGTCTTTCCCAATTTATTCCCCCCACCCCCAGTAGCATTTCACATCTGCTTTGTCGATTGTGAGTCTCAGATATGGTGCCAAGGGGCCTTGTCTTCCAACAGATACTTCTTTTCAACTCTGTCTGCAGTGAATGATTCCTCTCAGTTCCTTATCCAGTCTATAATTCCCCATTTCTTAGCTGTATTGAAGGTGAGGAAGGCTTATCTGATCTCCCAAGGGGCTCAGTGCCAATGGAGTAATTAGCTAGGCTTCATGCCAATTCAGAGCTTTGATCTGAAAACCCATAACCTTTAGTTTCAATACGATGGCAGAAGAAGGTGCTGGGCTAAAGAAGAATGCTCTAGGCTCTTCTTTCAGAACTATATAAACATTACCCAGACGACTTGAGAACTGGACTATATGAAGTGTTGTTGAAAAAAAAAAGAGAGATAAAGATTTATTGGTTCATTTTACTAATCAAACTCTGACAATGTGTCAGTGGCCTCACAGTAAATTTCAACTAAGGCAGCCTCTATTCCAAAGCAATAAGGCAAATACAGTTATTGAATTGTGAATGGCATTTTTCTGGGCACAGAAATCCTCAATGTGAACAGATCTGCTTCTGTTAGGATGTTTATGACTGTAATGAACATCAGGAAAAGCCAACTGCATTTTTTTTCCATCTTAAAAAAAAATCAGGGAGGAAAAGAAACGTGGTATGACATATAAAAGGCACCTTTGACCAGAAGACACATTCCGGTTTTGTGGCCACCAGCTTAAATACAAAAGATTTCTGTTGAAGTGAGGTTTGAATGGCTGACAAGAAATAAAGCAGCCTCAGAAAGCTGTCTGTCCATGTGAAGTACTTTGTTGGCACCACACAGATGTGGCAGCTGCATTCGGTATCCAACTGGGAGCTATAGATTTTTACTAATACTCTTGGAGAAAGAGACTGGCAAATACACTCTATGAGGTGCGCTCAGAAGGTTAGCTCGACTGCCAGGGAAGCCTGTGGAACTCCAGAGGATGTCTCCACACTTCCCTAATGCCTTTCTCTCATCAGTGGTTTGACTACAGCTTTTAAACTTGAGAGTGAATCATAATGGAATTGCAAAGTGGTCTCATTATGTTAGATGGATTACAACGAGGCATAGTGGAGGACAGTAGGGATGGGGGGAGTGTCAGTGGCGGCTGGCAGCAGGTTTGGTCCTCGCTCGCTCAGTTAATGAAGGCAGTGGTCTTTGTGGGTGACTGGCAGGGATTCTAGGACAGACACCCTGTCTTAAAAATACCTACCCTGCTGGCCTGCCATGATGCTTTTTATCTCAGCCTTTAAATACCTACTGGCTAAGGTTTAGAGGTCTTTAACAACCAATAAAATGCCAGGGCTGCTGGAATGAGTCATGTATTCAACCATATTAGCACTCAAGAGAATTCCCTTCAAACCTCTCTCTCTCTCTCTCTCTCTCTCTCTCTCTCTCCTGTGTTCCTATCTGCTCCTGCTGTGACCACTCTGACAGTGTCCCTATTTGTCTATAATTTCTCTCACTTCCTCACCACACACATCTAATGAGTAAGAGTGTTGTCACCTCTACCTCTGGGTTGATTTCCTCCATCCCAGGACACCACGCTGGTCATCTCTTGACGGTCTCAATGCAGTATGCTTGGGTCTTCTGTCTTGGCTCCTGGACAGCCATTCTCTTCATGGCCTCCACTTGCCTTTCTAAAACACAGGTCTGATCTTGTCACCATTGCCCTTAAAACCTCTCAATAACTTCTTAGTGGCCAAAGGATTGTCCATATCTTATAGTTTGACAACAATGACCCTTCACAGATCCACCTCCCACCATCTTTCTCTCCTATTCCCTGGCTTCCCACCATGGGGGAATAGTCGCCTTTCCCCTGATTGTAACAGCAGCCCCTCTGCTGATTTTCCCTTATTACATATGTTCTTGCCCTTCTCCTTAACTGAACTTTCCATTCATCTCTGCTTCTAAAATTTCTTTGAATCTTCCCAAACCCAAAATATATGTTAATGCTGTTTCTGCAACTCTTCTAGACAAGACTTAGCCAGTCCCTCTTCTGCTCAAAATAATTTGTACACAACTCCATCAAAGCATTTTCTAGACTGTTCTCCCCACTTCCTCAAAGGTATAAATAATGTAGCATTCATCTCTAGGTCTTCAGTGCCTAACACAATGGCTAGAATAATAAATCTCAATTATAAAAGCTGACTAACAAAATGAACCATTCTTGGGAATTTGTAGGTATGATCAATTACCCATATAAATAGTTATATTTATGTAGTTCTATGGCAAACTGTAAAGTAAGAGAAACAAATCTTCATTTGTATTTCATTTTCTCCCCCCCTTTTTAAATACCATTCCTCTCATTTTCTCCCAGGAAAGGCTTATGCAATGTGTTCCCTTAATCTTTAATGACAAAACAAGCATTAAAGGGGTGACTACTTTATCACAGATGTTTGGGGGGAAATGTTGGTGTCAGGAAATAAGGCAGACCAGGCTCCTGCTTTCATGGGACTTGAAATCGAAGTTGTGTAAGATAAACATCAACTAGACAAATATGTAAATAAGATCTTTTGGGGTAGTAATCATTGCTATTCAGAGAAATAAAAGAGGAGACAGAGGAGCGATTGACTGGAAGGCTCCTTCGGATCAATGTTATCACATGTCCCTTTAAGCAAAAAGCGAATGACCAGGAAAAAGATGCTAACCAGTTGGTAACATGATGTGGGTGAAAATGGGGTGGGGTGGGGAACAAAGATAAACAGCAGCTCTTGCAAAATGTCAAAGGAGGGAAAAGTGGTCACATTGGGGAAGAAAAGAAAGACCCAGTGACTGAAGAAAGACATGTAGGGGGAAGGGTAGCCACGATCTGATAGTGGGGCAAGGAAAGGTGGTGTAGCACAGGCTGGCGTGCTTTTCTGACCATCCCAGGAAGCCTTCAGAGGGCTTTCAGTGGCAAACGAGTGTGAGGATAAAGCTGGAGATCCAGGCCCTCTGGAACTGGGATCTGGCACAGCTCTCGAAGGTTTCATGATACCATTTTTCTGGAATGTATGTGCACCTCCCTGTTTCCCAGCTCCCCTCTCTCTCTCTGTCTTGATCTCCTCCTTTGTTCCCATTTGTCTTTCTCTTACTGTTTTCAAGGACTCTGGGGCATAATTTAAAGAAATTAACCAAAGAATGTCTCTTTTTTCTCTTGTTATATTGAAAATTTTGATGTTGGTTTTGTTTCATGCTCTGCTCTAACTCCATTTATCTTCTAGTGGACTTCTGCCCTAGGAAGAGGCAGTGCATGTTCCCTGTGGGTTTGCAAAGTTTTTGTGTACCACACACATATCTTAATTTGAGAAACATTGGGAAGTGAGATAGATTGACTTAATTTGAGTGAGATGGGTTAAGTCCCACATGGAATGGGCATGCTTGAAGGGGATCTTCAGGGAGCACCAGGAAGCTGTGGGGAATCCAGGTAGAGAGACATTTTGCTAGTGAGCAGAATAAAGGGAGCAACACAGGATAAAACAGTTGTGAAAGGAGGAAGTGAGAGGGCTCTGGAGGCAAATTACTTATCCCTTCACTTACTTTACGATATATCCAGAAGGTCAGTTCCATAAACAAGGACCTTGATTAATCTGTTCACGGCTGTATATTCAGCAACCAGAGCACTGCTTTATACAGAGTAGATGCTCAGTAACTATTTACGGAGTGAGCCAATAAAGGAATAAATGAAATATTCAACAAACATGGAAACCAGCAAAGCCTGCAGCCACTGTACTGATCTGAGACTCTGCCAGAAGAAAACTAGGAAAAATACACCATGAATGAAGAGGTCACTTAGTACTGATCCTGGAATATTATGGTTGACATTCGAAGAGGGACTGGGAAGGGGGAAAAGAAAAGAAGAGGAGCACCCATGATACTAAAGATGCATAGGCCAAAAACAAACAAACAAACAAACAAAAAACAAAAGGAAAATTAGAAAAAGAGAAACCATGGGTATAGTTTTAAAATAGTATGAAATTGAATAGAGATTGAACATATTTAATCAGACTATAAAAGTCTTTCATAATTACTAAGATGACAGAGAAACCCCTTGAAAGGAAGTTTATGAAGCACTGCTCCAATCAGATTCAGAGCCTTTTGGGACCATTTGAGTGATAACTGTGTGGGTGTTACTCCCTGTAGATTATCATTTTCTTTCTGAATTCATTTCCTCCAGCGGGAATGAGAGCCTGCGTCACTCACAGGGCGTTCTTGTGTGATGTGTGGGTTTCCCTGCCTGAGAGCTTATAGAATCAAAGGGCTCGTAGTGAACGGGTCACGAGAGGCTCACTTGCCCCGGGTGGGAAGGCTCAGTCATCATCCAGAAAGACAGGTTTGAAGATGCCCAAGCCAGAGTGCCCAGAGCTCTCTTTTCAACCAGTTGTGTTGATGTTCTATCATTGTGTCCAAATGTCCTTCAAGGCTCTGCTCAAATGCCCCCTTCCCTCTCTGACTTCCCTAAGACTCCCTTCCCCTTTGCTCCCACTGGGCTTACCACATATCTGTAGTATTATATTTAATCATAATATAGAGAGCTCAATTACCGACATGCATTATGTACCACACAGTTTATGCATATACTCATTCATATCATTCATTCGTGAGTTTTTGAACACATTTTAGACTTAAGACACACTATGCTGGGTATATTCTTGGGACTCCAAGTCATTCAAACATGGCAGCTGCCTTTAGGAAGCTTAGTGCATAGAATGCGGAAAAGGTGCCAGTATCATTTGCTGAGAGGTTACTATACTTCTGTTCTTAGGCTGGATGTTTTGCATGTATTGTCTCTAAAATCGTAATAATCCTATCCGAAAAGAACCAGAAAGCATGCACTTAGAGAGTAAACTGATGTGGTTGCTTCAAGGCCACATGGTTAGGAAGTGATTACAACTTAGGTCTGTTTGGTTCCCAGCTACATTTATTCCCTAAGTTACGTTCTTATGGCTATTCTCTGCTAGTCAGTCTCCCCTGTAATGGCAGCTGTAGCTGTCTGCACCACCCATTTCCCCTCCTATTTATTACACTATCATATCTATGGGTTAGTAAATGTACTTCTTTATTACTAATTTCTATCAGAGGGTTTAGGATACTGTAGGTGCTCCATAAAGATTTGTTGAAAGGATGCCTTCATGCCTGAATGAGATAGGGTGCTCCCCACTTCAGGGTGGTCTGGCCTCAGTCAACTCAGCTCTCTTCCCCAACTCTTTGCATCTATCACCTGATCAGTCAGAGTCTGGCCAGGTATTTGAAGCAGGAAATATTTTAATACAGGGAATTAGAGGCTTGCATACCCATGACGAACTCTGGGAGCCAAGGTTAAGAGGGAATTGCTGGTGCCCAAGAAATCTGAATGTGCAGGAAGCCATGACAGACACACAGTGATTTTCAGTAGGATATAGGAACCTGCGAGTCACCAGCCCTCAGCTGCTACTGTAGAAAAGTGGCTTCTTCTCTCTGCTTTCCAAACCCTGAGAGAGAACCTTTCCTTGGAAGTATCTGACCCAGAATCCTGGTGGCAGGGGATTCTGGGAAGTGTAGTTTCCAGAGGGAGAGCAGAAGATGGCGAGTGATCCTGGGTTGACAGTCTGGCTCTTGTTGAGTGCATGTTCCTCTTCTTTTTGCTTCTTAGATAAAATTTCTTACTTTAAACCCCAACACTATTGCCTCAGTCAGGCAGCAATTTTGTAAGTCAACTTGTATCTCGCTGCAGTGCTAACATCAGCAACACTAGAACTCTACTGGTAGTGAAAGGAGATGCATTTTTAACCAGGACAAGGGAATTCTTCCCCCATCCCCGCCCCCACTTTCCAACAGAGACTAAATTATGAGGTCTAAAAGGGCTTCCAAGTAGAGCCTTGACCAGTGCTGAATCGACTTGAAGAATGATGAAGGGTTGGCTTCTCTCTCTCAGCAGCTGTGAGTTTGGTCAGCCCTTTGCAGAGTAAGAGGAAATTTAATGAACCCAAATAAGACATGATCCTTTGTGGCTATAAAAGTTACACTTTGAAAAAGCTCAGCTGGTCAAGAGCCACTTGAAAATGATGTTACTGCTGGGGAACTCTGTCAAAAGTCCACTCCTCTGGGTGAGTTTCCTTCTCTTTGAGGGAAAACAAAGAGAGGTTTTACAAGCTAGAGAAGGGTCATTTTGCTATTTGAAAGAGCACATTCAAAAATTGAGGCCCCGTGTGGTTGGGAGACATCCATAGTCAGTACTTGTTTATTTGTCCAGCTTTACACCATGTAAGTGATGCAGAATCCTTTCCGCCTCTAATAATAACACCACCATGGCCCTGAGTTAATGGAAAGCTGGCATGGCCAAATGAGAGCCGGTGCTCAGATTAACCACTGTGGGTCAGACAAGTCCACAGTCGCGGCTGGCGTGGGAGGCAAAAGCGTGGAGGGAAGCAGAGCAGAGGGAGCCCATCTTAAAATATTTTTGCTTCATCAGCAGATTTAACACATGAGATTTGACCACCAAAGTCATCAGCTGGAGGGTTTTTGAAAGGATCCAGAGAAACAACCACCTACTTCATATTCTGTGGCTTTTAATTGTACAAGCAGCACGTTTTAGAAAGCTTTTGTGCCGAGAAGTCTTCATTTTGTAGAGCACTTTGCTGGCTCATACGGTAGGCAAAGGTGCTTCAATGGTGTAATTATGATGTGTTTCCAGTTTGCCTCAAATTTTGATTCAATCAGAATCCCTCAGTCTGACAGCCTATAATCAAACAAAGAGAGTGCTCTGGAAGCAGGGGATTAACAGAGGGGAATTAAACTGTCGTTTTCAAACAGCTTAGACCAATATGAAAGCCCATTTAGGAGTCTCTCCATAAATATCCCTTTTGTTTTGTCTAATTGCCGGTTTGAATGTATCCGACTCATCAATGGGATTAGGGTTAATAGATGTTTGGTCACGCAGAACATGCAGAGGAGGAATCTGATACACACACACAAAAATTGCCCTTAATGAGCTTAGCAAATGTTTGCCATATTTTTAATGAACCCTGGGGCTGTCATTTAGAAGTGCTTAGCAACTGCTTTTCCATCCTTGGAAATGGAGCGACCGAAGGACATTAACACTATGTACACGCGTAAATAAGAGGAACTATTTAAAGACACCAGCCAGGAGGAGGGAATGATGACATCTCTCTGTCCCACAGCCAGTGATACTTAACACCCTGGGTGTGGGTTCAGTGTGTGACAACATAGCTGAGAGGCTGGAGTTTCCCCGAAGGGCACTGAGGGGCGTGAGGTTTTTGCGAAGGGTCAAGTAACCGCTTTCTTTTTTTAAGATAAACCTGTTGAGGATGGAATTTCCCTGCCTCCTCCCCAGTCCCTGCTTCTGTTTTCACACCTTCCCCCAGCCCTCTCTGTGTCTGTGGAGAGGATTGTGAAAGAGGAGGGGTCTGTGTTGGAGCCGCTCCCCCAGGCCACAAAGCAGGCCACTCCCCAGCTCAGCCGAGGAGGTGGGTGTGGGGGTGCCAGGTTGGCAAGCGCTAGGGATTGATTGCTCAGAAGACTGAATGATCCATCTTGGGAAGCCTTGGGATTTGGCTCCGAAACCATTGTAGTTGGCGGTAATGGGGACTTATTGAAGGAGGCCATGTGGCTTGCACTCTCAGAGCCCAGACTGGCCCTAAAAGAATCAGGTTTTCCTCGGGGAAGGTTTGATTTGATAGACAGAGCACAAAATGTAAGTCCAATGGATTATGGTTAGAGCAAATGAAGGATGTCTTAGACCCTTCGTTTTCATAAAGCCAATTGATTTCAAGGACTTCCTGCTCCCTGCCATCTCCTGCAGCCCTGGCTCTCGAGGAGGCAAAAATAGATATAACCTCGTTTAAAAAAAAAAAAAATCACGGACTAAACACAACCACTTTTCAGCTTTGCTTGAAAATGAACAACCCTCCTGTGATAGCAGCTGGACTTTTGTGTTGAATGATGGGATCATAACTCTTATTAGAACAGAAGTAAGAAAAGGCCATTGCTGGCATTGTACGGGGGAGCTCTGCAAAGTGCACAGAATTATAACATTTTCTCTGGAGGGAGTAGAAGCAAAAAAAATCAGTGTCTTGAGGGAAAAGGGCCTGCCTGTCTGTTTTGTTCTTGTTGCTCTCCTAGTGGTGGTGGTGGTGGTCATGGTAAGGGCAGTGGTCGGGGTGCCTGTGTCTGTGTGTTTATGTATTTTACTAGTTATTTGTCATCAAGTGCTCCTTGTACTCAAGTGACTTTTAGGATGCCTGGTTTGATGCATGAAGCTAGAGATATTACCAAAGGCTTTATGGCTTCGTTGTTAAAAAAAAACATTGTCACCAATAAGCTATTTTTCTTTCAGAAGTGTCTAGATTCTTGGCACCCAAGCCAGTGGATCAGATGAGTTAAAAAAAAAAAAAATCATTTGTTAAGGGGGTCCCTGAGGTCAAAGGTCCCAAACCCAAGCACCAAGTACCAAGTCTAGATTGGTACTAGGTGGACGAAGCTGTAAGGAGTGGTAGGAACTGCAGAAAACTGAAAACCACACATGCCCCATGTGAAGAGGGCAGTGACTACTGTGCTGACTGTCCTGACTTGTGAACTCCCTGACTTGTGAACCAACCCTGTCTCATGCCTCTTAACTTTACAACTGCCTGCGTTTCCAGACTTTAGGCTTGATTTTGACCTTGATAGCAGTGATTCACTGGCTAGCTTGTTTTTTGCTTTTAATACTGCATCTTGCATTTTCTTTTAATTTAATTTCTTTTAATTTTTAATTCTGAGCATCATCCTAAATCCGCATCTCTGCGATGAATGAAAGAATGAGGCAGTGAATGAATGAATGGTCCATGTATGTGTGATTTTTTTTCTCCATCCCTCCTTCTTTCCTTTGCTTCTGTCTTCCTTCCTCTTTTCCAGGACATATAAAGATAAACAAGGAATAGACTCTCTACTTTGTAGGCATTGCATAACCTACACAATCTAGAGGGAGCAGTGAAAACCATATACACAAACAGTTGTAACAGGAGGGGAGGGGCTCAAGTTGGGAAACACA
The DNA here is from genome assembly GCF_030435805.1 of Mustela lutreola. Classification (NCBI taxonomy): domain Eukaryota; kingdom Metazoa; phylum Chordata; class Mammalia; order Carnivora; family Mustelidae; genus Mustela; species Mustela lutreola. The sequence continues at coordinate 80,407,028 of NC_081301.1, read as the reverse complement.
CAGTGGGCTTGGGGAGATAAAGAAGGGATCCTCTGGGTCTCATCAAGCCATGTCATGGAAGATCTCACAGACCATTGAAGGTGTGTTAAATTGTGTGTCGCTATTTGCCAGGTGTCAGTGTTGAGAAGAATACTCTATGACGTTATAGGACAGCTTGTACAAGGAGGCAGCAGTGTGAGAGTGTGACTTGCTTGGAAAATTTACAAACATAGCTGTAGATTGAGATGCTCAATTGTGGCTTGACCCTAATGCAAAAAAGTTCTCTCCCGTTGGCCAAACATCTGAACCTAGACCAGGCAAAGCCCTCTGGCCATCTTTCTGGGTGATTCATTTATCAGGGACAGCATTTGGCTGTTTAATGAACACCAATGTGTCTAAGACAATGCTTATGTTTTTTGTCATCTCCCAAATATTTTTTTTAAGAATCTTTCAGTTGTCATGCCGAGTCAGATCATTCCAGTATGCCTTTCTGAACACCTACCAAGGAATGGCAGTGAGCCATGGAAGGTGGAGTTACAGAGGCTCTGTATCATCCCTTCTCTTCTTAAAGAGTTGACAATCTCTCAGAAACATTGATGAGGTTACTTTAAAAAAGGGTAGGGGGATCTTTTGGGGGAAAGAAGCCATATTTTTATAAAACAAACAAACAAAAGAAAATGCTTTGGTTTATTTGTGACTTTTCAGATTTACTATCAGAGATTTTCTTAGCTAAGGCACAAGAGAGAGGTTCAGTGAGAACTATCTCACTAAAAAAATGGTAAAAAGATGCAAAATTTAGATCAAAATCCTCTTTGGGAATGGAGGGAGGAAGGACTGGCCAGAAATCTTATGTTAGTCTATTTAGACTTCGTTCAGCCTTTTTGATGTCTGGAATTGGCTATGCTTATAAATTTCATAAATTAAAGTATCACTGTGTAGCTTTGAATGTCTCAAAAATTTAATGCACGATGCTAACATAAGGCTGGCATTACAGGGAAAAAATGCTAGTTTACCACTGTGTCTGTCTTTGGAGAACTTAGATGTACTCTAAATATGATACAATCAAGAAAGGACAATATTTTAAAAGCTGGCATTTTCATGAATATTATCTATTCCCGAGTTTCCAACTGGTCTTTTTTTTTTTTTTTTTAAATTTAAAAAATGGTTTCAGGTTGTGGTGAGGTACATATAACATAAAGTTCACTATTTTAACCATTTTAAGTGTATGTGACCTATTTGTTTTTAAAGAGGGACAAAGCTTATCCCAAAGTATTCTTTGGAGGAGGCAATTCTTAAATGTTTGTATTTAGGTTGGGAGATGGAAAAAGTCCTTTTCCTAATTAAGTCAAAAGAGAGAAAGATTAGAATCTTACATTAGTAAATAATGCGTTGGCTTTGGATTTCTTACTAAGAGGATCAAAACATAGGCCTGGAAGCTAGAAGCCCTTGGTTCTAGAGTGCCAGCCCATTGTGGAAGGAGCCTGCCAAGGCCCACAGAGGGAGTGGGAGCAGAAGTTTATAGCTGACTGGTTGGGCTCGTTTCTAGCTGAGCTATGGCCACTGATCTGTGGGTCTTTTCATGGGTGGTGGGCAATATTGGGTTATTTATTCTGACAGGAGGCTAGATGCTATTTCCATCTGCCTTGGAGTATTTGAGGAGATAAATGTCTGCCACATCCTGATAAATGGCCTCTCTGGTTCACTGCCAGAGAAACTGAGTTATGGCTCCTATATTTCATTTCAGAGAAAACTTCAGCCATCTGAAGTGTGCAGAGCAGCCTTCCATTTGACCAGGACAGCAAAGAGTTTCTCTGTTTAAAGGACAGCGGTCTGCACAGTAGCTCCTTGGGGGGATTGGAGGGTAGGGGATAAATAGAAAGCGCTCTGTAAGTCAGACCAGTAAATCAAGTGTAGTCAATTCAAAATATGAAAAAGAATCCAGGGACCAAAATGTAATACTTCTATGTCCTGGCTGGGTTTAAAATCATCTTTACCTTCACGCTCACATCCTTAGTCAGTTAAAATCATCCTAGAGCACATTATCTTTAAAAATAACACGGATGGGATGGGCATAAGCATTTAAATGCTATCTGGAGGATCATAAGTTATTTATTTTCATAAGAAATATGAAAAAGATACATTTTTTGCACATACACCAGTTATAGGTATCAGTGGATTGAATGAAAATTTATTCTAGAGATCAGCTGATTTTCAGATACCAAATGACAAGGGGATTATAATTGTAAATAGGTTTGTCGTGATCTAGTGTCACGCATATATATATACAGCATGCATTCATCACTTACTGATACGTGGACACCTACAAATGCTGAGCGCCTTATACTGATCGGGTGGGGAGTCTGCTGCATGGACGGAGGGGAAATGTTTCAGGTTAATGTAGCCCAATGGGATGTGTGAGGTCAGACCCTCGAAGGGAGCTTGTGGTGGTCACCATGACCTTTGAGGGAACAGACAAAACACAGAAGGAAGACCCTTTTATGCATTCTTGTTAGCTCAGAAGTGAGGTGAGCCAAGAACTCCCTTGGGAATTCAATCAAATTGAGCAAAGTATCCCTATGTGCCAAACTGTATCTTTTCCAGTCGCCTGGACACTGGGGCCATCCTTTGTGAAAAAGCCATTAAGATGGGACAAAACCATGCCATCTGAGCAAATGTTAATTGCAGGTGGATCCCGGTGGGGTCGAGGTAGCTCCACATGGAGAATGGTCTGGGGTGGGGTTTCAGAAAGTTTTGTGCCACTGTGTTAGACCTGGAGGAAAGACATGAAGTTAGGAATAAAAGATTTGTCCTGCATTCAAGAAAATTCCTCAGTATGAAACTCACCTGTTATTCCCTGCCTGACTTTGTTCAGTTGTGACTTCATGCGGCCTTGTTTAATTGAAACATACTTGACCATTCCTGGTGGAAAACTGGAAAGAAGTAGAAGCTCGTCCTCCTAGGGCACCATGGGAGTTAGAGCACAAGAAGCAGACTGCTGCTCGACCCAGGGAGAGGTGGGGCCCACACAGGGGTATGTGTAGGGAGTTCCAAATAAATTTGAATTTTTCTCATAAATTTGACACTGGTAAAACAAAAAAATGCAATTTCAGGATAACTTTTCTTTCCTAAGCTGATGGTACAGTATAACCTGGCACACATTTTTTTGAAACACTCAGAGACACAGAGGCAGTAAACACTGAGTTATGAACATGGTTCATGCAATAATTAACCTCAGTGGAGAATGCCTAATTTTGAATCCCATGTAACCCCCCCTAGGAAACCTTTACATGGTGAATTATCTGCCCCTTTTTCCTAGTCCCAAAACATTCTGTGCCTACTTCTATCATCATACTATGCACATAATCACTTGTCTTTCTAACTAGACACATATGAACTAATTAAAAATGCATTTTCCAGCATTGAGTAACTTGAGTCATTGTAAGTGTTCAATTAACGTTGAATGAATAGTTGTCTCCAGAAAAATCCTGAAGCTCAAGAAAAAAAAAATGTTGTTTCTTGCTGTTTCCTAAATAAATTTAAAAGGGTTATTCCAAAGCAGAGGCAAATGGGCAATAAATCCAATTTCTCAAGATGGGACATAGTTGCTAAGTGGTAGAAAATAGTGACAGTCAGAAGAGGAGTCCCCGACTGTAGAAGTCTGCTAATTCTGAGTGCTGTGGACTTAGATTCTGGGCTCATTCATGCAAGGAAGGGCTTGGAATGTCTACACTTTGAGCAAAGCAGAGCAGGCAATCCCTGAGGTCTCCTACCAAGCAGGAGTCATGGAAGCAGCAGCCATCTATGCATCCAATTCTTGATGTCACCACTTACTTTGAGATCTTGGATAGTGGCAGTAGGAAGTCCAATCTTCCATTGGACTTTTTGTCCATTTTGCCTCTGCTTTGGAATAACCCTTTTACACTTATCTAGGAAACAGCAGGAAACATTTTTTTTTTAAAGATTTTTATTTATTTATTTGAGAGAGAGACAGTGAGAGAGAGCATGAGAGGTGAGAAGGTCAGAGGGAGAAGCAGACTCCCCAGGGAGCTGGGAGCCTGATGCGGGACTCGATCCCGGGACTCCGGGACCGTGACCTGAGCCGAAGGCAGTTGCTCAACCAACTGAGCCACCCAGGCGCCCTTTTTTTTTTTTTTTTATCTTGAGCTTCAGGGTTTTTCTGGAGACATCTATTCATTCAACGTTAATTGAACACTTAAATGTGCTTGATATGTGTTTGAAAGGATAATTGACACACAATATTAGCACCCTCCCTCCTTCTGTGTGTCAAAAGGTGGTTTGGTTTGGGCTAGGTGCTCTGAGAACAGCACCAATTCTCTTCTCTGACACACCAAGATCCTGTTCTCTAAGGCAGACCCTGCATGAACTTGCAGGGAGACTCAGCAATCCTTCTGCACCAACCAAGTCATTAGAATTCATGAGTTTCAATCGCTCCTTCAGTGGCTCTCACCTCCCAATCAGTACAAACTAGCTCTCTGCTGAGGGAAGCTCCCTTAGCCGAGAGCAAAGATGCACATTCTCTTCCTTCCATCAGCACCACCCTTTCAGACTTGCAGGCTGAGCTCTCCAGAGCCAACTCTATTCCAGGGAGAGAGAAGATGGGTCTTACTGAAGAGGTGTAGTTGTGTCTTTGAACTGGATTCACATTGCCTAGATTGTGGCAATGCTTCTTCAGAACTGAAAGTTGCAGAGTTTGAATATTGTATCTTGAAGCCAAAATGCATTTGTAGTAATGTTGTTTTACATCTGTCTATTAGTACAGATTAACAACAAAAACAAAACAAAACTATAAGAACAGCCATAAAGCAGACAATTGCTGTTAGTTTCAGGAGCCAGTTCACGATGTCTTTCCCTGTTCTATCTGGTTCTGTAGTTTTAAGGCTCTTTTCTCATCACTCATGAGATCTTAAGTATATATACTTACATGGGGTCACTTAGCTTTGCCTATATTTGACATATTTCCATAGAAAAATAATCCCGTTAAGTCAAATACAAACCCCACATACCCCCTTCAGAAGCACAAGCTTAAAATTTTTTTTTCTTAATTTACACAGAGTTGAGCTTAGGAATATTCCTGCCCCATCTCCTTTTTCTTTTTTTTTCCCCTCATGAGGCCAGTGATGCATCAAAAATGATAAGTATTTATAAAGGGAGCAAATGAGATCCATTAGATTTTATGCCACTTTTTTTTTTTTTTAAGTATAGAGTTTCTCTACATCCATTTAAATTAGACATTGCTTTAATAACCTATCAAGGGGCGGATACAATTTCAATTGAGTAATGCTAAGATAGAAGCTGGAGCCAGGCCAACACGATTCCAGTGTCAGGACCACACCTAATTATTTTGACCCAACCAGAGATACGATGCCTTGTCTTTTTAAACCAGCTAAACTGAAGGGGAAGCATGCCAGGGAGAGGGTGTGCCAATTTGGCCTTATGTGCCCCAAACTTGCTGTCTAGGTTGATTCAGTGGAAAGAACGTGGGCTTTATAGACAAACCTCAGATTGAATTCTGGCTGTTGCACTTCTAACCTTGAGGCCTTGAGCTTATTACTTAACCTTTCTGAGTCTCAGTTTCCTTTCCCATAAAACAGGGATTATATCTCCTCTGCAGTGCTGTTTGTAAAGATGAAATGAAATACAATAACTCATGTCTGTTCTCTGGGCTAGCACAGGGTGGCTACTCCAGAACTATCCATTTCTTTGCTCCCTGTTCTTTCTAAGTGTGTGACATTAATGGTGGACAATGTTTTGAGTGAGTTATTGAAAAGAGCTACTTTTCTACAATGATGCTGACGTTCACCAGATCTTTCACACTGAGAATAGAAATGTTCAGGAAAGTTCTAGAGAGATGGTATGAATTAGAGCAGGATCCTTTCTTAGTACATTCTTCTCATATTCCCCTCTTTTAGAGAAGAAAAGGAAATAATAGTCCATGGGAGGAAAATGCGTTCAGATTTCCTTTCCTTTCCTTTCTTATATTTTATTTTATTTTATTTTAGTACAGTTTGGTTTTTGGTAGAATAGAAAACTTGCACCAAATCTTTAAAGGCTACAACAAATTAGCCATCTTCATGTTCTACCCTGGATAAGACCTCAAGGTTCACCTAGGCAAATGTCCTTCTCTGTGACCATCTTCTGGAAATCAGAGAGAAGATGCAGTTTCATTGGTCAGCATGTAAAGCAGCAGGCCATCCATATAGGACGCGATGTGCAAAGTACCAGTAACTTGACATTCAAAGCACTTTAACTCCTGTTTCCATAGCTACACTGTAATCCAGACATTTGAGAGGCAGGCCTGCCTCTGCCAGGCCTGTCATTTCAGGGAAATAAATTAAGAGAGCTGATGACAAGGCCTGGATTATACAATTTCTTTAAAGTACAAAGCAGGCCTGAAACCTAACCAGGAACGAACAGAGTTCAGACAAAATGGATAAAATCCATTTCCAGTAACCTTTGTAAGAAAATTTGAATGCAACCTCCTTTAGACATTTTGTTCCCCTGCTCCCAGAAGCAGCTTCATATGCTGCACCTGGCAGTGTGATTTGCGGCACCATATTTTTCTTAGTTTTAAGAGGTGACACCATATTTTTTTAACTGGAAGTTTGGAAAAAATAAACAGATGGGAAGACACTGGTGGTGGGGAGGCATGATGGAGAGAGAAAAAGACGGAAAGATGGGTGAGGCAGGTGCTAAAGGGCAAAACTTCAGTACCAGACACTGAGATATTTGCATATTCACAATATGTTTCTGGCCCAGAGCACGTTTCTCGGGAGTTCTGTATGTATTTCTAGGTCTCTATATTTATCCGTGTCTCTGGCTACATATGTAAGACTAAGTTTGGAGGTGGTGTGTTTGCTGGATGCTTTGCAGCGGTACTCGAAGAGTTTCATGTTAAATATGCACTGACTGGGGGCGCCTGGGTGGCTCAGTCATTAAGCATCTGTGTTTGGCTCAGGTCATAATCCCAGGGTCCTGGGATCGAGCCCTGCATGGGGCTCCCTACTCTGCAGGAAGCCTGCTTCTCCCTTTCCCGCTCCCCCTGCTTGTATTCCTTCTCTCGCTGTGTCTCTCTTTGTCAAATAAATAAAATCTTAAAAAAATAATAAATATGCACTGGCTGGTGATGGAGGAGCTCCTGTCACATAGAAGGGGCTGCGGGGGACGGTAGACTGGAGGGGCTAGGGAACACTGGCTCAGCTCTGCAGCAGGTTGGCCAGTGGTAAACGGCCTTTCACCATTGTTTTCATCAAGTGTTTCTGAACCAGTTCATTTATTTTTGGAGTCCCCATAACACAAACAAAAGCCGTCTGATAATAAAATCGGACTGTGCCACATGGGAACAACTACCCTTCTCCAAAAGGCCCAGGCCAAGCTCCTTTTTTACCTCATGTGCCAGTGAAGTTCAAGGGTAGATAATTCCAGTGGGAAATCAGGTAATGCCTGATTGCCCGAATGCTATTCATTTACTGATTTATTTTGGTAAATAAGCAAGACAGAAAGTTGTTTTGGAAAGGAAGAAGTAAGGAGAAGGGGAGTTAGAGGAATGGATTATGTTCCTCAGCGTTGATCATTGAGACGTTCTCACCATGAAAAAGAAACGGTAATTAACTGATGTGATGCAGATGTGAACCAACATGGAGGCAGTGATCATTTTGCCATATAGATAAGTACATCAAGTCAACCCACTGTATGCCTTAAACTTATGCATTGTTATATATGTCAATCATTTCTCAGTAAAGTCGGGAAGAAAAAGAAGGTATTATAGGGCTCTGTGCTCTCTCAGCGATGTGGCCGCTGGCCGTCATGGGAATGTGCCAGTTGTTAATCAGTTTACTTTTTGCCCTTTTCTTAGTGTTGGTAACACCCACACCACAGACTCTCTGTACCAGGTGACACTGATGACTCAGCTGGTTGTTATTTCTTTTCTTTTTTAAGATTTTATTTATTTGAGAGAGAGAGAAAGAGAGAGAGCAGGCACATGTGCATGAGAGTGGGGAGAGGGGCCACGGGCCTAGCAGAGCCCCCGCTGTTGAACACAATCCCCAGCTGGATCCCAGGACCCCAGGATCATGACCTGAGCCAAAGTCAGACGCTTAACCAACTGAGCCACCCAGGTGCCCCTCAGCTGGTTGTTATTTCTAGCATCTTCTAGAAAATTTGCTTTGGGGAACAACATATTAAAAACATTTTTATTGGATTATGTACAACATTAAACATTCCCTTGTAATGACGTTTTAAATCCATTATTTCATTTAAAACTGTTTTACAAAGGAATATCGGCCCATGTGTTTGCTTCCAATTAGGTGGATTTATTTCTTTTCTCCAAACTGAAAAACAAAATATGAGAATTAGGAGGTAAAATTATGAACACATGAAAAGTGAAGAAATTTATATGATCTTGTTGGCCTGGGGGGGAATATGTGTGTGGGTAGGCATGTGTATATACCACTCACACCCTTACCCACACAAGAGCAGTCTTTTAGTGTTTTGTTCATACTGGAGTGAACTAGATGCAACAAAGTTTAAGCTAATGTAATGTGGGTAACGTTTTGAACATTGATTATTGTTCCTTAGTCGTCTACCTTTGCAAGTGCAAGCTCTTAATCCTGTCCTGTCCAATGCATCCATCTGCGTGGGGACCATGGCAGGAGACCGATAATCTTCCATATGCAAACTGAGACCAGGCAGTGGGACAAACACGTGTCAGCCACACTACTGAGCTGAGATGGAGATTTTCCAGTCCAGAGTAGAGAAGACCCTGCTTTAGCCCATGATGGACTGACCTGCCTAAGATAATGAACTTTGGATCTAGTGGATTACAAGTGATAAGTCCCCCTTTCCAGACTGGAGGAATGGTAGGAAAAAGAAGAGAGAAGGGGAGAAAGAGGAGAGAAGTGAAGGTAAGTGGGTCCCAATTTTCATCTTTTCCAGACTTCTTTCCAACTCTTTTGGGGCCTGGGGAAAGCCATCTTGCAGTTTGACCATGCAGTTTGAGGCCCTACCATATCAGAGTAAATCATGGTGGCAGAAATTGTTCTAGGGCCCCCAGGACCACCCCCAGGTTTGATGATGCCCTAGGAGGATTCACAGGACTCTGCATATAGTCTGTTTCATGGTTATGATTTATTGCAATGAATAGATGCAAAACAATATCACCAAAGGTAAAGGAGCCTGGGGTGAAGTCTGGAGGAAAGCAGATGCAGTCTTCTGTGAGATCTCCCCTGTGGAGTTGCATGGGATGTGTTTGATTCACCCCAGCAATGATTGTGACAACACACGTAAAACGCTATCTTCCAGGAAGCTCATTAGAGAGTCAGTGCGCTGGGGTTTCATTGGGAACTGATCAGGAAGGCATTCTCTTTCCGGCATGTACCAAAACTCCAGACTCCCAGAGGAAAGCAGGTGTTCAGTATAAGCCTCATTGTCTGCACAAATGTTTTAGAGATACCAATTCGTTCTTATCAGTTAGTATGGTAGGAACTCTCCCTAGTTCCAAGTTCCCAGATGCCAGCTAAGGGCCACCCTTGTGAGGGGGCTGTAGGGTAGGATAGCATTTTCAGGCCATCTGTAACTTTTTTGCACCGACGGTGATCAGGCAGAGGGGATATGAGGATAGAGTTTCTTGGCAGCCTTTGGTTCTCAAATGGCATGGGTGCTACCTTAAAAGACCATGGGACTGCCATGGGGTCCACTGTGCAAGGAGGGATGATCTCGCCGGAGAGGCTGGACTGGGTGAGGTTCGCTGGTCTAGATGGAGGATTTTGCAGGATTGGTGTCTGTAGCCAGCAGGAGGGAGGGGAGGCCAGATTGTTCGGGGGAACCCCATCCAGAGCATTTCCAAAGGCAGAAGAATGTATCAGCCCTAGACAATTCCAGAGACCAGTAGGAGCCATGATGACCAGGAAGATAAGGGAAATCCCTCCAGCAGCCAAATATCCAGGGCCTGAATAAGCCCAGAGGTCCCTTCCCCTCATTGCTGGGGGACACGAGGCACCCTCTCTCCCAAGCACTCGGGTGCCCTTTGGGATATAAACAGAGAAGCAAGGAGAGCCTGAACATTGCCTTGGTAACTGCTTAGGGTCTAGATCATTGCTCTAAGCCAGATTGTTTACTGAATACATTTTCCCCCCACTCAACAGTGGGTAGGTATTTGGAGGTCAAGCCAGATTAGCAACTGAATTTTAAGATTACATTTTTCCCTATGTCAGCATTATAGTATAAGTTGAACTCTGTGTCTTTGCTACACTAGTAATTTCTATTTAATTTGTAAGAAAGAATATTATTTTATAGTCTAAAATTAGTGTTTACCATTTTAATGCCTTAAAGTTTTCTCCTAAAAAGGGTACCTTAAAAAGGTATCTTCTAAAAATGAGAATATGTTGCCAGTAGATGATAGTATTTTCCAAAGTGCTCAAGATTCAAAACCCAAGACACATCCCAAATACAAAGCTCTCAACTCCAGGTAAAGTGAACAATATGTGATAGATAGTCTATCACCAGATAGATAGATAGATAGTCTAAAAATCACCACCAACAGTCCCTTATCTCCCTGTTTGTGCGAGCTGATTCATCTGTTAAGTGGAGACACCCCTCTCCTTAAATCTAGGCTGGTGCCTCAGCCCTCTGATTGGCTTTGATCAATAGAATACAGCAAAGATCACTCATGCCAGTTCTGAGCCTAGCTTTTATGAAGGCTGACATCCTTCTTTTCTCTAGGGAAGCCCACTGCCACGTAATAAATGCAGTGTTGTGAATATGTCCAGTTAGGTATGTGCCAAGGCCACAAGGCGGGACACTGAGAAGCCCCACCAACAGTAAGAAGTGAGCCCCAGACCTGCAAGCCCAGTTGAACTGTCCAGCTCATTCCCAGCCATTGAGATCATCCCAGCTAAGATCCCAGATACCACAAAGCAAAGACACTTTTACTGTCCAAATTCCTGATCTATGGATTCATGAGCAAATGAAATAGTTGTTATTGTAAGTCACTAAATTTCAGGGTAGCTTCTAATGCAGCAATAGATAACTGTAATACATTTAAGTTACCAACAGAATTAAAAAGGTAACCTTCAAAAAAAAAAAAAATAAACACAGAGTCTTTGTTGTCTACATGAAATAGTTTTAACTCAGACTTTTAGAGTCAAATTATCCTCCCAATAGCATATGATTACCAAATCTTCCAGTCATTTTGACATGAAAATTTTTTGTGTCTTTTGACAGTACAGATTAAGGAACATAAAAATTAACTGGTTTTTTTTTTTTCCCAAATGGAAGTAGAAAACATACCATTAATTCAGCTGTGCATTTATCATTACCAGTATTAACTGCTTTGGTAAATTGATTTCAGCTTTTGCCCAAGGAAATGTTAAAAAAATTTTATTACAGAATTTCCCAAAAATATACAAAAGTAGGAAATTAGGATAAGGCAGTCACTATGTATCTTTCAGGCAGATTCAAGAATGATCAGCATTCTGCTTTTTTTCTTTTTCCCCCTAAAGAATTCATGTTCTGACCACCCTTCTCACAAGCAGCATTCTTTCTGGGCACCTGTCTCTGAACTTCATGGCAGAAACTGGAAGAGAAAGAGGAAGAGAAGAGAAGTGTCCTTCTATGAAAACATTGAGAATCTCCCATTCTCACGTCCTGCTCCCAATTTCTTTAATCAGGAGACTTACTTTCCACTTAGCACTCTAGTTTGTACATGGAGGGATATTGACTCCAAAACCGAGATGACGTGCTCAGCTTTACTGAGTTTGTAGCAATGGCTGGGGTTCTGCCTGTAATAAGTGCCTCTGCTATAAACACTTCCAGAACCCATAGTCTAAAAAGGCATCCTCCTGCAGAAAGTTTGAAACAAAATTTAAACAAGATTTTGATCACAGGTTTACAATAGTTTCAGGACAAAAGCTTTGGCTTGAGATGTTTTAGGAGTTGCTGGTGGGTCTTTGTCTGAGAACGTAGTGTGTGTTATACATTAGCTGTTTAATGTGTTCAGTTGTTGAATCCAACATTGCTCAGAAGGTTTAAACATTGACAGTCATGAAAACAAACACTAGTTCATGTTCCCAGGGCCTAAAAAGAAATCAAAGGAAGCCTAATAGAAGGCAGGCTTAATCATTTTTCTCCATCCAACTAATAAAGATGTGGAAAACCGACCTTCAGTTTTACATTTAAGTGGTAATGTTCATAATTACATCTGGGTTACAGAATGTAATGCTATGTTTCTTCTCCATAGTTGTAAAATGAAAACTGATCTTTTACATAGGCCACCGTCTGGATCACGTGACCATGGCGGGCTTAATGAGAATCGGGCAGCAGGCCAAAAGGAAATGTGTTAGAGACCTCTCCCTCTTTCTTTCTTGAGAATCTGTGTCAGAGTTGTATTTGTCTTGGGGTCAGAGTTTTCTCTGTCCGTTTATGGATATGGAGAGGGACAGAATGAAAAGAGCAGAAAAGTGGGTGAGGATAAGTAGGTGAAGTAGGAATTTGCTGAGAGAAGGCTGGTCAGTATGTTGGCAGGCCTGCTAGTTTGGGAAAGCTTTTGGGAAAGCTGGCTTTGTTTGTTATTAAAATTGTGGTAGACTCTGAGTGTGGAGACATGGTTCATAACTGTTTGAGAGGTAGTTCTCATTGAGGTAAGAAGCTTATATTTATCATATGTTGCTTTTCAAGGGTTGTTCTTTCAAGAATTTGATTCTCTTAGAAACACAAAGAAGGCCATGAGATATCAGCATGTTGCCCTGTTTCCTAACTATGGCATGAAAAGGACAGAGTCCTGAAAAGGGAAGATATGGGTGAAGGTTTTGACTCACTTTATTCTAGCAAGGCCTATGGCTAAGTAGCTAAATTTACTTAGATTCATCACATGATGTCCAATATCTTACTTGCTTTATATGCAAAATGAAGATAATAAAATCTTTACTTCCTACATGAAAAGATTGCTTTAAAAATTCAATGGCCTTGACTGGTGGCTTGAAAACATAACTGAAAAAGTTCAAGTAGAGTATGAAGGCCTGGTTGTCGACATTTGTGTTATTTATGGAGTGCTGACCTCATGCAGAACAGAGCCTTTGGAAGAGAAGTTTCAAAGAAACATGTCAGTTATTACTACTAATATAAACAAGATTGTAATCCATAAGTAAATCATTTGTTCCTGAGACTAGGAAGTTAGGTAAAAGTGAAATAAACACATGGATTTTATCATCCTTTTTTTTTTCCTTGTAGTTGGCATTCGCTGGTACATCAATAGGTATTTGCTCTTTATTCAAAGCATATATATGCTTGGTGCAGAAGCCTGCACTCACACACACACACACACATTGTATTTCTAGGAACTGCTGCAGTCTTATAGCCCTAAACACAATCAAAATGGGCATTGTTGATTGTGAAGAGTTAGAAACAGAGAGCTCTCTAAAAGCCTGGGCTCCACCTAGGGAAATAAGTCACCATAAGAACTTATTACCACCTTCTGCTTCTGCTTTCTATTACTGCCTAATGAACCACTCCTAAATCGAACAGCCTAAAGCAATATACATTTTATTGCTTGTGTTTCTATGAATGAGGAACTATGGCAAAGTTCACTGGGAGATGGCCCAACTCTTCTGTATGTGAAGCTTCTGTCAGCTGGGGCAGCTCACCTGAGCTCAAGGATCTGATCGGCCCGGGCCCTTTCGTCTCCTCCACACTGCTTCTCTCTCCAAGCGGTTTCTCACCCACCAGGGACTCTCTCTCCATGTGGCCTCTTTTCCAACAGGAGCCAGGATTTCTTTCTGAGAGGGGGAAATGGAAGCAGCAAGAGCTCTTAAGACCTAGGCCTGGAACCAATGGCAGCATCCTTCCCTCTGAAATCTTGTTGTGTGAGGAAAATGAACTCCTGAATCTTTGCACCATTTTGCTGGGGTATTCTGTTCTGTGGCTGAGTAATTCCTTTTGGTGACAAACTGAAAACCTGGCTTATCGGAGGGCTGAAACATTCTCCTTCTGTCCCCTTAGTTTTCATCATGGAACACAGAGCTTTCCTGGGGTAGCCAGGAATCCCACTGTCTGAATGACCATTTGAAATGAGAAGAGCAGGCATTTCACTATTTTGTTCGCTTTATGCGGGGGCAGGGGTATTAAGTCCTTGTTGAGAAGACAGGTCAGCTAAGCAAAATATCTCTGTTGCCCAAAGAATTACAGTTCTTCCAGGTGCATTTAGTAAGAAGGGGCTGCCCTGGGACTTTGAAAAGGGTTGCTGCAGAGCGAAAAATGGTATAAGGATACAGAATTAAGTGGTAGTAACAAACATAAATATTCATGACAGGTTGCCAAAGAACTTGAAAGGAAGAGGAAGCAGTCCGAGCTAATGGATTATTTCCATAAACCTTTACCTCAAGAAACAGTTGTAGAGAATTAATCTGGCAACTGTACAATCCTAAGATTCTAATCATACAATCTCCCTCAAATGTCAAACTGAGAACAGGAATAAACCATACCTCCTTGTTCGAATATTTGTGAGTTAATTCACATCTTAGTTGGACTGTATGCAGTCTAATAGGTTGAGAAGTAGCAGATGTGTGTATTGAAAACTCAAAATACAGAAATCAACTGCTCACTGTGAGGCCTGACCTCCCTAACCCTTTTCCCAACGCTTCTGAACTTTGAAAGGGTTGCTACTCTGTTATTGGAAAATGGGTCCAAAAAATATGAAAACTTAAGAAAAAAATAACACAACAACAGGCCACATGAAAATGTTTGTCTCAGGTCCTTCCTATGGCTTTCTGTGTCTGAAGTGATCAGCTGAAGGGAAAACACAAAGGAAGGGGAAGAGGACCAATGCCATTGAAAAGGACAGTCTAGGGAGAAGGCTCTGCCCTGTTCGTCTTCTCCCTCTTTCCCTCTCTCCTCCTTTACATACAGAGGGCAACTGCTTTGGGTATTTTTCTCCATGTAGACATGAGGCTGTGTCTAGCTAGTCTCCTCTAGTTCTCATGGGTCCATGGATTTCCTTTCATGGCATCCTTTTTATTTCAGGGCAGTGGAATATTCTAGTTTCACTCCACTCTGGTTTTCTCTCAAGAAGACCTGGAGAACTGCACAGGTAAAGCAGAAACCAGTGCTGTCAACATTGCCGAGGGGAAGCCCACTTTCTGTTGACTGGCCACATTTTCCATTCATGGCCATGGATGGGCACACAGAGCTCTTTTTCTTTTGCTTTCTGTATGGGTTTCTTCTCATCTTTGTGACTGCTCAAAGGTTTTGGAGTCTAGGGCTTGGAATGGAGCCCTCTGTCCTTTACTGTTTCCTTGGGTGACTGCTTTTAGGGCTGTGGCTTTAAATACCTATTTCTGTGCTAATACCTTTCAGATTTGTGTCTTCAAACCAGACTTCCCTCATGACTCTATCATCCTAGATCTAAGTAGCACTGGACGTCGTCGTCTTCTTCTTCTTCTTCTTCTTCTTCTTCTTCTTCTTTTTTAAGATTTTATTTATTTATTTATTTTGACAGACAAAGACCATAAGTAGGTAGAGAAGAGAGGCAGGCAGGGAGAGAGGAGGAAGCAGGCTCTGTGCTGAGCAGAGAGCCCGATGTGGGGCTCGATCCCAGGACCCTGGGATCATGACATGAGCTGAAGGCAGAGGCTTTAACCCACTGAACCACCCAGGCCCCCTGTGGACATCTTCTTTTAAGAGTTGGTCAGCGACTTAAACTTAACATATTTAAAAAAAAAAATCACTTGACAAACACTCTGTCCGCACTCAAACACACACGTGCACGTGTGTGTGCACACACACAGACATTTGCACAAGCACATGTGTCTCTTCTCGTCCATCTTGTGTCTGTAAAGGCTCCTTCTCACCCTCACCCACTCAGTGGTTCAAGGCCAAGTATCTAGGAGTCATTTCTTATTTTTCTCCACATACTCCTTTTATTCACCACATACTCCTTTACTCACAAGTGTAGTAGGCCATTCGATCTCTAAAATAAAACCAGAATCCATCTTCTTCTTGGTATTTTTACTATTAACCCCTTAATCTAAGTCTCTAAACTGTCATTTCAAATTAATTAGTCCACTGTCTTCCTGACGGGTTTTCCCAACTCCTCTTGTTGCCTGCAGTCAATTCCCTATAGAGGAGCCAAAGTGTTTTTTTTAAGAAGGTGAATCTGAATATGCCGCTCTTCTGCATCAAATCATCCACTATATTCTTGCCACACATAGAATAAACTCATACTGCTTACGCCCTGCATGAGCTGACCCCACCTATCACCCCCACTTCATCCAGCACGTCCCTCCCCGCGGCTCATTATGACTCCATTCTCCTTCCTGCATCTCCAACACTTCATGCCCCTGCTTTAAATATTTTACATCTGCCATCCCCTTTGTCTGGAATATTTTCCCTCCAAATCCCTTTATGTGTGGATTCTTATGGAATTCAGTTGTTATATCTGATGAATACATCCTTTTTCCAACTACCTAGGACATCACCCTCTCTTATTTTCTTCAGAGCATTTCCCATTACCTGAGATTGGTTGTGGAATATCTCTCCTGGTAGCATGTAAGCTCCTTTAGAGTGGGGACCTTGCGTGTTTACTCTATTGAATCTCCAACACCTAGAATATTGTCTGGTACATACAGTTTTCTCAGTAAATATTTGTTTGCTATAAGCTTTTTTTTTTTTTTTTAAAGATTTTATTTTATTTATTTGACAGAGAGAAATCACAAGTAGGCAGAGAGGCAGGCAGAGAGAGAGAGAGGAGGAAGCAGGCTCCCTGCTGAGCAGAGAGCCCGATGCAGGACTCGATCCCAGGACCCTGAGATCATGACCTGAGCCGAAGGCGGCGGCTTAACCACTGAGCCACCCAGGCGCCCTACTATAAGCTTTTTAACTAGTGTTTATTAGATGAATGAATATATGAGAGATGCTGACATTTGCTGTTGCTTTTCTTGGAAAGAATTCTTCCCACTACCTCCAACCCCACCCCACTCCATTTGGATGAATCCATCTGACTTGGATTTTTAGTCAGTATATGCATTATGGTCTAGCCAGATTCCAGGGCCATAAATGGGTATAGTCTTTCTCAATCAAATATTTGCCCAAACGTATCTCACTGGACCTTGGTACTCTTACCTTATTGGAGAGTATTATTTTTGAAACATCAAATGTTCTTTCTACATTTCCTACCAGGTCTAGGATTCCATGAGTCTCTCTTCCTTATCTTTTGTTTTCTTTAGCTAGATGTGCAGGAGTTACCAGCAGTATCTGCGTACCGTCTTCCATAAACAATGGAGTCAAAGGCTGAGGGGGTATCTGACTTGACTTTTGCAAGATTTCTGCAGCCGTAGAGGAACAGAGTAATCTTTGTAGCCAAATTCTTTGCCATTTCTCTGGAAGTGTGCAAAATGTTTTCCATGCTCACTGATACTGGCTTTTAAGCATTTTGCCATTATAACAAGGAATTTAGTTTTATGTCTTTTTAAATTCCTGGTGATAAGCCATTGTGGTTCCATTTTGTAAATATTTATTTTTGGAAATGTGATACATATTCAAGTTTAGAAAAGTAAGATGCCACATGACATGGTTGAACTTGGAGTTTGGTCTGATATTTTACTTGTCTTCAAAGAATTTTTTTTAGAACTGTAAATTAATTGGTTTATTCTGCACAGTGAAAAGTGGTAAAATGTGAGAGATTAGAAAGTACCATAGCATTATTTGCTTCTATAATTGACAATTTTAATTGATATATTTTATTTATTAAAAAATCAAGGATTTATACCTGTTTTAAATAGAAATGGGTCGAGACATAACTCAGATATATTATATATATATATATAGAAAGAGAGAGAGAGAGACAGGCATATGTATATACACGTGTATAGTCACACATGTATGATATATGTGTATAAAATATTCCTTAGAGTATTTTTATGTTTTTTATTCATACTGTAATTCATCTGTCAAAAATCTTCAGAACTTTTCAGTTGAGCATCTCTTTGGCTTTTTCAGGTAGGAGTACTAACACTAGAAATGAGTCTGAATTTTTATAATATCATATATAGAAATGACTATGGTTATTGAGCATTTTTAGTAGGGGAGTTGTGCTCTTCCCTGAAGTATAAAATATTGGGTAGTAGTATAAATTGTTATTATGATATTATGGGAAGCAGATAGAACAGGGGATCTAAGTGTTCTGGGTTCTAATGCTATCCATACTAACTATTTATATGTGTTTATATATAAGCCACAGTCTTCTGGGTGTCAGAATCAATCACCTTGTTCTTCAGGAAAATCTTCTGAAAGATACTAACATACATTTCATTACAAAAGGTTTCTATACTTAAAAAATTTCAGGAACTGCTTTTAATATCCCTTGTGTAGTCTTAGAAATCCAGTAAGAATATTATCATGTTGTAGGCACTGAGGAGGTCCATAAGGGCAACAAAGTTGATTTAAAAAAAAAAAAACAACAACAAACCACCATTTCTCAAACATTTTTGCTTACAGAACTTTATTTTTAAATCACTTTAACTTTTTCTCAGAACACCTCTCAAATCTTGTCATTTAAGTGTTCTGCAATAACACCTCTCAAATCTTGTCATTTAAGTGTTCTGCAATAACCCAGCATAGGTAATATCCTTACACTACAAGACTTCCGAGGGTTCTTTCAAACCCTAGAAGTCCATGATTCTTTTTATCAAAATTTTAAAAATAATAGCTCAAAACAAAACAATAGACTCAACTCTCAGAATTTTTTTCTGAAACCCTATTTTTTTCTCATAATGTAATATAATCTGCTAATAAAATTTAGATCTTTCATTACTATCTCAACCAAAAGTCTGAAAAACCAGAAGTCATATTATTTTATGGTTTATTTAATAGTTCTGATTATAACAAACATGCAAAAAGAAGGGGGAAGTGACAAGTCTCAGAAATTGTACCTATTTCTCCTGATTATATAGGGTATTATTAGTTCCCTTCAATGAGAAATTAGCAAGCCAACTCTATGTTTCTTGTGGTAAGCCAGGCACTAGACATGTAGATATGAATAAGATATGGTCCCTGCATCCTGTGATAAATATTGTGATAGACAACTGTGCAAGATGTTATGAGGACCCCAAATCTAGTATGAGTATGCACAGGCTGGGAGGATAAAATAGAAGATAAATATAATACAATAAGAAAACTAGGGTGCCTAGGTGGCTCAGTGGGCTAAGCCTCTGCCTTCGGCTCAGGTCATGATCTCAGGGTCCTGGGATCGAGCCCCGTATCGGGTTCTCTGCTCAGTGGGGAGCCTGTTTCCCACTCTCTCTCTGCCTGCCCCTCTGCCTGCTTGTGATCTCTGTCTGTAAAACAAAACAAAACAAAACAACAACCACAACAAACAAACAAAAAACCCAAAGCTTAAAAGAAAACCAAAGTAAGCCAAAGAAAAGCCGTAACATGGACACTTGACCAAAATTGTTGGTACTGGAAGGCAGTGGGCCCATAAGATAATGGACACGGTGGCTATGGAAAGAAAAGCCAGAAAAGAAAATCTCAGTAATTAATGGATCCCATTTCTAGGACCTTTATCAGAGGATCCCACGCTTTAAGAGACAATGGGTCCTTGAAGCTTATTAACAAGTCATTCTACAGATAATTACACTAAGGTCCAAAGTCACAAACCTGATTTGAGGCAGAAACAAGACTCAGGTCTAAGACATCTGACTTTGAGCAAATCTTTTTCCACTGTGAAATTATTGGGAAATCCTGTGACTTTTATTTTTATTACTATCATACATGACTTGAAATAAATAGGCCATTGTTTGTGGCTATCCAGTGAGTTCCAGTAATACTTACCTTAATGAGATTTGAGTTATAGCATATTAAATAGCAATTCAACAAATGTCCATATTAGAAGAACAGGAGTTCTACTTGGATACAGAGAAAATGGCAAGTAATTCAAGGCACATGAGGAAGGAACAACTGACCTGGTCTCTGATGATCTATGCGATGGTGGGAGGAAAGGAAGGAAGACCTTCAAGCTCATTCAATATTTCATTGTCCATTGATGGGAAGAATGTTGATGGCATTGCCAGCTGCAGGTGCTGTGAAGGAGGGGAAGCAATGCTGATGATGTGGAGGGCTAGGAGAGGGGGCCAGACAAGAGGGATTCTCTGAAGGGAGAATTGATGCACCCCCTTGTGCACATGCATGGTGAATAAAGCAAGACAATGTAAAGAGCATGCTGATGACGCGGGAAGGGCATTTAGCTTGTTAAAGGGATGGAGTCTAAGGTTTCTTAGACGTCACTACACATAAAAGCTGCTGTAAATAATCAAAATTTTTAAGTCTAGAAAGAACATGGGGAGATCATCACGTTTTTTTCCTGCCCCTAAAATAGTTCTCTTCAGTCTTTAATAATGGATAATATGATGATTTTATCATGTTTTTAAAAACACCCCTTGGAAAAATAATTGTACATCTAATAATCATTTTGTCAGTAGATTGTTCTGCATGCATATTCTGGACCCTTTTCTCTTTGTTCCGTCTCCTTTTATACAGATTGAAAATTGATAATATAATCAGTAGGCCTCATTTATCTCCCTAAAGGCAACTTGGGGAGAACTGCTTGTTAGCGGCTCCTTCTCAAATCTAAACTTTAAAGTTTGCTTCATGGAAATTATATACCAACTTCAGTATTATTTTGATGGCCCAGCTTCAATTTCTCTCTATTCTATTTTAACCGATGAGGCAATAACCAGATACAGTTCTCTTTTTGAGGGGAAAAAAAAAAGACCCTTCAAATAATGAATGAATAGTTTGTATTTTCTGTAAGTTCTGGCCTTATTTATATAAACAGAAGGAACCCTTTTGAACTTCTTAAGAGTACTATACATGTATCTTAGGTCAGTTTGATATTCAATACATAAAGCCTCCTGTTTATCCCCTCCCCCTGAAAAAATAAAATATCTTCTTTGCTCCTTTGCTAGCAGTTGCTTTGGAGAATATGGAAATAACTTTTTGACATACATTTTCAGACTCCTCTTGAAATATATTTTTTTTTTATTCAAAGACAAACTTCAGCACCACGATTTCTTGGGACAAAAAGACACATTTCCCAGGTAGAACATAAATGATAAATAGAGAGGTTTCCAGCAGCTTACAAAGCCTGCTACTTAATATTATTTTTCTGAATCTACGGTAAAGAAATTGATCTATTGATAATTTTAACAGGTGTCTGAGAAAATAAAGACCGTGTATCAAATTCCTGTCACTGGCAATGGTCGTCTCTTTGGGATGTCTCATCATGGAGACATTACAGATATTTGCAAAGGGAAATGAGAAGGCGTAAGTTATTTTATTTATAGGCAATTCAAATTCTTCCTGTGAAGAATTTATAGCATCACATAAAAAAGCTAAAATATCGACATTCTCACTTCCAATCTTGCACATCCTTTTAAGTCACTGTCCCTGAAATCCTCACATCCTCCCCAAACCCCCCCAAATGCTATTGTCACTCCTTCTAATATATTTTTGTAAGATCAGCTCTTTTCTGTCTACATCAAAGTCAGGTGACTGTACTGGTTTCCTGAACTTGCAGTAATTTGCTCTTTGACCTTGTTTAAAGTGTACAAATATTTACTTTGTGAATAATATGAATAATGTAACTCTTTATTTGTTCTTTATCTGTTCTGCTAAAAAGGTACCATGTGATATACCTATAAACTGTTGCTTATTTCTAAAACAGTAGCAAAATAAGTCATAAATACCGGTGTAAAACGATGGGGTGGACAGGCAGTTAATTGACTTGTGATGATTTGAGGGAGCTAGACTCAATTGATTTACTATTCATGGAGTTGATGAATTTTATTACATTATCAGTGTCATGTAGTAGGGAGTCCTTTTCGTCTGGGCTATTAATTTGAAGTTTTTACAACGGTTTTTACTAACCTGTGTACAAGGGCCAGCTTCAGCAAAATCACTTAAGCTTTTTCAAATGACAAATTCCTGTGCTCACCTGTTTCTGATTTCATCACGGTTTCCAAGGACGGGCCTTGGGACCTGCATTTTAAACAAGCAGCTCTAACTATTCTCACGTTAAAATGCTCGAGAGTCACTGGTTTATGACAAGATGTATATTCTAACCCAAATCTCCTGTTGAACTTGGTAGTCTGTTTATAGAACCAGCTATTAGTTTTTCTAGAACATTCTTGAATGTTCTACAGGTATTTCATATTGTTGCATTCTCCACCCACTGAACCTAGGAAGCACCTGAGACTCTGCCCACTCTATTTTATTTTATTTTTTACTTATTTGAGAGAGAGAATGAGAGAAAGCACAAGCGGGAGGAGGAGCAGAAGGAGAGGGAGAAGTAGGCTCCCCACTGAACAGGGAGTCCCATGCAGGGCTCAATCCCAGGACCCCGGGATCAGACACTTAACCAGCTGAACCACCCAGGCACCCCAACTGCCCACTCTCCATCAACACACAATCCATCAATACATGTCCCCATGTCTAGTATCTTAAGATTCTCGAGTCTATCATCTCTTCTCTATCCCCATCCTTCCCTAACATGCCAAGTTGCTAAGACTTTTCATAATGTAAAGCAATGTGACCAAGTAGAGTGTATCATGTCCCTTTTTGAGCTTCCAAGTGACACAAAAAGAGGGAACAGTGGCAGTGGGCTGCCACTCATGCAGGCAAGAAGCCTTTCTTTGTTGCTATCTATATCTGTAGAAAACCAAATAGCAACAGTAAAACTGTTGGTCTGCTTTAATTACCATGATTAAACAGTGTTAATAATAAAATACTCCTCATTATGGGATTTTCCCCACCAATTTCTGCACACTGTTGGCCCACATATACTTTGTACATATTTTTATGATCTTTACACATGCCACTTTATGTTATAATTGTCTGTTGACACATTTTTCTCTTGCCCTAAAATCTCAGCTCTTTATGTATTTTCTATCTCCCAGCAACTAGCAGAACACTCCCTATGCATTAATAAATGCAAATCTTCCATACTGGAATAAATGGATTATTACTGCATTATATATAAGGCATGGATCAAACTGGAAGACAAGGTATGCGTATCTGCATACTCATTCCCACAGAAATCTCTGTAAATTGTGATACAATAGTAAATGACTATGGAAAACAAGGAGATGCCATTATTGGATTAGGTAATTCAAAGAATAATTGAGTGAAGAAGTCAAACAGGTGTGACTATTTGAATAAACCACTCCCCTAACACCAGCTGGAGAGTACATCAAATAGAAGAATAACATATAGACACACACATAACCCTCTACCAATAGGTAAACACGGAATATCAGACTCAAAATGAACAAAGACACACACACACACACACACACATTACTAATATTTAAGGAAAATGAGCAACATTGTTTTATAGAAGCACCAAACCATAGAAGTGTTAATGATAAAAACAGTGAAGATAGTATAGAAAATGTAGAATAAGTATAACTAGTATACTCAGATGAAGAAGAAGGAATATTTAATTCTGTAAGAAAGAATAGTTTATTTGTGTGTGTTTGAGAAAGGGACACTTAAAATCTAAACAGCGTCATCATGGGTACAAACAAAAACTCAGTTGACACATTTGGTAGCGAAATAGGATGGGTTGTTTGAACAGAAATATTAAGCCAGAGAATAATCCCAGTATTTAGCATAAAATGTTAAAAAAAATCTTTGAAAAATAGCTAAAATAGTAGAGAAATTGGCTCTGAAATTTAGAATACTTTTGTCACAAGGTAGCAAAATAAAATCTGTCCACATGGAAATTAAAAGCCAATCTTCCAGCTAACTACTAGGTCAAAAGGGTGCTATATAATAAGTATGTGTTGTGGCCCAAGTTATTCAAGGAAGTTTTTTACTAAAAATCATGAAATTGTTGTGTTAGAAAAGGAGAAATCTTGGAGAAAATGTTTTAATCATTCAACTCAAGAAATTAGGGGGAAAATAAATCTAAAGCATGAGAAAACAATTGCTAAAGTAAAATAAGAAATTAGTGAAATTTAAACCAAATTAAAATAAGAAATTAGTGAAATTTAAACTAAAAATTTGATAAGCAGAACTGAATGCTCTTTTAAAAGATGAATAAAATATAGAAAACATTAACACATATGCTAAAAAACCCCTAGGAGGTACAAAAGCAGTATAAGGTATACATTTTATACCTTTTATACTTATAAAAGGCATAAAAATTTAAAGAAAATATTATGTATATTTTGCATAAAAATTTTGAAGAATTGGATCAAATAGACAAAGTATTGGGAAATTATCAAATGACAAGATGAGTTTTAACAATATGTAGAACACTTGCACACATGGGTAGAACAACTAGCAGGACACCTGGGTGGCTCAGTCAGTTAAGCATTTGCCTTGGGCTCAGGTCATGATCCCAGGGTCCTGGGATTGAGTTCTGCATCAGGATCCTTGCTCATCAGGGAGCCTGCTTCTCCCTCTGCCTGCGGCTCCCCCTGCTTGTGCTCTCTCTCTGACAGATAAATAAAGTCTTTAAAAAAAAAAAAAAACTATAGCATAAACCAAAATTGCAGAAATCATTTCTAAGGAGGCATCAGGCTCTGATGATTTTACTAAAAAGTCTTCTAAATTTTTAAGAAATGAATTATTTTCCATATTAATTTTTCTGGAGCAGTGAAAGTGTGGAAGCCTTTTTAAAATAATCCTGCCATCATAGTGTAATTCCAATACACTAAATGGATCTGAATTTCACCTATAACTTAATCATAGGGCACCTGGGTGGCTCAGTGGTTTAAAGCCTTTGATCTCAGGGTCATGGGATCGAGTCCCGAGTTGGGCTCTCTGCTTAGCCGGGAGCCTGCTTCCCGTCCTCTCTCTCTGCCTGCCTCTCCATCTACTTGTGATTTCTCTCTGTCAAATAAATAAATAAAATCTTTAAAACAAAAAAATTGAAACAAACATCCTGAATATAATATTAGTAAGTTGAAGCCAACAACATGTTAATTGGATGATACATTTTTATGTCAGGAATGCAGATTGCTTCGACGGCATAAAAATCATAACATAAAAATTGGTTACTATATTAACAAATCAAATTAAAAAGAAATTACATGACTGCTTCCACTGATGAAAATGCATCTGATGAATTTCAATTCTCAATCTTCACTTTTAATTGAAACTTGAAAATTTAACAGTAATCCAGAGTAGAATCCACAAGCAAGCACTACATGTATCTGTCATATATGTCTCTAATCCATGTATGTTAGCCTTAGATGATATTTCTAACTCCATCATTCCCTCTATATTTACTATTTGACAATCTACTCTAAGAATGTATGAATTTTGGTATGTTTATCATTCAATTAGAAATATTTCTTAACTTTTAAAATTCCTTTAACCTTTATGTTTTAACTTCCCCATATTAAGGCCTTGCTAGGTAACTTCTTTTTTTTTTCTTTTTTTATTATTTTGATTCCAAATTAATTCTGTTATTGAGGAACCTGTGTAGCTCAGTTAGTTAAGCATCTGACTCTTGATCTCAGCTCATATCCTAATCTCAGGGTTGTGAGTTTAAGCCTTAAGTTGGTCCCCATGCGGGGCATGGAGCCTACAAATAGATTAGATAGATAGATAGATAGAGAGATGATAGATAAATAAAATTCTGTTCTTGTCCATTAACCTACTCTGTAAGGCTTTAATATTTGGGAATTTACAGAATCATATTTATCGCCTAGCATATGTTTCATTGGTACTGGAAAAGAAGGAATATTCTTCAGTTCCTGGAGTCTTATTTCATAAATTGGTCAATGTGGCTGATAGTTTGGGTCAGGTTTTCTATGTATTTTCCAGTTGTTTTGTTTCATTTTATCACTCTAGGAATGGGTGCTAGTATCTCCAACTATAATTGTGATTTTTCTGTTTTTCTCTTCAATTTGTTGATTTTTTTCTTCATACACTATCAAGTTATTAAACACATATGGAGTTATAATTACTGTGTTTTCCTCATGAATTGATTCTTTTAGTGTACTGGAAATATCCCTCCGTGTCTTTGGTTTGCCCTTTGTCTTGAAGTCTTCTGTATGGTCTGAATATTAATAGTGCCTGTACAGCTTACTTATGCATACTCTTGGCATGACATTTTTTTCTGTCCATTTACTTTCCATTTATCTCTGTTTTTCATATATACAGTGTGTCTCTTACACGTAATATATATTTGGGTTGTATTTATTTTATCTGTTCTGACAAATTTTGCTTTTTAATTTGAATGTTTAAGCAAGTATGTTTAACATAATTATTGATATGAGCGGATACCAATGTATCATTTTGTTGTTTGTTTCCTGTTTGCCCCACTTGCTTTTTAACTTTTTTTCATTTTGCCTTCTGTTTCCAGTGCTTTCTAGGAATTTTAATATGCATTTGTAAATCAATATCAAAATCAATTTGGAGTTAATGTTGCACTTCTTCATTTAAAATATAAGAAACTTACAGCAGGTTAGTCCCATTTCACTTTTCTTTCTTTGTGTTATTTTCATTGTATGTTGTTTAAAAATATTTATAGAATCAAAAAATACGGCTTTCTATATCTGTCTATACATTCACTATATCTGTATTTCTTGATCTCTTCCTATAGATCCTAGTTTTTGTCTGGTATTATTTTTCTTTAACCTGAACTTTCTATGGTGGTTTTTTGAAGCAAATCTTTTGGTAATGAATTCTCTGAAGTATCATTTACCTGAAAATAGCTTTACTTTGCTTTAATTTTTTTATTGATACTTTCATAAGATAAAGACTCAAAGGTTGACATTTTGGGGTTTTTTTAGAGCAATTTTTAGTTCACAGCAAAATGGAATGGAAGGTACAGAGAATCTGATATACCCCCTGTTCTCACATATACACAGTGCCCCCCACGATCAACATCTTGCACCACAGCAGTACGTTTGTTACAAAAGATGAAGCTGTGTTGACACATCATTATCATTCATAGTCCCTAGTTTACATTAGAGTTCACTCTTGGTGTTTATATTATATGGGTTTTGACAAATGTGTAGTGACAGATATCCTCCATTGTAACATCCTACCAGAATAGTTTCACTGCCCTAAAATCCTCTCTTCTCTGCCTGTTTGTCTCTCCCTTCCCTCAACACCAAGCTACAACTGATCCTTTTACTATCTCCACAGTTTTGTCTATTATAGAATATCATGTAATTGAAATTATGTAGTTGTGGTTTTCTTTCTTTTTCTTTCTTTCTTCTATCTTGGGATGTTTGAGATTCTTGAACCGTTTTATATTTTTGGAACAAACTTTGAGCATTATTTAGTAATATTTCTTCCAGTATTTGTTTTTTCTCCATGTGTTTTAATTTTCTCTTTTTGGGCTTTAATTACTCATGTATTGCATTGCTTGAGATTAATAGATAGCACATCAGAGTTCTGCTCATTCTTTCTCACTATTTTTTCTCTTTTCTTTAGATTTGATAATTCTTGTTTGTTCCTTTATTTTTTTTAGGAGATTCATTTACTTATTTTATTTTATTTATTTATTTTTAAGATTTTATTTATTTATTTGACAGACAGAGATCACAAGTAGGCAGACAGAGAGAGAGGAAGGGAAGCAGGCTCCCAGCTGAGCAGAGAGCCTGATGCAGGGCTCAATCCCAGGATCCTGGGATCATGACCTGAGCCGAAGGCAGAGGACTTCAACCCACTGAGCCACCCAGGCACCCCCATTTACTTATTTTAGAAATAGAGAGCAAGAGCACATGAGTGGGAGAGGCAGAGAAAAAGAGAGAAATAAAGAGAGAGAGAGAATCTCAAACAAACTCCATACTCAGCATGGAGTAGATGTGGGGCTTGACCTCAGGAGCCTGAGATCATGACCTGAGCTGAAATCCAGAGTCTGAAGCTTAACCAGCTGAATCATCCAGGTGCCCTGCTTTATTTATTTATTTATTTTTTTGACATTAATGTATGTGTTTTAGAGAGAAAGAGAGAGGAAATGCAAGTGGGGGAAGGGGCAGAAGGAGAGGGAGAGAATCTTAAGCAGATTCCCCATAGAGCACAGAGTGAAAACAGGTCTCAATGCAGGACTCTATCTCATGACCCTGAGATTAGGACCTGAGCTGAAATAAAAAATATGATGCTTAACTAACTGAATCACCCAGGTTTCCTCTAATTTTTATTACTTTAAGTTCACTGATCCATTCCTCTGCTATACCCAGTGCACAAGTTTTTCATTTTTGCATTACATGTTTTGAATCTAGATTTCATTTGGTAGTTTGTAACAGTTTTGAATTATCTTTTGATATTCCCCATTCTTTCAACCATTAATAACTTTTTAAAAGTTTTTTTTCTTGAATATATTTATTACAACTTTCCATTCTATTATAACTTCTTTGAATTCTTTGCCTATTATTCATTTGGGGGTCATATGGATGTTGTAAAAAAATAGTTGAAACTATCATTATTTTCAAATAATCAATATTTACCTTGAGATTCAATACTAAAATTATTAAAATCTAATGAGTTGGATATATAACCAACATAAAATAATCAAGACATTTAGTTTATAAATATACTCAAAATGCACAAACTTGTTTTAAATAATAAAAATTTATTAACACAAATTGATGTAATTTTTTTTAATAAAATGCCTCACTAATGTAAAGATGTATATTCTCCAAGAACTAATCAAACTCAAGGAAATTTTCTTTTAACACATTGTGTATTTTATTTTATTTATTTATTTTTAATTTTTTATTTATTTTCAGCATAACAATATTCATTCATTCAATTTTCACCACACCCAGTGCTCCATGCAATCCGTGCCCTCTATAATACCCACCACATGGTACCCCAACCTCCCACTCCCCCCGCCACTTCAAAGATCAGATATGACATTTGTGTGTGTGTGTGAAATATTATGACACTTAAGTTCATCTGGAAGAAAAATGTATCAATAGAAATCCAAACATGACTGAAGGTGAGTACAGGGAGCAGGTACCAAAATACACTAAAAAAGCGATAATCATTAAAAAATATGAATATTGGTTTTGGCATCTTCCCTGCCAATATCTTATTCCAAACTATCATCCTGTTTTACCTCCATTAATGCATTACCTTCTAAACTGCTATTTCTGTTTCTACTATTCTCCTTTGTCATTTATCTCCAGCACAGCTTCTAAAATAATCCCATTAAAATATAAGTCAGATGATGTTATTTCTAGGCACAAAAATTGCCAATGGCTTCTTATGTCACTCAAAATAAAAGGGAAAAAATCCATAAATTAACTCTAAGGCCCATAGAAGATCTGGCTTGTATTTATTTCTCTTTTTCTCATCTCCTATTGTGCCTTCTCACTACGAGGCCTCCTTGATGTTAGGCAAACACCCTGAGCATGCTCCTGCCTTGAGAATAAGCAACTAAATAGGCGGCAGGGAAGCCAGGCCCTTCTTTGGCAGGTGGCAGAGTGAAGCAATGCAGCAAGTAGAAGGGGCAGCTGCAATTTCTAGATCATGAAGCAGAGGTTCCATGAATGTGCATCGTCCACCATTGCAGAGCTGGCTCCCAAAGGTAGATAGTGTCTGGAGTTGGTTCCTCCCTTCTAGTCACTGCTGTTCAGCTTCCTGTAGCAGATGTGAGCTGTTCTGCTTGCAGCAATGATCAGAGAGAGGGCCCCTGGTACCATATTTCTCAATACATGTAATTTTACAGAGTGGCTTTATTTTGGGAACTCCATTCCTTTCCACTGAGCAATTGTCGAGCTGTGCCAGTTCTCCCTTATCTCTTTAACTCCACAATTTAGGAAAAGAGATTTGTTGCCTATGACACTCTTTTCTATAGAAACAACCCTGACATCCTCTCACAAAATTTTCCTTCATTTTCTCAGATGCCTTTATTCAACAATGAATACTTTGGTGTGTTAATCCAAACTGTCATTGCTCTTTCCCAGAGCATGGCCTGCTCCGTGTACTTCGCCTTTGTCAAACGGTACTACTTACAACATTCTCCAAGGCGACTCTTTATTTCTGTCTACACAAAGAGCCACTGGTGGCTATTTTCACTGAGAGAAGAAATAAGATATATGATGGGGCACCTAAATTCAACAGCATAATTGCATCCTTTTTGAGGTTTAAATATCTACTTTGAGTTTGTTTAAAGAGAGTATGGAGATAAAAAGGAAGGAGGAAGATTCTTTGGATATCTGGAGTGAAGATGAATACCATGGAAGGTGAAGAAAAATAGTCTGAGGAAGAAGTTTGTCTTACTCACTTAAGACATTTTTTTAATACTTTAAATACCAATAAGTAGAATGTCGGGTGAGAGGTAGAAGTCTTGTATAATGTGGTAATATTCCATTTTCATAGGAAAAATCTTATTCAGTACTTTGAAGCCTGTTTTATTTCACCTGGATAACTTTCAGAGCCCTCCCCCTCCCCCTTTTTAAATACTCAGTCTGACTAGGAAGAGCTATTGATTGTAAAGTGTAAAATGATTCTGATTAACTTTGCAGTGCTGCAGCCAAAGCTTATTTAAGAAACGTTTAACCTTAGAAACCCATAATTCAAGTCTCTATCTGCACCAACCAATTTTTATTTTGTCTTTGGCTAGTCAATAATCTCTTCAATTTCTTTAACTTCCTCTTGTAAGCTTGTGATGTGTTCAGTTACTGTCACTGACAAGCATTACCTAAATAATGACACAAATAAGCAAAGTGATATAGAAGGTGGCTTGTTGGTTTTGGCACAACAGACAGAAGAACTGGTTAGTACAGAGTTGCTAGCAGAGTGATTGTAGGCAGCATTGAGAATAATTTGTTATGTTCTATTATTACAGTAATTTTCACAAGTTAATTCTATAATTTCCATACATTTTGTTTCTAGGCTTCAGTCTAGATAGCATTTACTGACTGTCTTGAGCTCACTAAGCCTTTTTTTTTTTTTTTTTGACAGTGATCAGTTTGCTTTTATAATCACGTATTGAGTTCCTAATTGTTGTTACAGTGTTTTTTATTTCTTCAACCTCCACATAAATCTTTTTCATATGTTAAAGTTCTCTTCTGAAGTGGTCCACATTATTTTCTATTTTCTGAAACATACATTAGTTATTGTGAAATATATATCAGTAACTAAGTCTCCTTTGAGTTTGTTTGAATTGTCTCTATTTTCTTTTGGTCTTGTTGTTTGGTGTGCCTTGTTATATTGATTAAATGTTAGACACTGTGTTGAAAAAACTGTAGAGGCTTTGCACTAAGTTATCTTCCTCTAGAGTGGACTCATCCTATCCTCTGGAATGCAGCAGAAAGTTGGATCAACTCAACCTAGTTGCAGACTGTGCTCACTCAGTTTAGTGTCCAGTCTTTATGTAAGCTTTGATCTACTTTTGGTCTTCTTACACTCATCCATCTTCAGTGGTTTTAATCCATAGCCTGGAGTTTCCTAAGATCTATTTAACTTTGTAGGTCATGAACTCTAACTTTTGCTTCCTAGCATAAAGGGATGACCAAAATTCTCATATGCCTTTCAGCTATTTTCATTTTATACTTCTTGGTATTTTGCTTTTCTCAGGTTAATCAGCAAATGACTCCAGAATAAAATGAGTTTCAAGTATTGGGTGTAATTCTTTTTGACCTCACTTCTCCCTTGGATCTTGTTTCCTCAATACTTGGCTGCCTTAGCAGCCTTGAACTTCAAGTTTTGTGTTCATTAAGCTGATGATATTGCCTGAAAACACTCTCCATCTGTTATTGACAACACCTTTTCTTCCTATCCAGCCCATCTCCTCATGCTAAGGCTCTGCAAATGTCCTAGGATATATCAGAAAGCAAAAAATTGAGTTAACTTAAATTATTTTTCCTTCTCTCTATAATCTGGACCCTTCAATTCTTTCTGTTAATAATGCTCTGATGCCTACAAACAGATGTTTTATATTTTATGGGACTTCCAAATTTTTTTCTCTAGAAACACTGGTATGCTAGAAGTTACAGCATCTACAAACAATAGAAATTTCTTGGCCAACCTTTTAACATATGATTTGTTGTCAAAGATTGCTTGATAATATTTATTTCCATTTTGGTATTTTAGATATGATTCTTTTTAAAATTCATTCACTTATGTTGTGTGAAAAAAGGAAACCATCTTAATAAATAAATACTTCCAAATATGTCATAACTCCAGAATTTTAGAATTTGAGTTTCTCTGGATGAAATTCTCTAAATTTGATTTCAGGCCAAAGAAAGATATTTTGGAAGAAAAAAAAATAAAATAAACTAGGTCAATTCATTATTATTATTATTATTATTTTGGTAACTGTGTTCCATCATCATTTATAAATATGAGTGTGTAGGTATAAAGGTGAGGTAACAAACAGAATTGTTTTTCAAGTAGAGATAACACTGAAACAGCTACTATTCTCTAAACAGAAGAAATAATAAAGTTTGATTTTAATTTTTATTTTCATATAATTTTCTGTCTTTTACCACTTGCTTATTTGCTTATTCTGTCATTAAATTCCAGTTTTTAGAGTTTAACAGTACATTCTCTGTAGTACATGTATTATATAGCTTTTCTGTAGCTACTCATTAACATTCATAATAGTTATAATTAAGAAAGTGTTAAAAGCCTTTTTCAATAGGAAGTGGACCAAATTGAAAAATATGTGGGAATAAGAAGGGAGATATTGACAATTGGTTGAAATCAGTCACTTATTAAGGAGAGTAAAATTGTTTTTCTAAAATATAAAGTGATCAAAAGAAACCACAATGTTTGGAAGATATGAAATTAATATTGCCAAAGAAATTATGGGTTCTCCAAAGTTAAAAATATTTGAGAAAACAAGTATTGTGATAAAAGCATTATAAAAGCCATCTCATTTGGGTTAATTCATTTCTTAGCTATTGACGTGATTATTTCAAAGGATTCTGAAAATCATACAGGATAATACAATATAGAAGAAAGTAATTTATTTTAAGGGGAATGGTTTTGTGTAATAATTTTCAGTTCACTGAAAGCCTTTTATTATTTTGATATATTTAAACATGATAAGCAAAACTGTTTTAAAACTTGTGTGTGATAGTTCTGATTAGCATCCCTTATAGGTCTATAGATGTGTTTCTATAGTTGCTCTGTTTCTCTCAATTTTTAAACTCACTATCTTGTCTTCTCATATATGGTTAGTTTTGATTGAGTGCTAGACATTGTATTTAAAAAATTGAAGAGATAAATTGAGGCCTGGATTATGGTATCTTCCTTCTGAGAATTACATTTGTGTCTGCAAGGTGGCTAGGGATTCTAGCCATCTCAGGTCACATTCATACAATCAAGAATTGAAATAATCCCCAAATAGGTCTAGACCTTGCCAAGGTTGATTTATTTCTGTTTTACTCTTGCCTGTAGGGAGTATGAGGTTTCAGAATACTAATTTGAAAGCAGGGAAGGTTTTCCAGGGATTTATTTCCCCCATTGCTAAACCCCCAGTTTTAATTTGTATTTCCATATACTTGTGAGAGTTTGGTCATCCAGCTCAATAGCTTAGCTGTTCAGTATTTTTTTTTTCTTCTGAAACTGGAAGAGACTCTTAGGAGAAAAGCAATCTCAAGTGCTTATTTCAACTTACAAGATTTATTTATTTTCTTGGATCTTGACACTATAATTTTTCAGTGAGATGTTAATTCTCCATTGCATTCAGATCTTTTTTATACATATTTTATCTAGATTTTCAATCTGTTTTCAAGGGGAAATTTGACATGAAATGCCTAGGTTATCATTACTGTAATAGAACACCCTGAAAATAGTTAAATATGACCAGAAGTTATTTTTTCCTGCAACCCCAAAATGTGGAACCATATTTTGCCCAAATTATTCACTGAAGAGAACTATTTGAATCATATTTTATTCATTTTATTACATTAGGTTTTAAAACTTAGTTGTAATGTATGTTTAACCTAATATGTTAAAATAATACAGAAAAATATTTATAAAAAGCTAATAATTTCTCTCCTCCTCACTTCCTCACAACCTTGACCAATCTCTGTCCCTTGAAATAGCCAATCTTCAGCATGTATATATCTACACTTATCTTTAAGTATATGTACAAGCTTTATATACACACATTTATTTTTAAGAAATAAAATTTATTTCATACTCAGTGTGTTAATTTATTTATTTATTTATTTATTTTTTTTGTTTAAAGATTTTATTTTTATTTTTTATTTTATTTTTTATTTTTTTTTATTTTTTTTTTATTTTTTTTTTAAATTTTTTATTTTTTATAAACATATATTTTTTATATACATATATTTTTATCCCCAGGTCTGTGAATCACCAGGTTTACACACTTCACAGCACTCACCAAATCACATACCCTCCCCAATGTCCATAATCCCACCCCCTTCTCCCCAACCCCCTCCCCCCGGCAACCCTCAGTTTGTTTTGTGAGATTAAGAGTCATTTATGGTTTGTCTCCCTCCCAATCCCATCTTGTTTCATTTATTCTTCTACCCACTTAAGCCTCCATGTTGCATCACCACTTCCTCATATCAGGGAGATCATATGATAGTTGTCTTTCTCTGCTTGACTTATTTCGCTAAGCATGATACGCTCTAGTTCCATCCACGTTGTTGCAAATGGCAAGATTTCATTTCTTTTGATGGCTGCATAGTATTCCATTGTGTATATATACCACATCTTCTTGATCCATTCATCTGTTGATGGACATCTAGGTTCTTTCCATAGTTTGGCTATTGTGGACATTGCTGCTATAAACATTCGGGTGCATGTGTCCCTTTGGATCACTACATTTGTATCTTTAGGGTAAATACCCAATAGTGCAATTGCTGGGTCATAGGGCAGTTCTATTTTCAACATTTTGAGGAACCTCCATGCTGTTTTCCAGAGTGGCTGCACCAGCTTGCATTCCCACCAACAGTGTAGGAGGGTTCCCCTTTCTCCGCATCCTCGCCAGCATCTGTCATTTCCTGACTTGTTGATTTTAGCCATTCTGACTGGTGTGAGGTGATATCTCATTGTGGTTTTGATTTGTATTTCCCTGATGCCGAGTGATATGGAGCACTTTTTCATGTGTCTGTTCGCCATCTGGATGTCTTCTTTGCAGAAATGTCTGTTCATGTCCTCTGCCCATTTCTTGATTGGATTATTTGTTCTTTGGGTGTTGAGTTTGCTAAGTTCTTTATAGATTCTGGACACTAGTCCTTTATCTGATATGTCGTTTGCAAATATCTTCTCCCATTCTGTCAGTTGTCTTTTGATTTTGTTAACTGTTTCCTTTGCTGTGCAAAAGCTTTTGATCTTGATGAAATCCCAGTAGTTCATTTTTTCCCTTGCTTCCCTTGCCTTTGGTGTTGTTCCTAGGAAGATGTTGCTGCGGCAGAGGTCGAAGAGGTTGCTGCCCGTGTTCTCCTCAAGGATTTTGATGGATTCCTTTCGTACATTGAGGTCCTTCATCCATTTTGAGTCTATTTTTGTGTGTGGTGTAAGGAAATGGTCCAATTTCATTTTTCTGCATGTGGCTGTCCAATTTTCCCAGCACCATTTATTGAAAAGGCTGTCTTTTTTCCATTGGACATTCTTTCCTGCTTTGTCGAAGATTAGTTGACCATAGATTTGAGGGTCTATTTCTGGGCTCTCTATTCTGTTCCATTGATCTATGTGTCTGTTTTTGTGCCAGTACCATGCTGTCTTGATGATGACAGCTTTGTAATAGAGCTTGAAGTCCGGAATTGTGATGCCACCAACGTTGGCTTTCTTTTTCAATATCCCTTTGGCTATTCGAGGTCTTTTCTGGTTCCATATAAATTTTAGAATTATTTGTTCCATTTCTTTGAAAAAGATGGATGGTACTTTGATAGGAATTGCATTAAATGTGTAGATTGCTTTAGGTAGCATAGACATTTTCACAATATTTATTCTTCCAATCCAGGAGCATGGAACATTTTTCCATTTCTTTGTGTCTTCCTCAATTTCTTTCATGAGTACTTTATAGTTTTCTGAGTATAGATTCTGTGTCTCTTTGGTTAGGTTTATTCCTAGGTATCTTATGGTTTTGGATGCAATTGTAAATGGGATTGACTCCTTAATATCTCTTTCTTCTGTCTTGCTCTTGGTGTAGAGAAATGCAACTGATTTCTGTGCATTGATTTTATATCCTGACACTTTACTGAATTCCTGTATAAGTTCTAGCAGTTTTGGAGTGGAGTCTTTTGGGTTTTCCACATATAGTATCATATCATCTGCGAAGAGTGATAATTTGACTTCTTCTTTGCCGATTTGGATGCCTTTAATTTCCTTTTGTTGTCTGATTGCTGAGGCTAAGACCTCTAGTACGATGTTGAATAGCAGTGGTGATAATGGACATCCCTGCCGTGTTCCTGACCTTAGCGGAAAAGCTTTCAGTTTTTCTCCATTGAGAATGATATTTGCGGTGGGTTTTTCATAGATGGCTTTGATGATATTGAGGTATGTGCCCTCTATCCCTACACTTTGAAGAGTTTTGATCAGGAAGGGATGTTGTACTTTGTCAAATGCTTTTTCAGCATCTATTGAGAGTATCATATGGTTCTTGTTCTTACTTTTATTGATGTGTTGTATCACATTGACTGATTTGCGGATGTTGAACCAACCTTGCAGCCCTGGAATAAATCCCACTTGGTCGTGGTGAATAATCTTTTTAATGTACTGTTGAATCCGATTGGCTAGTATTTTGTTGAGTATTTTCGCATCTGTGTTCATCAAGGATATCGGTCTATAGCTCTCTTTTTTGGTGGGATCCTTGTCTGGTTTTGGGATCAAGGTGATGCTGTTAATTTATTTTAATAAATTTCTATATAAGTTATCAAGACACTTAAAAATATCTATAGAACTGTATCAATTTTTGGTAGACAGAGTAATTCTCTAAAATAAGAAAACTTGAGATTGTTTTTCTTTTTCGCAGCAAGATGTGTTTTAGTGCTCACGTGTATTTTATTATCTTCTTTCATTAGTTTCAGAGGGCAAAGTCATTATAAGACTTTGACTTGAGTGACTTCTAAGTTCTCTGAGTATCACATTCTAAAAGCAGAAGCTACTGGGAATGAGTAGCATCCAGTACTCTTTAAGGGCTGCTTCATGTTAGGCAAAATATGTTTGCAAGTTTAGGGGCTTTATGGACTATAGAAGAAATTTTACAGACAGACACATATTCAATACTTATATGTATTAAATAAATAAAATAATTAACATAAATATATTAATAATTAGATTTCTAATTAATTTATTATTAATTAGAATACTGTACCAATTTAATTATATATGTATATATTCACACAAACCCATAGTATATGAAGCCAAACATTATATTCATATGAGATTTGATATGAAAACTCTGTTTTTTGACTCAGAGCTCTTGACTGTCCCCCCAATCCATTGTACTTGAATTTTGTCAGTTTCATTGAATTTACATGTTCTTTTTGATCTTTGAATTTTCTCAGAACTCTGTATTTTGTTACCTGTTTTGTTTGTGCTTTGGTGCCCAGTTTTACTCCACAATGTGTTAGAACAAGGCTGACAAAAACTACTTTCCTATTCAAATTCCCATTTTTTTTCTTCAGTTGGGAAAAAAAGTCACTTGAGTCTCACAAATTGCCTTAATATCTCAAGAGTTTTATGAATTTCTATCAATTTTTGGCTGATAGGTTAAGAGGATGCATGATTATCCTGTAGAAGTTCTCTTATTAGAAATGATTGTCCTAAGTATTTGACCAGTTAAACAGAAATTTCATTTAAAGTGGGTTGGGGTGCCTAGGTGTCTCGGTCGGTTAAGCATCTGACTCTTGATTTCTGCTCAGGGTTGTAAGTGCGGAATCTACCTAAGATTCTCTCTCTTTCACTTTCCTTTTTTTTTTTTTTTTTTTAAATATTTTATTTATTTGACAGAGAGAAAGAGAGAGATCACAAGTAGGCAGAGAGAAGCGGGGAAGCAGGCTCCCCTCTGAGCAGAGAGCCCAACATGGGACTCGATTTCAGGACCCTGAGATCATGACCTGAGCTGAAGGCAGAGGTGTAATCCACTGAGCCACCCAGGCGCCCCTTTCCCTTTCCTTCTATCCCACCCCCCCTTTCCCTCTCTAAAAAGAAAACAGGTAATCATACAGTATGATTCATACATCTATATATACACAAATATCTTACACATTTTATTTTATGGTGAATTATATATATGTAGTGTTTTGGCCAATCAATCAATACACTTCAAGTTCTTATTTAGTATTAATCAAACTTCTTTTATTATAATACAAGGAATTTGGCATCATCAGTTAGGATGTTCTGTTATATTTATTATATAAATATTCCAATAATCCATTACATACATTTTTCACATTTGGCTTATTTAAAAATTCATGGGAATTTAAAGATACTTGCAGTGCAATTTAAAAGAGGAAAGCTTACAATTCTTTTCCTCACACTTAATGTGACAGCATTTTTTTTTAGTAACTCATTTTTACTGGGTTTTTACTAAGAATTCAACTTAGTTTTAAGGGAAATGACAATTCTTCTTTTATTGTCTTCATATTTCATCTTAAAACTTGCTTAAATAGTTTTGGGGGAAAACACAACTGGTCCTTATTAAGCATGCAGGTCAGTAGGTGCTAGCAGACATGGGTAAATATGCCAAAGGTTGTTTGTCCACTGGTATCCAGTATACCGGGGACCACATGCTATCCAGGGAGTGGAATACCCTTGCAAATGAATGGAGAGCTGGTTAAAATGTGTTTCATTTGCTATAGTGGATATATTTGCCCATCCATTAGATCTCCAAAATAGGAGTAGGGAAGATATCTGGTGGTTGAAAAATGCCTTCTCCTATTGGGCCTATGCTATGGAATACTATTTTAAAGATTTTATTTATTTATTTGTCAGAGAGAGAGAGAGAGAGCAAGAGCGCGTGCACAAGTAGACAGAGAGGCAGGCAGAGAGAGACCAGAAAGCAGGCTCCCCGCTGAGCAGAGAGCCTGATGTGGGGCTTGATCCCAGGACCCTGAGATCATGACCTAAGCCAAAGGCAGAGGCTTAACCCACTGAGCCACCCAGGTGCCCCTGGAATGCTATTTTAATCAAAGACTGCTACAAAATAGTTTCCAGATTTTTACCTAAATAATTTTTGTAAGTCTTTTTATTTAGTTTACTTCTCTAGAAATTGCTGAAAATGTTGGTGCTATTTCTGGAAATTGCTATGCATTTTCTATTTTCCATTTCAAAATTGTATCTGCATTGTAGGTGATTCTCTGGCTACCCAAGAAATTTAATATTTTATTGTAGAATTATACTATGCTAAAATATTATAGTATACTAAAATACTATATTATTTTTTCTTACTAGAAATTTTACAATTCAAGGGCTGTATCCAAAAAAATGATCTTTTGGACCAAATTGGCCAGCCAAATTTAGCAATAAATTGATAACTATTTTTCCCCAATCTTTTATCTATAAATTGTAATCTTTGAATCAACCAATTGTTTTGGCCTCCCCTTACACATCACCTAAGCAGGTTTATTTCACAGTCCAGTTACCATTGTGTCTGACTCACATAAACACACTTGGAGCTCATTTGCAAATTCTCACACTAAATACCAAATTAAAGTATGCTTTTGATTAACAAGCTTTATCAACCTATAAATCTCCTACATGACTATAGTAAGAGCTAGAGTTCCTTAAAACCATTGTCACATAATCATTAACTTGCCCACTTTCTCTCAGCCCATTTCATATCTGTAGGCAAAAATATAAATCCATTAAAATACAATTCTACAAACTTCCCTTGTTTCTTTGGGTTCCAGAGTGGGGTGTGATTGAAATAAGCCCTGGGTGATCTGTTGTTAATATCTTTTTAAGAAAGCCAGGAAAATCACAGTGACTTAAAAATGAAACTCATGAATTCATTTTAAAGTTCACATAAATCTGAAACTTGAAGTTGAACTTGAAGGTCACATGAAACATAAGAACTGGAAGCCCTAGGGTTTCTTAGCATGTTGGTTATTCTAGTTCTGTCAGTTCTGAGTGACCAGGCCAACTTCCTTTGGAACACTGAATTATGAAAGTACATCTAGTTCTGTATAACTTCTGTGTACATTAGTAAAGATCTTAAAATTCTTCAAAAAACAATTAGTGGACATTTTGTGGATTTTCATCTCTGTAATGTGACTTTCTTTTTTGTACTGATTCTCTTACTGATTGAGGGTTTGAGAGAACATGTTCATTGAACAGATTTCTTCATTCTTATAGGACACTGCCCTCTTCCGCTGTGGTTGAAGTGCCCTTCTTGGCACTCCACTCCTCTACCAGGCTCTCTTGACTCTTGCTGGGTACCCGCTTTGGATACCACACTCTCTGTTGAGCATTCACCCACTGTGCATCTGCTAGGGAATGTCTCTGCTCGACTGAATGTGCCCTCAGGTACCTTTCCCTTAGGAGCTTCCAACTAATTAGTCCAAGTCTTGTGACAAAAAAGCTACATGGTCGTCCATGGCAAAGTGGAATAAAATATTTCTCCTTTGCTAGTAGTACAGTGTTGAAAATAACACAAAGCATGATTCCTTTGCCAGATATAGAGTAGGCTTTTAAAATAAATTGTTATTTCAGTTTTTAACCGCCCCTACCATGCCTCTTGTTGAGTCAGGAGGAGGTATGAATATCAGACATCACTCAGAGGGTGAAGGCTTTGTTAGTGGGTCAGTTCATAGTCCTCTGCTCCATTACTGCTCAGAGTGACTTTT
The DNA here is from genome assembly GCF_030435805.1 of Mustela lutreola. Classification (NCBI taxonomy): domain Eukaryota; kingdom Metazoa; phylum Chordata; class Mammalia; order Carnivora; family Mustelidae; genus Mustela; species Mustela lutreola. Next base: position 80,366,298 of record NC_081301.1, on the reverse strand, counting down.
CTCCCCAAGAAGCTCTTAATTTTGCTGCTACAAATAGATTGTTGTGGCATCCGTTTGATTTCTCCATTCCACAAACTGAGGTTTTGGGGTTTTTTCATTTTATGTATGTCTGTATGTATTTTTCTAGCTTTATTGCAATATAATTGGTGTACAATATTATATAAATTGGGTGTGTGCCAGGGACAAGGAGGTGGAGGAGATGTTGGTCAAAGGGTACATATGTACAACTATACAATGAATAAGCTCTAGGGATTGAATATATAGCATGGTGACTATAGTTAACAATATACTGTACTACATGCTTAAAAGTTGCTAGGACAGCAGATCTTAAATATTCCCACCACACACAAAAAATGGTAATTTTGTGAGTCGATATATTAACTAATCTTATTTATTTATATTTTTTGTTATTATTTGGGTGTTTAAATTATCCATTCCATTTTCATTTGGCATGAGTCTTGTTTTCTCAAGAAATAGAGTTGGCTTTTCTGCAAAGAGATTTCAGTTATATAAACACCCCCAGGTTGCCAGATGTATCATGATGTATTTGAACCTAGCAGTGAACTGATCTTGGATTCTTTCATGAGAAGCTCCTCAGATTCCTCTCCAGTGTGCTTTTGGAAGGTTTGGCCAACTGTTTGCTAGACATGGCAAACTATATGTGAATACTACTAAGACTCAAATCTGGACACTTTCTGCTTTACTATACTTACAATAGGCCTATAGGTAGGTCATTATAAGCTGATTTCTACAGGTGACCAAGCTTGTCCCTAAAGAGTTTTAGGAACTTGCTTAGGGCCTCTTACATCCAGTGAGCAACATTGAAGATTCTGAAGACAGGCTTTTATCTACTGCACCTCATTACACTTTTAAAACTGGGATACAGCATACAAATCATAGCACTTCATAAGAGAATTATCTTAGTAGCAGGTGGGTGAAATGATCTCTAGTTTCTTCATTTACTTTCTCATTCATCAGGAAGTTATTGGCATTCATGTTTTTCGTTTGAAGAACCACCAGGACACTAGACTTTTCTCTTCTAGCTTCTCATGGAGAAATTTTGTTTTGTTCTTTCATTGTTGGTGATGGTGTTTTACTATTAAGAAAATAACTACTCCCTGCTAGGCTGGGTGTCTGCTTTTCCCTTTCCCTCTGCCCCTTCAGCCCTACTCATTCTCTCCCTATCTCTCTGGCTCTCTCTTTCTCTCTCTCTCTCTCAAGTAAATAAATAAAATATCAAAACAAAGAAAAGAAAATAACTATTTGACATTACTTTTCACTTTGTTTGCAATCCCTATGGCTTCCCATTTTAAAGTAACATCTAGTGGGGTGCCTGGGTGGCCCTGTTGGTTAAAGGTCTCACTCTTGATTTCAGCTCAGGTCCTAATCTCAGTGTTGTGAGATGAAGCCCTGCCTTGGACTCAGTGCTCAGCAGGGAGTTGGCTTAAGATTCTCTCCCTCTCCCTCTGCTCCACCCCCTTCACACTCTCTCTAAGAGGAATGAATGAATGAATGAATGAATGATATTTAGCATTGCTCAGTCACCACAAGAGAGAAGTATTTCTTAGAATTATACAACAGATATTTCTTAGAATTATACAACAGAGGGGAGACTAAGAAACACATAGTCCACTTCCCCATTGAGTGCTTCAGTCCCAACAGCCTAGAGTCTGCCATGCTTTATAAGATCCACATCAGACCACTAACTATGCTTTAGAACCCCACCATCTTCAGGGCAGTCTTGACATGCTAACATTCCAATGCTGGCTTTAAAGCCTCTGGTCTTACCTTTGCCTCCTAAGAGGATATGAAAATCCTCATGTCTCTTCCACATGGAGACCTTTCAGAAACCTTCGTGACCCACTCTTATAGCAATGATAATAACCACTTACAAGTCTTTTTCATTTTTAAATTTATGGAACACTCTAACAGAAGTCTTGTTTGAAATTACCTCTGAGGTAAAGACAGTAAGTGTTTACAGATGAGGAAAATGAGGTTCAGGGAAGGAAGCCAAATAAGATTATTTTAGAACTCTTCTCCAAGCTTCTGTCCTTCTGTAGGTGACCTGTTTCCTTTTCCCATCAATCTTGCACCATGCCCTCTTAGCACTGCAAACACTGTCCTGGCTCATGGTGACGTTCATGTTCTCAGGACTAAAGCGAGGGACCACAGCTATTTCTGAGCAGTGCGAATGGGTCGTGTTCACCTAGAGAAACAGTGCTGATAAACTGTTGAGTGCTTAGGTAATATCATTGCAGAAATAATATGACATAGGTGGGGAAAAAGCAGCAGAAGACCAGGGTTGGGGAGTGGGTACACTGAGGTGACTTCCTGAGAATGGGATGGTTAGATGATTAAAAAATATATATACATGTATATACATATACATATACATATACATATACATGTACATATACATGTACATATACATGCACACACACCATTCCAACTTTTCCTCTTGGATATTTTATAACCTGTTTTACCAAGTGGTCCTGTCAATATATTTCTGTTTCCTAAGTTTCCAACACCAATCAGAAGACAACTGCAGAACCCTCTTCTATACACCCCCATCTCTACAGCCCCTGTCTTGATCGAGTCCTGTGTGATGTTTCTTCTGGCTATTTGTAATATCCTCCTCACTGTGCTCTGTCACTGCAGTCTTGCAAATCCATAATCCTCTCCAAACATGAAGCTGACCAAGTCAGTTTTCAATCATCACCCATTCTATGGAGAATCACATGCAGTCCCTCAAGCTTGCAATTTGACTTTTACAATTTTCCCAAGCTCCCACAAGACCTGCAGTCATGCATTCTTGATCCTACAGAACTAATAACTGTATTTGCTTTTCTCTAAATACAGGTTGCATTTTTCCTGCCTTTGTGCTCCAAGCACACTTTTTTCCCTCTCTTTCTGGAATTCTAGTTGTTTCTTACCTCCATACTAGACTTACAATCTTTCAAAGGCCTACTGAAATCTAACCTCTTCCAAAAGTCTTCTTGTGTCCCCCACCTCCCGCTTTGTTTTATTTTTTTAAAATTTTCCCTGAACTCCATTACATATTCATCCCAGTCAGCCACTATTGAGTATTTAAGTGGTTGACTCTCCCAATTCACTGTAATTCCTGGAGAAGAATATCCACAGCCTATCACAGGCACTTAAAAGATTTCATGGATTGAATGGAATCCCAACTGGTGTTAGTATAGTTGTGTATTTATTTATTTGTCATGTGTTTCTTCAGTATTTGTTTGCTGAGTGGCTGCTTTCTGACAGCTAAGAATTTCAAGGCCAGCGGGGAAGATCTGCACAAACGTATCTAAGTATAATTCACCATAGGAGAAAGCCATAACTGGGATTGGGATAACTATGGTGGAGCTATGGTCACTTAGTTTTATATTGTGCTTCTTCAGTGCTCTTTTCAATCCTCATGGCTCTATTATTCTTCATCATTTAAGCTTTGGTCTCTTGTAATCTGTACCTGGATAGTGATTGAAAAACCATGTAAAACGTACTATAACCCAGTACTTTTTCTTAGTACTCTCCCCAGTACTCTGAGCTTAGTTTTCCTTTCCTTTGTGGTCATTTAGCGGCTATGGATCCTTCATCACTTTCCACCTCTCCTTTTCTTGCTTCAGAGTTGGCGACAGTCTCTCATTTTCCTTCTTCTTAAAGATTAGCACACGGGCATTAGAGTTTTAGAGTTTTTTCTGTTAATAAGTACAACTAAAGAGAGAAAGTGTTAACCCAAAAGGAAAATTAAGAAATATTCTGTGGGGACAGACACTTCTAAGTCACCAAATCCTACTTTTGGATTTTTCTGGAGTAGTGTTTGGTTGCACTTTTAGACTACAGCCCTCCTGGTTTTAGCTCTTTTATTCTATTATGATACAATATACATAACTCAAAATTGATGATCTTAACTATTTTTGAGTGTACAGTTTTTGTCGCATTAAAGATATTCACACTCTTGTGCAACTGTTACCACCATCCATCTCCAGAGCTTTTTCATTGACCCTAAATAAATCTCCATACCCATTAAACTCTAGCTTACCATTTCTCCTTTCTCTGCCCTCAGCTCCTGCAATCCACCCTTCCACTTTCTGTCTCAGTGAATTGGACTCCCCTCAGTACCTCAAAGTATGTGTCCTTTTGTGATTGACCTATTGTACTTAGGAGACTGTCTTCAGGTTTCATCCACATTGGAGTATGTCTCAGAATTTCCCTCCCTTTGAAGCATAATAATATTCCACTGGATGTACATACCAGAGTTCGTTTATTCATCTGTTGAGGATACTTGGGCTGCATTCACCTTTCGCCTATTATAAATGATACAGCCATGAACATGGGTGTACAAATACCTGTTCAAGTCCTTTCACTTCTTTTGGGTTCGTACCCAGAAGTGGGATTGCTGAATTGCATGGTAATTTTATGTGTAATTCTTTTAAGGAGTTGCAATACCCTTTTCCAAGTGGCTATATCATTTTACATTCCTAACAGCAACGCACAAGCAATGCACAATGTTCCAATTTTTCCAATCCTTGCAGTGCTTGTTAGTTTGTTTCTTTTTTCATCATTTCTTTTCTTTTCTTTTTAAATTTTGTAATGCTAGCCATCCTAATGAATGTGAAAGGGTACATCTCATTGTGGTCTGGATATTTCTGAAGGTGATAATCACCAAACCTTACCCTTTCTTGAGACCTGCATGTCTTCTTCTACTTTGCTTTGTGAAAACTTATTTTCCCAGGATGTCATTCTGAGCAATAATGGAGGGCAAAATAGTAGGTATTCCTTGTAAGAAGGAATTAGTTTAGATTTATGAGACCTCTGTACAGATGCTGTCTCTCAGTGTTCAGTTCCTTCCCCTTGACATGGTCTTTGTAGAAAATTATCTCAGACCTCTTTCTGTCTCTGACCACATTTGGTGATAGTTCAGACTTGGATCTACCCAGTTGCAAGAATCCATTTATTTTCATGCAGCTGTTTATTAATTCATACCTTCATGCATTTATTCAATTCTTATCACCTCTGTATTTAAAATGTTTAGTGTCTTTTCTTTATTGCTTATAGTAATTAAGGAGTTGTACCAGTGAAATATTTGGACCATTTCCCATTTGTTCAGTGTCCAAGCTGATTCTCTGAACATCTTTTATGGGAGGGCCAAGTTTTGTGGGGGTACATTGAATTGTCTATTAGAAATGGATGTTCACTTCATATCTGGCTCAAGTCAGCATTTCAAAGTAAGACCCAATACTTTTAGAAATCTATTTACACAGCCTGAAGTAGGTACTTGTATTCCACTTAGAAGTGAAACTATTTCTTTCTTTCTAATATTATAAATAACATATTGTGAGTTAAGGATGGTTAATAAATGCTAAATAATAAAAAAAGGAGACTGACTGGCAAGGCCGTTTTCCTGGATCTTATAATAATTTTCTTAAATTTCTTTATATCATTACTGTAATGATTTCCTTTCCTTTTCTATCTGTCCTTTTCTTTCTTTCTTTTCTGAGCAAGGGAAAACAAGATTGACAGTGAGAATCACCACATGCAATGTTTTCTTGTTGCTGTTGGATTTCAGGCTTATAACTAAATAAAAGATGGCATAATTTTGCATCAAATATGTCCCCAAACAAATCTAGGACTTTCCACTAAGCTTTGTTCTCAGGAAACCATCTTCATATCTCATTGTAGAAATATTTCCATGTGTAATTAATTTAAATATAACGTAAAAGAAACAGACTTAAAATGAAAAAAAAAAATGCCTTCTACCCAAACATATTTGACCACAAACCAAAGGCATATTTTGGGTTTGGTCCTTGTTTTGATGATCACAGGATTTATCTTTATTTGCATTTTACTTGGGCTATTTTCAATGCCTGGGGAGACATGATGCACACTGTAAAATAATACAATAAAATAATTGGACATATTTCCCTTGTCTCTGGTGTATACATGGTCACATTGCAAGGGCTGGCAGTGCAGCAACCTCAGCTGTAAATTCTTATGCTAATAGTGCCAAGTCACCATGGCCGCTCTCTTTCTGAGAAGCAGACTGGGTGTTCCAATGGAGAGATTGCCCTCAAGTCAGCTGAGAAGTCAGGGCAGCCCATAAAACAAATGTCTGTTGGGCTTAAAAGAAAAAGACCCATGGAACAAAACAAACCAACATCTAATCCTTTGCCAGTAGAAGTTTTATAGAAAGCACAAAATTAGTGACAGATTAAGGGACGTTCTTCTGGTCTAGAATCAGGGAACAAACACAGCTACTACCATTCTTCCCATTCTCAGCCAAAAGAACTTTGTTGCCCACAGTGCCTGTGTTTATTCTGACCTCTCACATGAGGAGAGGTCAAAAAAAAAAAAGAAAGAAAGAAAGAAAGAAAGAAAAGAAAAGAAACAACAACAACAACTGGTCATTTCAACTCAGGAAACTTGGCTAAGTGAAGTGAACTAGCTTTGGAATCAGAGTTATAGTCAGAAGCAGGTTTGATACGATTTGAGAATTGGAGTTGGGAATTCTGGATCTCAAATCAGGACAGATGATTTCAAAGACAGCATTGTACTTGAAAATGTACATTAGAATCTGAAGTAGGGCCTCATCCGTTTTTAGGGAGAGTCAGGAGACTTCCAATTTCTTGAGTTCTCTATACAAATTATGAATTGACCCTGAAATCAAGTAGGGATGTTCTCTACTATATCTGCCTGATGGCAAACAAAGTTGACCTGATTTTGCTCTCTCTGAGAAGTGGCTATAAGAGCTTTCATCAAGAGCTCAAAGGACAACATTGGTTTTGAGAAAGTACACTAAATTTAGAGTCACAAGACCAAAGTCTGACCTAGCTCCTTTCCTTGTCATTTTGGATCTGAGTTTGGTTATTTTGGAAATGTCACTCTATCTCCTCCGGTTGTCTTTTACCTAGAAGATGGGAACACTGGTTGTTAACCCTACCTGAAGACAGTGAGGTGTTCTATAAAATCATGCCAAGGATCATGTTTATTTTAAAGCTGAATTCATTTCTCAGTAATAATCCTTAAAAAGCTTTTTTTTTTTTTTTTTTTTTTTTTTTTCGGTTAAGTTGAAAGTCTGTTTTGAGGGACCCATTGCTACATGTGAAGCCCCTGGAAAGGGAAAGTACCTAGAGGGTATGATATGGGAGTTTTTTATGAGCCAGTCCTGAAAGTTGCATAGATCCCTCCCACTCAGTTCCTGTTGGCTAGAGTTCAGGCTCCCAGGCTTAGCTCTCTGCAAGGATGGCTGGGTAATATAGCTGATTCTTATGCCTGGAGAGAAGAGGACATGGAATTGGAATAGCTAGCCAAATTTAGGGTCAGAACAACAACTCACATACTGCTTGGTTTATAATACAGTCATGTAAATCGTTTTGATTAGAGTATCACTTAATGGGGATCGAAAGACCAAACTTTTCACAAATCCCCAGAGGGGACATTAAGAAAAGCTTGTGTTCAGCAGCGGTGAGCAGGTGGTGCCTTGTGAGAGGCAAGGTAACACTGACTCAGGCATATCTTTCTTCTTTGTCTTCTCATGGGGGCTGACTGAGGTGGCTCAGCTCTATGTGAGAGGAAGGGCCCTGCTCCCCAGTGATCAACACAGGAACCCTCTAAATGAGGGTTCAACCAGCTCAACTCATGAGCTTGTTTTGGCCTGCAGTACTTTCTAGAAAACAGTCACTCCTGGGATGTGGGGAAGAGGCCTGTCAGAAAGCAGAGCCCTGCCTTGATGAACTTTACTAGTTTTTTTAGAGGAGTCAGAATGTGAACTCTAAAACCATTTATATGTGGACAGTAATCTCATGGTCTAACTTGCAGACAGGAGAGATTTTGTGGTCAGGGGCTAGCCTCAGAAACAAAGCCTTGTGCATGAATAAATGATCCTGTGGTTCCTGACACATATGTGAGCATAAGGAATATGTGAGCATAAGGACTCATGATATGAAAGGACCATGAACCAAAGAAGCTGGCCCATTGGGTTGGTGGTGGGCACAAGAATGAAAGGCATCCAGCCTCTGAGTTAAAAGTACCTCCAAGTACCCCATAATTGCATTTTAACCAAGATTTTTTTATAAATAAATATAACAATGTTGACTAGGGACTTGTTAGCTATAGGATCCCATATATTTTTAGTCATAGGAGTTTTTTTAAACAGAGAAACTGCATATGGAGCCAGGGAATGATTTTGTATACTGGGAAACTTTCAAATTAAGTTCATTACTCATTCTCAGTGAGTGGCCTTCGTTTAGTGGTATTTCCTAAATTTCAGTGCAAACTGAAGTCCATGGAAAAGCATGTTAAAATTCCAGATCTCTGGTTTCCCAGCCCCTGCAAAAAATTCTGAACCAATAAATCTGGGGCAAGGCTTGGGACTCCAGATTTTAACACCATTCTCACCCCCCAAGAATTCTGCTTTGTAGCTAGTCCTCATGCTTTAGGAAAGACAGGCTTAGTGATTTAATAGGACTTGCTCATGTTTGTGCAAAAGTTGGTACACACGGTTTTCATGACTCTTAGCATAAGAAACTATGACATATCATCGTTGTCAGGAAGAGCACTTGTTCCTTTATTTATTTCAGGAAGGGCATGATGGATTTAGATCAAACAGTGAAATAACCGGCAGACATTGTAAAAAGCAATCTGACATGAACCACAGCTATTTGGTGCCTACTGTGTTGCAGGTGCTACACAGTGCACTTTCTCTCTCACAGCAACCTCGAGAGGTGGGGTTATTGATTTCATTTTAGAGTTGAGAAAACTGGAATTCCAAGGGGCTAAGTAAATTGCTAACCTTGGATGGCTAGTAAGCAGCAGGGTCCAGATTTGGATCTTGCTGTGTTTGACTCCAGTGTCCTCTCGTCTGTTCTAGATCAAAGCTGCAGGCTGGGATAATGGCAGCTCATAGGAAGTAAGAGCAGGAGATGTGGGAGGAGATGGCAGGTCTAGCAGAGAACATGGGGAATGGCAGGAGGAAGAAGGCAACTGGCAGATGGGAAGACAAGTTATCTACCTTGAGGTTCTGAGGACCACAATAGGTCAAAGGGAGCATCTCTCCAAGATAGCTCTCTTAAGTTTCTGGTTCTGCTTTCTATTGAATAGCATCAAAAATTAGCACTCCATAAGGTGGTCATCACTGCACCTGTTGTTATGGACAAGGAATCTGAGGATTAGTGCACTTAATCCATTAACTGAGTCACAGAATTAGTTAACGAACAATTGGGGATTACAAACCAAGTCTATCAGATCTCAGAACCCACTCTTTCCAATTCACAATATTCTCCCCCAAAAGAATCCAAAACAAGCATTTTCCTGACTGGTTTATTCTGTGAGATTAACAGGAGATAAGGTTAGGGAAGATTTGCTGTAAATTTCAGTGGTGGTGGTAAGTTAGAAGCAGAAGTCAGGAAATCCATGGAATTGAGTAAGTGAAGGAACAGGGATTTGGGGGACTGGGCTTTGTACTAGTGAAGGAGGAGAAAGACAGGATAGGATAAATGAAATGTACAAGGCGAGGAGAAGAAAAGGGAAGTCAAAGCAAAATGAAGAAAGAAATAGAGATAATTTGGTATTTTTTGCTTTATTAACACCATCCTTCTTAAATATGTCAGATTTTTAAAAACATGGCAGTAAAATTTTGGAAGGGATAGTGATAAAACCTGTTTCCAGGGGTGCCTGGGTGGCTCAGTGGATTAAGCCACTGCCTTCGGCTCAGGTCATGATCCCAGGGTCCTGGGATCAAGCCCCGCATCAGGCTCTCTGCTTAGCACGGAGCCTGCTTCCTCCTCTGTCTCTGCCTGCCTCTCTGCCTGCTTGTGACCTCTCTCTGTCAAATAAATAAATAAAATCTTTAAAAAAAAAAACACCTGTTTCCAAATATATATATATACACACACACACACACAAATATATATGCATTTTACATACATATGTATGCACAAATATATATGCACATATACAAATATATACATATATTTGTGTGTGTAATAAAAACACAATCACATTTTCATGGTCCTTTCATATGCTATAAGTACTGCAAAGTTAACACACCAGATGGTGGGGCACCTGTATAAGTGTGTGCCTGTTGGGAGGGTGGGTGAGGCTCTTTGTGGGTTTCTATCTACCTATCAATATGGACATAGGAAGCAAAAGATGAATTGAGAAAATCACCATATTGATATTGTACCTAATTTGTGTGAGTTAATAATGGGGACATAAAGCTGTATTTATTCTAGCCCATAAAAGCTAGAAAAGAAGTCTTTTATTATGAAATAATTACTTTCTCAAGGCAGGAAGATAATAGTAATTTGATGTGTGAATGATTTCCTGATATTCCAAGTCAAATCCAAGGGAATTTCCAAAACCAAATATAGATTATGTTTGGCTTTCATACTGCTTCGAGTGGTCTGTGACCATATTCTCTAATTAGAATTAAAAATCAAAAGTTGATTATAAGAGGATCTCCAGAGGCAGGATCAAATGTGATTTTTTTTTTTCCTGAACGTCTTTGTTTTCTGATTGTTCTCCAACTAACACAGATTAGTAAACAAATTAAAGAAGATAATTGTTGCTGAATAGATATGCCAAGTCTCAAATTCCTAACAAGAACAATTCATTGGCAAATAGGTTGATGGCAGATCAGACTGAGTTTTTAGATAAAGATGATTTAAATCCAATTTTGATCTGAGGCCAGCTCATAAGGACCTCTGTAACTTTCATTTAGTTGAGCTTCAGAACTGGTAAGACAAACTGAAAGATGAGTCTCAAAAATTACCATTAGTGATAAGTTTATTCCTTTAAGATAAATATTCTAAATTCTGAAACATTGATCTACAGAAATATTTTTAGCACATCTTGCTTGTGAGATGAAAAGTACATCTCTATCATTTGCTGATGTTGACCATCATCATAGTCTTCTCTCTTACTCTATTATGTATATTCTTATATATTTCCCTCTACCAAACTCCCAAGAAAGCCAAATTACCTGGTGCCACAGGAAGCAATTTATTGAAGGCAGGACTGTTGGCAATGCTGTGACCCAACCAAGGAGTGGCTCTAGAAAGTGCCTCATTTCACATCTAATGAGAGCCAGGGGTGGGTGTGAGTCATTTGATGTCTGAGTGGTAGATGCAAACTTCTAGTGGAGGTTTCTACTTCTCCACCCAACCATTTGCTCCTTGGAGCTTTGCTACTTCTCTACTTTGCTTCCCTGCTGCTGACTCCCACCTATAGGCATCCTCTTCTTTTCTGACTTAGAATGGAAAAACTACACCGACTGGTGAATTTTCTAGGCAGAGCTACAGCAGGGCTTTCCTCTTTGAAGTCCACTCTGCATTTCTCTGTTGGGAAGGAGGATAAACCTTCAGGGACATCCAAATGTCAGAGTGAGGAATACAAGTATGGTTGCTCAGGTATTCCCTTCCTGTAGGTCCCTTTCTGCCTTACTATCACCCATCTGTTTTAAGATTAAAATTAAGTAAGACATAATTATCTGCTATTATTTTAGTTAAAAATGTAAGATTTTAAACCTATAAGTGCTTTAGTGCTAACCAATGGTGTTTCTTAAAACAAACAAGAAATAAAAGAATGTCTAGAAATTGATTCTATAACTACGTCTCAAATGATAGGATTGATAATTCAGTCTGATACTGACCTTGAACTGGGATTGCTTGTCTTTTCATAGATATCTCTTTGAAATTGCCAAATCCGATGAGTTAAAAACTTAGTAAGCTTTTGAATGCATTTTTAAAACTTTTTTCAGACACTGTTTATATCAGTCATACATATGTATATAAATATACATATGCGTATGTGTGTATATATATTATATATACACAATGCACACATACCTACATAGTGTTGGTATGTATGTACACATATTTGAACTCTAAGAAGAGAAAGGTCAAAAATGACTTCAGTTGACAGAGTGATTAAAGTTTGGGTTAATTTTATTTTGCCTGATAAGTTTACTTCTGGCCGTTGTGAGTTGGCAGTAGAATTGTCATCCTGGAGCTCTGTTTCACAATCTGAAACCTCTTCCCTTGTCTGTGTGTATGAGTGCAGAGACATTCAGGAGTGCTCACAAGTGTAACTGCAAGTTTGCCTCAGAGTGCATAGTCCTGAAATCTTAATATGCTACTTTTTTCCCTCCATAAACAATACAAAGAAGTTGACAGGTCTGAAAGGGGCTTATGTGAAAAGATAATTAAGAGCTTTAGAGAGTGTCAAGAGTCAATAGCTCAGCACTGTCAGCACCGCGGAGTGTTACAGGCTATAATTAGATGGCATGGAGGTGGAAGGTATGTTTGGCAGTTGATTCCTGCATGATCTCCGGCGGAAAAACAAAGAGCTGCTTTCACGAGATACCAGGCGAAGTGGGGGAACAAAGGTACTGGAGTTAAACCGTTCCAGTGTCTCTCTGTTTTCCCAGGGTGCATCGTTTGGGGAAGAGCTTCTTTCCTTTTCGGCGCCAGCACGGCACATTTGGCCCGCGTTCGTCATTCCCACAATCCTCTTGGCTTTGGGCTGCCGACCTCCCTGTGGCTTGGCGGACGAGACGCCATTTCTGCGGCGCCTGCGGTCCAGCCTGCTCCGCGTTCCTGTACTGTCCTCAGACCCAGAGAGTTCGAACTGATTTCGGGCGCAGCTAGTTGATTGCTGATAAGAAGACCTTTTCCAAGGAGCTCTGGTAAGTCCAGAAGAGTTTCTCCGTAAGAGGAGATGAAAAGTCAAAAGGCATTACAGGACTGGATAAAGTTGTTCTAAACCATGAGATTCAAAGTTTATAAACAGACAAAAATCTGTAAAATATGTGTTTGAGGGTACAACAATATACAGTATATTCTCACTTCCCCCATTATGATGATCTCAAATATATATAGATATATAGATATATCTGTATATATAGAAAGAGAGAGAGATACATATCTATCTCCATAAAATTCTTCACAGAGGCTTGTGCTTTAGAGCTTTTAGTTGCTCAGTGTTTTAGATGTACTCAGCCTGTCTGTTTTCTCTCTCGGTGTATTCTTCAGTCAGAGAGAAATACCTTGATATTACTGGTGAAGTTCTACTTCCATCATGTTAAAAGATAAACTGAGGCATATTCAACGTTTTATGAATTTATTTGAGCAAAACTCAGTTGGAATTGGACAGCATCCAATCTAGCAGAAAGAAAGGCGCTCTGATTTTCAGAGCAGAAAAGAATGGGAACAGCAAAGCTATAGTAGGTAAAAAAAAAAATAAATAAATAAAAATGGGTAGGTTATTGCAAGGTTACTTTCCTTTAGGGAATGCCAGATGACCTAACTAATGTTGATCAACTGATTCCTAATTGAGTGGTTTATGATTCCATTTCTGGGAAATCTGAAACTGTAATTAAGCTAAGTCTTGGTTTGGTGATGCTGGGCTTAGCATAAGTGACTCCATTTTGGGTTTGTTGTCCTGTTTTCAGCAATAGATGCCAAAGCACTGTACATATTATTGAGCAAAACTGCAAATTTGGGGGTAAACATTCCTGGCCAAAAATGATCTTAAAAGCTTCTTCTGATATAGAAGTTGTAATTAAGCAACAGTATTTAATCAAGAAAAGTGAATTTTAATCAATACTATTTAAGTTAAACATGTTAATATAATGACATAAATTGTATAAGTACAAAGTCAGAAAACACTACACAAAGTTGGCTTGAAATCAGCCTGTACACCCTTAAAACATAACTGTTTTTTAAATGGTTGAAAAATGTATTTCTTACCTCTAAGAACACTGTGATCAAAGAATCATCCCACACATACCTGCTAACTTTTTAGCATCTTCTTTAAAAACTTATGAAACACGTAGGGGTGGTTGAAGTCCCCATCATCTTTTCCCGTCTCCTGTTCCAAAGGCAGTACTTTCATAAATTTAAAAAAAATGTACATACATTTTCATCTGTATATCTTGACAGTAAGAAAGTATTGTATTGTGTTACTGTGTTTTAAAAGTTCATAAATAGTGTCAAAAAAATGTGCCATTCTGTAATTTGTCTTTTTAAAATTTAATCCTGTGGTTTTTTTGAGACCTATCCATGTTAATACATACCCTGGTTTATTTTCTTAACTAGTATAGTTATTCCATTTTATGATTAATGACAACGAGCCTGGAAAGGTAATTTGGGCTGGACTCTGCTAGTCCTCAGGTGCCACACTAAAGACTGCAGACTTTAATCTGTGGTGACAGGTGTAAGAGAAACTAGAGGATGATAGGATGTTTCTAAGAATTAAATGGCATGGAGAGATCTAAGTGTCAGAAGAATGAGTGTGGGGAGATTAAGTAAAGTAAGTTGGAGTGGGAGGGCTTTGTGGGACCCCAGGTTAATACCACAATTCAGAGCATAATGACCCTATGAGATAAAATGATAGCCCACCCCTGTTGATTAACATTTAGGTAGTTTCTGATTTTTCTCTTAAAAAACAAAACCTATATGAACATTCATGTATATATGTCTGGATGAGAGAGAGTTGCCCCATGTGGTTGTAGAATATTAACTACACCCATTTGGGCTAATTTTCCATGTTGATGGAGTACTTGGGCATTTTGGCTCCCAGAATAAAAAAAAGGGAAGAAATCAAAATAGTCTGATGATGTACATAGATGCATTCAACAAATAGCACCTGAATTCACATCTGTTGAAGTTGAATATTGTATCACTTCCTTATAAGTTTTCCATCATTTATGATTACGGTTGGGTTACTTTTCTGAAGTCATGCATTTTATCAATGATTCTCAGCCATCTTTATCAGTCTTGTGGAGCTCAACATCCACTCAAAGGAACAGAATTTCAGTGGTCACACTGTCTACAAGTTCAGGTGTCAGGGTCCTTTCTGAATCTAACCTTAAGATCCAGTGACCCCAGATCATGCAGATTTCTCCTCAACCTGGCTCAGTATCCAAAAGAGTTTTTACTTGGTTTGGGAGGAAAAAGAAGGGTATGAAGGCCAACTCAGGCACATTTAAGAAGAAAGCGAACTTAAATAAAAATAAATGGCATATAGTAGCTTTTGCGATCCTCTCTTCTGCTCCCAAGCAGGCTTGAAAAGAGGTGTGTTAAGTTTTGCATCTAACTCTTAGGGCTGTTTACTATTGCTTATTCTTTCCTCATTTTCTCTCATTAGAATCTAATAAGCGTGATAAGATAGCTGAACTCAGACTATAATCAGATCAAGATGAGTTGCTTGAGAACAAGATGTTCTAACCCCCTTCTAGAAGAAGACCCCAGACAGACAGATGGCTCAGAAACTTCATTGTATCTCATGCAATTGTTACATTACATTTGGAACCATGTAATATAACAATTGGGGTCCCACAAAACCCTCCTCCTTCAGTAAACTTTCCTTAATGTCCCCACATTCATTCTTCTGATACTCAGATCTCATTGTGCCATTTAATGCTTGGAAACATCTTATGGTTTCTTCTACACCAGACACTACAGATAAAGTCTGAAGTCTCTAGTGTGGCACTTGAAGACCAACAGAATCCAGTCCACCCTACATTTCCATGCTCAGTGTCACCTGTTCTTACTTGTGGATTTAGTGTTCTCCTTGGACCCTCATGCCCTCGTCTTTCATAGCTCTTTGCTTTTGCTGTAACTGTTGCTGAAAATCCTAAAAGGCACACTTTGTTGAAATCTTGGCCAATGGTTTGTGTCTTCCTTGCTTAAATCCTAGTAACACCTTGTAGACGCTTCTGCTGCATGACCCGTTACCCACAATTATTAGCACTGATGCATGAATCTAAATCCTTCAGAAAACCCCAGACTTCCAGAAGACAAGGAAAATATCTCACTCCCTGTCAGAACTCCCCAGCATACCACAATGTGTATAAGGTTCCTATTTAACGCGGTCGAAGCTGGATGAGAAAAGGAGTCTTATTTCGCTTATCACTCCTCTACCTTGTGTTCTTAGAACAGCACTTGGCATATGAGGGCTCATAAATATTTTGTATTATATCAAGGGTCAGTAAATTATGGTCTGTGGGCCACATCCAGCTCCATACCTGTTTTTATGAAGAATTTTTGGTATGCAGCCATGCTCAAGCCTTTCCATATTGTTTATGGATGCTTTCTCTACAACGGCGAAGTCGAGTAGTTACAATAGAGACTCTATGGCCCACAAAGCCTGAAATATTTACCATCTGGCTCCTTGCAGAACAAAGTTCACGGACCAAATAAATGTAAATGGGCTGTACACCATGGCATACAAGACCAGAGAGCAGTACAAAATGTTCCTAAAAATACTGAATTTTGTTATTACTCCGATTTGTCATTTCAAGAGATTGACCTCCCCTCTATTTCCATCAATGTGAAGATAGGCATATATGCATTTATTGTCAGCCTCCTTGCCGTTATCTGCTGGTGAGTGATTAAAGATAGCTGAAACTGATACTTGAGAGTGAGACACACACACACACACACACATGCATATATACATGTATAGTGTATATATTCATTAATTGTAGTCATCACTTTGGAAAATGCTCAGAAGTATAAATAAAAATTATCACACTCTACTCACACAACCCAATGTTTTAAAAATCACACAGATCATTTTAACCAATTGATTTTCAGAGTTCAGTCAAGAACTTTCAGGTTTGTATACATATATTCATTACTAGCTGAACATCCAAGAATGACCTGCATATAATTGCATGGTGACAATATTATAATTCCATTAGAAACAGTGGTACTTATTACATGCTAACTTGTGTTTATCCTGAAACTCTATCACCTGATGAATATGCAGTTAACCTACTTATTACCACAGAAAACACCTCCTTAGAAATACAACATATCCACATAATTTTTAATCTAATCTTCAAAGGCTTTCTGTGGGAGAAAATAATTTTTTCCCCAATAAGATGTATTATTGGAAACACAACGGTATGTAGCCAACTCACTACATCATCTGATTTATTTTAATTAGAGGTTAGCTGCTGAATGTGATTACAGTTATAATTATTACAATACCAGTCATCCACATTTCCATTAGCATTCCACTTGATAGTTAGCAATAAGCAGAAATAAAATATTAGGACTTTTAAGAGAAGAGATTACCAATTAGTACAATTCTCCACTGGCACAAGATAATTATTAATTATGATCATCATGGTAATTATTCACCAAGTTAAATTTCACAGGGCTACCGGTGTGCAGATCCTCTCTGCACTGCATTCCGACATCAGCAGCCTTCTTATCTGCTCTGGAAATCCTGAAGCAATATTTGTATTAAATACACAGTTGAATGCACACCAAATGGGAAGGCAGCTGTGGAGGCCCAGGATGGATCTCCATTTCATTAAAGGATCCCTTCTCTTCGTAGAGTGTTGTGAGGGGAGTATGTAAAAACGTAGACCTTAAGAAAGGTATCTCTATTCACAGACAGACATGTGGGTTGATCACACAGGATACAGATGAACCCAAACTAACCCTCCCAGTACCAGTTCTTTCGTTCTCCTCCTACAACTGCCATTCATATTCGCACCAACACTCTTTATTGTGAAGAGAGCCAACAAATGCTATTTGAGGATGGTTAATTACTCAAGGACGAACACTATAAAGAGAAGTTGGAAAAATATCTACAAGAATTGTGGTTTTCAGCGTGCCTCCACTTCAGTGCTGCAAAGCTGAAATATGAAGGCATTATTTGGCAGTATTTACCTTTTTCTATGTAAATGCCTTTATACAAAACCACCATACTCTGCTCAAGGTTCTCTACCTGACATGAGAGAAGTTTAAGAAGGTATAAAGGAAATACCAAATGGGACTAAGGCACTGGACTAGAATCTGGAAGACAGTCAATGCTAGTCTTGATCCTGAACCTCCATGGTTACTCTTGAGGCAAGTTGTTGAACCTCTCAGGGTTCTTTATGGCGACAACTATCTCGTCTGCCTTCCTCCTGTTGGTAGAGTCAAACGAGATTGTATATGCTGTCATATTCATGAGCTATAAACTGCTGTACAAATCTAAGGCACATTTAAATAATTCAAAGGAACCACATTTAACTAGACTTTTGAATATGTCTTAAGAAAATAATTTAAGAGCATTACATATCACCAAGTCACATTTTTACTTAGTAGCCAGTGGGAAAAGGCTGGAGTTGCCAGAAATGGAATTTAGGTGAGAAATTAGAGTTTCTTCAATCTCTGGATTGGGAAGTATTGAAATAAATGATAAAGCGAGGTTTCATTATCTCCCTTTTTTTAAAGGAAAATGTGGATAGCTAATGCTTTGGAAATGAAAAGTAGATGGGCTGGGACAGGGGGTGGTTGATGTAACAGAGCGACCTCAGAGAATCTCTTTCATACACAGAATCATGTGCCCAGTGCTAGCAGGACACACTTCTTGCTGTGGTTGCCTTTGTAGTAACTGCACCAATCAACTCTTGCTGACTCGAAATGGGGGAAAAGTAAAGTAAATTTCAAATGACTTTTTTTCATTGCTGTTCATGTTTGCTGCCAATGTTTGCTTCCATGCTTGAAAACATGAGGAGAGATTTGTCTTTGGGAAGAGCTCTATTTCTCATGTTTAAATAGCTGCTGCCCTAAAGGGGATTGAAAAGAGGTTGGGGACAGCCAGTATCCCATGGCCAGAGGGACAGCACATTTTGCTCGACAAAACAAAGAATGTTTAGAATAAAAAGAAAGCGACCAACGGGGAATGTGTTATTGCTTACCTGCATTTCTTGAATTGGATCAGAAACAAAGACAGACAGACAGGGCTCAAATTGCCTTTGGGCATTTATCATTGTAAGTGTTTGGAGAGCCCAGGTTATGAAATATCAGTGTGATTAAAGATTTATGGATATAATAGTCATTTTCTTGTTAATTTAATTCTCTTACAATTTTAAAAAAATACACATCTTCTATTCTAGGCCAAATTTCTGAAGTATCTGTCAGGAAGAAAATGCTATAATATATGAATTTTTTGCCCTATGAACTGATTATTTTTAGCAGCTTTTTATGAGCATAATAACAGTAATTTTAGCAGCTAATTTACCTAAAATCATTTCATTCCGAAACCTGAAAGCCCCCAAATCAAAAGGTTCTCTTTGTCTAAAAAGTTTAATCAAAATAAATGTTTCTAGTTAGTTTTGAGAGGAAAAATTAGGGTTTCTTCTTGCTCAAATATTTAGTAAGCTCTCAAGGAGGTGTGGGGGGAAGCAATCTGCCTGTCATAGGAGAAAAAAAAAATTAAAGAGCAGGATTTTTAAATTGTACCTCTTGACACCAGTAAATAAGAGAGAGCTAGTACCATTCTTTAACATGCATGCGTACAATACAATAAGCAAATCTGACTCATCTGCCACCCTGATTGCTTTGTTTAGAATTCCACTGTCAGAGGTAAAGTGGGGGTAAGGGGATTTATGTAAATTAGGCCCTTCCAAGCTGGAAGAAAGTTGGATTACTTAAAAAAAATAAATAAAATAAAAAAAATAATTTTTCCAACTTTACAAAGTTAAAAGTACTTTTGTTTCCACATCAGTTCTGAATAAGAGTGACTTTTAAGTCCCCAGATTAGGTTAGAAGTATGATCTGGAAACCACGACGAATTTCCACAGATTTTTTTCCAAGCTTTGAAGGTAACTGCTCTGTATCTTCCTGCCTTTCTGGCGTAAGTGTTGGGATGGGGAAATGGGCCAGGGGGCTAGAAGAGAGGGAGTGGATTTTTGGATGAGACATTTAGTCCTGGTTTCTGTATGAGCTGAATGTCATCAATCAGATTAACCTAAAACATAAGCAGCTGCTTGTCTGAAGGTTATATAAAGTGATGGCAGCTCCAATTTATGTTCAATCAGAATTGATACGAAGGTAACAGTATAGACCCTCGGACCCCTGGAAGGTAACAGTATAGACCCTCTGACCCCTGGAAACCTCTGTGTGGTACCCTAACATTGTGGGCACTTTGTTGGTTTGTTCTAGAGGGCAGTGGGGCTGGCACCTGATTCTCTGACCCCATTTGACCCGACCGTGGGTATTTCACATTCTGGCAGTCTGCGTGCACTTAAATGCTGAATTCAGATTACTTAGCGAATTCTAGGTCCTCTCTGACACTTCGCAGAGAAGGCAATGTTGCAGCGTTGACTGCAAAATAAGAAGTAATAAATTCAAATCCGCACCAGTGATTGGGGAATCAGAGAGCATGCGCTTCTGGGGAAATTTGGTTTTAGGCAATGGGTGGAGCCTGCAGTTATAGGAGAAACTTGCAGGCGACACCAGCGTTTTCCCTTTCCCCCTCCGGTCTAATCCCAACCAGCCTTGGATTGACCCGCTATGGGGGCTGGAAGTTTTGTGAGAATGCTCTAGCCCTCATAGCAATTGAGGGAGAGGACAAGAAGAGGAGACAACAGGCCTGAAGAATTGCATTCTCCCCTGGAAGAGTGGCCAGGCTAAAGGCCAGCAACAGAGCTCTGGGCCTGTGGTTCTCAGAGTTCATGGAGAACAAGGGTGGCTTCTGTCTACTCGTGGTTCCAGGAATACTCGCTGATCTTCCTCGTCCTGAAGAAGCGGAGACATGGGGGTTCACAACCTGTGTCTGAGGTGGAACATGTCACTCTTGGTCCCTAAGGAGACCAAGAACTAATAATAAAATGCCAAATGGTTAAATATTTTCTGTATTATTTTTAACCCGACTTCTTATCATTTTCTTATTTTTTTAAGTGAAGAAGTGGAATTCAGCCAGGCTATGGGCTGAATCCTCTGTCACAATGGCTAACTTAACATTAATTAACATTTTTTGTCAGGAGCTGCATAAGAGCTAGCTTTGAGCAGAGAAATGGAGAGGCAGGACTGGGTGGGACAAACACAACCTCCCAAAGGATGTTAAACTGGGGGACAGTATTTTTTTAGATGGCTGCACAAGATTGATGTGTCGTGGTGCCATGACTGTGGAGGCAATGACCCAAAAGAAACTTATTTTGAAATGGAAAATGTATCTGTTATAGGAACGAAAAAGCACTATCAACTCATTTACACTGTGTTGCCGTGATTTTTCTGTATACATTGCTTAAATTATTTCATTTTCACTAATTTCTGAACAGTAGTGGGATTGAGGCCAGGGTCTACATTTTGTAGTTTTGTATTGGCTGGACAGTTTTAATAAATCTAAAAGTATGAGAGCAAAATTTTTAAATATTTTGAAAATTATTTGTTTCATAACATTTCCCATAAAGTGAGACAATATTTGATGAATATTTCACAGGCATTGAACAACATTGTTCAACAATTTTGAAGAGACAATTTGAGGAGCCATTTTTGGGAGTGAAAATGTCTCAACAATCCCTGCCCTCGGAAAGGTCAAATTAGCTTTATTTGAAATAATGTGACTCCAAAGACACCCTCACCCTTCTTTTTGTCATCTTCCATTATATCCACTGGAACTGTTCTGTCAGTGTCCAGATCTCAAAATGTGTTCTTTCAAAGATTTCTCCTAAGAGGGGCTGTGGCCCTGAAGCATGGTATGCCTTGGAGAGTAGCCTGCTTTTAATGATGATAAGAAATGTCACCAAAAAATGATCTATCACATGTACTTTCTTAGTATAAATATATGAGAAAAGTTTGTTCTATCCTTTCTATTCATTCTAACAGACATTATTAGACATAATGAGCAATATTGTAGAGACTTATACAATAAGTTGAGAATTTATAGATGGAAGATGATCAGGTATAAGAACATTAAAAAAACAACAACACTATTTGGCTCATGTGTTCTCATTATGTTTAGTTGCCAGAATCCCCCAGATAAGAGTTAATTTTCTCTTTTAAATAATCTCTGAGTTTATATTTTAAAAATACCTCTTTTCCCATTCCTTTCCAATGGTTTTGATATTTTGATACTCAGTTCTATTTTTGATGCTATGTATATGCATGTATTATTTATTGTAATCATGTCATATCATTTTTTTGATAACAGACTGAGTGTAAACCATAAATAAACTGTCTTAACAAAGTCGTCATGTGGCTTATGAAATTCACGCTGATGACGAGAACACTAAAGTAAATTTACATGAGTGGTTTTTCTTTGTTTAATTTTAAAAGCTCTCTGCCAGGATTATTGAAACATAGGCTCCCAAATTTTATGACAACAGTAAAACCCGAGCAATATAGAAATTAGTAGATAATTTTCATATTAGACTTCTGATACAGCAGTTCAGAATTGTGGGTGAAAGAAAGCCAAGTCTTCACTTTATGGGAAAATATCTGTGTTTAGCAATCCAGCACTAAAATATATTAAGACTTTAAGCTCCAGAGAGACTTCCAACCAGGTTCGATTCTAGGAACTCAAGTTTCAATGATCTATTACATTGTTACCCATCTAAAAAACATCTCTTGAAAACCTGTGAAGTCCTAATAATATCAGAATATATTTTGCATGTACCACAACTAATGTCCTATTTGGTAAACATTCTAACTTTGTTATATACCACCTTCGTTCTCCCTTTTGTATCCTACCTATTTTATGCCTCTAGAATGCATGTTTGAAGACCACTAAATCTTCTGGTATTACACAATAATAAGAAATACATGGCAGGGGCCCCTGGGCGGTTCAGTCATTAAGTATCTGCCTTTAGCTCAGGTTATGATCCCAGGGTCCTGGCATGGAACCCCACATCAGGCTCCCTGCTGGGCTGGAAGCCTGCTTCTCCCTCTCCCACTCCCCCTGCTTGTGTTCCCTCTTTTACTGTGTTTCTCTCTGTTAAATAAATAAAATCTTAAACAACAACAAAAAAGAAATGGCAGATCCCATCTGGAGATGAATAAATTATATAACTGGAAAATGCTTGGTTTGTATGGGAAAGAACATGTCATTTCCGGGATGACTTGTATGTACATGTATTTGTCGGATAGGGGTGTGTGCACTGAGATAGGGCAGCCTCCTCCTGTTAACAGATCTCAGAAAGCTCAGAAGAAGCCACAAGGCCAGGCACTGATGGGAGGATTGTTCAGTCTTTCCTTTTAAAACTACTTAACCAGGGGCACCTGGGTGGCTCAGTGGGTTGAAGCCTCTGCGTTTGGCTCAGGTCATTGTCTCGGGGTCCTGGGATCAAGCCCCGCGTCGGACTCTCTGCTCGGCGGAGAGCCTTGCTCTCCCTGCCTGCCTCTCTGCCTACATGTGATCTCTCTCTCTGTCAAATAAATAAATAAAATCTTTGGGAGAAAACAAAACAAAACAAAACAAAACAAAAAAAAACAAAACAAGGGGATGCCTAGGTGGCTCAATCAGTTAAGCATCTGCCTTTGGCTCAGATCATGATCCAGGAATCCTGGGATCAAGCCCTGCATGGGGCTCCCTGCTCAACGGGGAGTCTGCTTCTCTTTCTCCCTCTGCCCCTGCTCCTGCTCTTTCTCTCTCGTTCTCTCTCTCTGTCTCTCAAATTAAAAAAAAAATAAATTTAAAAAAATTAAAAAAAAAACAAAACCTACTTAACCAGTTGGCACCTGAGCTCTAGTTTCAGTATTGAAATTTGACCTCAGGCAAATATTAAACTCGTATGCTTCAGCTTCCCACAATTATTTAAATCATATAACTTGTATTGGTTGCAGTGGGAGGGAAAAATTCTCTGACAAAAATTCTCATCTCTTCCTCCTACAGATGTGGCCAAAAATACTGTGGATCTTCACTCATGACATGTTCCTTTGCTCTGGTGTCTAGACTAATGTTTTCCAATGTTTAATCTGCAAATGAGTTGCCAGAGATCTTTGTCAGTTTGGAGATTTGCACTCAAGGTATCTGATTGCGGCCTGGGATTCTGCATATCCACAAGCTCCGGAGCGACCCTAGTGAGACTCATCGTTGGACTGTACCTCAGGTACCAGGTGTCTGGATAAGAGTCCATTATAAATGTTGTCTGGTCACTTTGAGATGTTCCGTATAACATATTCTGCAACCAGTCTAAAGCTTGCAGCAGATTTAACTCCATGTGATAAGGTAACAGTATGAAAGTGTTAACATTTGATGAGCTGTGGGAGTACTTCAGTTTTAATAGAACTCGCCTGTGATGTGAGAAGGATGTGCGAGAATGGGTTTTAATGTCCCTAAAATTCAAAATAATTTGAATCCATCACTCTAGTCCATGTGCCATAGATGTAAAGATACATTTATTTCCTTCCCCCAAATTTTAGCTCCTGGCTCACTGTCAGCCTCCCCAATACTATCTTTGCCATAAATCTGGCTGATTTTTCTATTCCACCTAAATGCCCCTGGCTCCTTGACTCCTGTGATGATGCCGACTTCCGTCCTGTGTCAGCCTCATCCCTCCATCACCTTGGGTTCAACCATCTTCTTCTCTAACCACCACCATCCAATTCCTTTTCCATCACAGGCAGTGCACAGGTACCAAATACTGCAGTCGTGGGGAACCATTTTCCGATCCTTCACCTCTTCTTGCTCTCATTTCTCTCCTTGTCACATTGAACTCAATGGTCCACCATAAGACCCTTCCCTTGCCCCTCTCCTCTTCATTATGCCAGCTGGGCAAAACCACATTGTTGCTTGCCACAGGCTAGATAATGCCCCCCACAAAATATCCAAGTCCTGACTCCAGCCATCTGGGAATGTCATCTTACATGACAAAAGAGACTTGACAGACAAGATTCAATGAAAGCTTTCAAGATGGGGAGATCATTCTGTATGGTATGAATGAACCCTGGATGCAAGTGCAAGTGTTTTTAATCCTCATAGGACAAAGGCAGCAAAAGATTTGGCACAGAAGGTTGAGGGCTATATGATAATAGAAGCAGAAAGAGTTTCGAAGGCACTAGGCTGCTTGTTTAAAAGATGGAGGAGGGGGCCAGAAGCCAAAGAAAGCCTCTCTAGAATCTGGAAATAGCCAGGAAATGGATTCTCCAGGAGAGGCTCCAAAGGGAGAGTGGTCCTGCTGACACCTTGACTATAGTCCAGTGAAACTGACTTCAGACTTCTGGTCTTCAGAACTGGAAGAGAATTGATTTGTGTTGTTAAAGCCACTAGGTTAGTGATGATTTGTTATAGCAGCCATAGGAAAAGATTACATTTTTTAAATCAACTCTCTGCCTACACTATGCTTATACTAGCACAGCTAAACATGGTGAGGGGCAATCACACAACCATGCTGGCCAGTTGAACTTATTTTTTTTTTTCAAGATTTATTTATTTGAAAGAGAGAGAATGAATGAGTTGGGGGGAGGTAGAGGGAGAGGGAGAGAATCTTAAGCAGACGCCCTGCTGAGCACAGAGCCCAGTGTGGGGCTCGATCCCATGACCCTGAGGTCATGACCTGAGCCGAAATCAAGAATCAGATGCCTAACTGACTGAGCCATCCAGGTGCCCTCCACCCCCAGCACTGGCATTTTAAATGGAAGTCTCTGAATGAGTGTTCAGCTCTGCCCTGAAATCCTATGACGTTACCCTTGCCTGTTCACACTCTTCCATTATTTTAGGGGATATTTCATACCTCCGTTCTCCTCAACTGTTTAGTGCTTCTAGTCTCTTCTTTTAGCTGAAGAG
Organism: Mustela lutreola; assembly: GCF_030435805.1. Taxonomy (NCBI): domain Eukaryota; kingdom Metazoa; phylum Chordata; class Mammalia; order Carnivora; family Mustelidae; genus Mustela; species Mustela lutreola. Next base: position 80,340,780 of record NC_081301.1, on the reverse strand, counting down.
CTATTCCACTGGAAACAAAAGTAGAAACAGAATCAATTAGACACAAAGTTGAAGACCTTCAGCCAGCTTCTATTGCCTTTCTGTGTCTCTGGCCTTTTATCAGCTCTCCCCTTAACTGTAAATGAACTGTTCTCAGCCCAAGCTAAGGCTCACACCTCTACTTTTATGCCAAATATCATCTCTTCTGCCTATTTCCCTAAAATAGGGAAACAGTTTTTCTTTTTTGACTTGCTCATTGACAACAACCTGAAAATCCTCTTACTCTTCCCACCCAACTGTAGCCCTGTTTATTGCCTTAATTTTACCATAAAATATATCCAAAAAGTATCCACTCTTGCTGTCTTCTCCTTCCGTTGCTTCTTAATCCTACTAAAATGGACTTTTACCCCATCATCCAGTAAAAGTGCTCTTGTAGAGGTCATCAGTGGTTTTGATACCTCTGCCCACAGAGGTAAATTCTCAGTCCTTACTTACTTGTTTTACCAACAGCTTTGACACAAGTGATCACTTCCTGCTCTGTCAAGCACTTTCTTCACTAGGCTTTCAGCTTGAACACTGCTGATTTTTCTTCCATCTCATCAACCTCTTTCCCTGACCTCTTAGAATTGGGCTGCCCCCAGAGTAAAGTCCTTGGATCACATTCCTCAGTCAACTCTCACCCTTATTTATCTCCTCCAACTAATAGCTTTAATATCATCTCTACACTGATGAATCCCAAACTTGTGTCTTCATGTTAAAACTTCCCTGTAATCCTCAGACTTGTATATTTAACTGCTTTTTTGATATCCCAACTTAGGTATACAACGGGTGCCTCAAATTTAACATGTCTATTGAAAGATATCATCATTCACAAAAATCTGTTCCTTCTACATTCTCTTCTAACCCAATAGATGGATGACAGTCTGCCCATTTTAGACCAAAAGCATGGAGTTATTCTTGACCCCTCTTTTTTTTTCACAGTCCATATTCACTGCACCAGCAACTCTGACAGCTCACATTTCATATTTATTCCATAGTCTGACTTCTTCTCACCATGTTCACTTCTTCTACTTTAGTCATTACCACCAAGAGATCTCAGTGGGATTATGGTTACATTCCCAGCTTCTTCCCATTCCCAAAGTTTATTCTCGACACATTGACCAGAGTGGTGTTCTTAAGACCCTGGTATAGACCATGTCACTTCTCTGTGTGAAACCCTTGATTCTTACTTTATTTTTACCAGTGTAGTGAAACCAACCTCCTTGCTGTCCCTTGAGTACTCTAGGCATACTCACACTTCAGGATCTGTGCACATGTTCTTTCCTCTATGATTTTCCTCAGACATGCAAGTAATTCACTCATTTGAGTCTTTCTGAAATACCACTTTCCCAATGAATCCTCTCTAGGTCAATTTAAACATATATCTCCCCATCTCCATTCCTATTATTTTTCTAATAGTGCTCATCACTTTTAGATGGACTATATATTCATACACACACACACACAGACACTTTTTTGTATATATTCATACACACACACACACACACACACACTCACCCTTTTTTGTTTTTTTGTATCTTTATGCTTACTAAAATAAAAAGCTCTTCAGATGAGGGGAGTTTTGTCTTTTTTGTTTGCTGTAATATCACCCACTGCATAAAACAGTGCCTGATACACGATAGGAACTCAGTGAATAGTTTATTGTTCCTAGAATTACTGCTGTTCTTTTCTTCAATTTCCTGTTGAGTTTGTAGGTATTGAATGGTTTGATAACTATCTGGCTGGATTCCTGCGACTTGCCGAAATTTAGGTCTCCTGCTCCTCTGCCATCTTGCTCCTCCCTCTCTCAATGAATAATTTTTGAGTGAATGGCTACATGAATGAATGAACAGATGAATGAATGAATGAATTAAATTATAACCACTCCCCTCAAAAAAACCAATTAAGTAAATACATGGGTCCCACGAGAGTAGAAGGAGATAATCCAGAAATGTGTGCTGAGTATGCTCTGGGGTTACAGTGAAGAGGTGAGGTGATATTTCAGGGATGATACACACACTTAGATTACATTGAAGAGTTGGAGCTATTTCATGACTGTCTTCCATTGGTTCTTTTCTGCATTCCCCTGATGTATGTGAACATGAAAACTTCTTTTTCCCTTGAGAAAACAAATTCAGGAGTGAACTTAAGATGTATACTAACATTTCATTTTCAGAAATGAGAGGCTTTTGTAAAATTTCAAATATTTTATTGCCATATAAAGACCTTCAATTTTTTTTCTTTGTGTGTCTTAGGGTTTTAAAAATAGTGGGGTATTTAGAAGAGAAATTCCCTAAGTTAGGTATTCACTCCCCCCCCACACCTTTTATAATAAAAATTTTTGAAACTACAGAAAAGTTGAAAAAATTTACGTCAATCAACAGTTACATTCTCTTTATCTGGATTCATCAACTGTTAATATTTAGCCATATTTGCTTATGTATACATTTATCCCTGTATATGCATCTGAGCGTTTTTTCCCCAAAACCATATGAAAGTGGGCAACAAATAAAACATTTCACCCCCACCTATTTCAATATATGTCTGCTAGAAAAAAGAACATTTATTAGCCACAATACAATTATCATATATAAAAATTATTAATTCAACAATATCATCTAATTGGAAGTCTTAAATAATTTCCATTTGTCTGAAATATCATTTATTATCAAAATACCACTTATAGCTACTTATTTCTAATCCAATGATGAATTGATTTTTACTTATTGCTCTAATTATTGTTCACCTTTTGTCCATTTTAATCTGGAACATCATTCAGCCCACCCTTTTTATTTATTTGTTTTTTGTAGCATTAACTTTTCAAAAGAGTCCAGTTGGTTGCACTGTGGACTGTCCCAGATTGTATCTGTTTCCTCATTTAGATTCATTTAAATGTTTTTATTAAGAACACTCTTTGGGTCCCCTATGTACTTCTCACTACTTCACAGAATACTTCTTACTACCTTACTTCACATATGACCTCATGTTGTCCCATTATTGATATCATTAAGTTTTATCACTTGGTTAAGATGGTGACTGCCTTATCGCTCTCTATTTTTTTTTTAAAGATTTTATTTATTTATTTAACAGAGAGAGAGATCACAAGCAGGCAGGCAGAGAGAGAGGGGAAAGCAGGCTCCCTGCCAAGTGAGAGCCCAATGTGGGGCTTGATCCTGGGACCCTGAGATCATGACCTGAGCAGAAGGCAGAGGCTTAACCCTCTGAGCCACCCAGGTGCTCCTTATCTCTTAATTATAGTTATGCATGTTTACCTTTGTAATTAGTAAGTATTCTCTGAAATGAAAGTATCCTTCTTAAAAAAAAGTATTTCTGGAAAACCTTTTCTATATGTTGGTAATTGTAACTGTAAAATCCTGCAACTTAATAGTAGTATGATGGCCATGTGAGGTGAGGAATGGGGACACTTCCTGATGTTGGGTTTTTGTGTCTTAGCTTGTTCAACCATTTTGTTATTATAATAATCTTTATGCCCTAGTCAACCTGGTGGGAATCCAGATTTTAGGAAAATAATTATTTTCCATCTGAGAGGTGAGATGTGATGGTGTCCCCTTGACTCTCAGACCCATCTGTGATAGACCTCTTGAGTTTAGAATAAAAGCATGACTTACCCATCCATGCCCCACTCATCTGGGGCCAACAGGTGGCTTGCAAAGGGGTATCATAAAAAGTTGCACTTTAACCAAAGCCAACATAGCCAAAGAGTTTTTGTACAGAAGAAAATGATTTGGTTTATCTTATTCCATTGATATGAGAAAGCTGGATTTTAGGAATTACTCTTTTTAGAAAATATGTAACAATGTTATAGGAAGCAAATGAAATCATCCATAGTAACATTACCTGGTTCCGAAAACACTAAAGTGGTTGGGGTGCTGGGGTGGCTCAGTTGGTTAAGCATCTGTCTTCCACTCAGGTCATGATCTCAGGGTCCTGGGATCGAGCCCCTCATCAGGCTTTCTGCTCAGCGGGGAGTCTGCTTCTTCTTCTCTCTCTGCCTGCCTCTCTGCCTACTTGTGATCTCTCTGTCAAATAAATAAATAAAATCTTAAAAAAAAAAAGAAGAAGAAAAGAAAAGAAAACACATATAGTGTAGGAAGATCTAACTGTGACTGTGTGACCCTGGCAAGCTCTATTTTTTTGGTGTGGGTTTTTTTTTTTTTTTTTTTTTACGATTATTGATTTTGTCCAAAAACAGAAATAATGATGGTTATATCACAGGGCTGTTGTAAAAATTAAATGAGACTAATGTGCTTCATGAGAATAGCAGTGTTTGAGTATGTGCTAAGTGTTCAATGAACGTGTTTCACTAGTATTACAGTTTTTACTATGTAAAAGTACACTCATATTTATACAAAGCTATAAAAATAACCTACCTGTAATTTTGAGGAGATCTGAATCTTTCCCCTGTTTGAAATAGAGGCTTATGTTTAGTCGTCAGAAAGTAAATTTGGCATTTTCCTTACCTTTGTTTGGTTTATTGAATAGGCAATGTTATTTTGAGTCAGAATTTCAAAACAAATTTACATTATCATTTATCTGATTTACACATGGCCACATGCATCATTCTGTGTTCTCATCTTTACTGTGAGATTAACAAGGGCTATTTTTTTTTTTTTTTTACACTTGTGGAAATAATGAGAGGACTAATTCTATTTTAGAAAAAAATAAGCTCCTAAGAGTTCCTAATTTCCTAAACAAATAGAAAATTGCTATTTATTTCTTAGAAAATACAACAAGGAATCAAAAGAAGGTTGGATTGTGCAATTTTAATATCTGTGTTCCAACAAAATTGGTATTTTGGATTCTCTAGTGACTAGCCTTCCAAGCAAAACAGTATTTAGGAACTCTTGATGGGTTTGGAAATTTGTATTCTAAATAGCTTTCAGTAAAGAATTATGAATCCAGGGCATATTTTATCTGAATTAGTTTTTTAGACTGATAGCATGACATGCAGATGAGGGAAAAGATACGGGCAGAGGAGACCTAGGGTGTGCAGGGATCCTTGCCCCTGTGCTGATGCAGAGATAAGGGAAGTGGGTCTTTCTTCTGTTGGACTCATAGAACTGGATGGAACAAAGAAACAGGCATTCTTTTCTCTTTTTTTACGTCCACGTCCTCTTCCCCTTTCTCTCTCTCTCTTTTTTTAAAGATTTATTTATTTATTTATTTGACAGGTAGAGATCACAAGGAGGCAGAGAGGCAGGCAGAAAGAGAGGGGGAAGCAGCCGAGAGCCTGATGTGGGGCTCGATCCCAGGACCCTGGGATCATGACCAGAGCCAAAGGCAGAGGCTTTAACCCACTGAGCCACCCAGGCGCCCCAAGTCCATGTCCTCTTCCATGTTGTCTTTTGTTGACCCATGCTCAAGACTCTCAGTGCTTAAGTGTATTAAGTTACAGACATTAATACTGACATCTCAGTGTTTTTATCTCCATCAGCAAGCAAAAGCCAGATGACATCACTGCTGTGGCTGCACCTAGAGCGTGTTCAGCCTTATTTTCCGAAGTATCTGATCTCTGCAGTAGTGATCTTTGAAATCAGGGAAGAAGCTATGAGTCCCTCCTACTCTAATCTTGCAAATCCATTGCTTATGGAAATATCGATGATTTAATCTGCCCATGTGCATAGTAATGCCTGGAAAGTTGTACGTTTGAGAGCTCCAGAAGCATCCTCTGGCTGTCACTGAGATATTCAAATGTACAAGCATGGGGTATTAATATGATTTATAAGGATGGTGATTTTTTAAATTTA